>NC_046294.1:65947883-66250913 GCF_004115265.2 Rhinolophus ferrumequinum | reverse complement strand
TACCGGCATACTTTTTCTTGGCACCCTGATATTCCATGCAAGCAATCTGGCTACTCTGAAGCCTCCATGATGGAACGTTCATGTGTGAGCCCCTGGGACAATAGCCCCAGCCACGCCTCACCTTCCACCAAGGCAGCAAGTGAACAACACCATCCTGGATCTTACATCCTAGTTCGTCCCCCTGTTGAATACCACTACATGACCTTGTCTCATGCCTCCTGTATCCTCTTAGTTTAATAAAAAGGTCTCTACCTACCTTAAGGATGTGTTTTTTAGGCATTGTTAGTTAAATGGTTACATTCCTAAGACTCTGAAGAGCGTTTTCCCATATTAGCCCCACAGGCGACTCAAGGTTGAGAAGAACTAATCTTTAAAAAAGATTTGTGAGTATGGCTTTTGGTTTCCTGAAGTGAATTTTATAAATTGGTGCATAAGAAACCCACAAAGTTTTCAAAGAAATGACATCGTATAAACTGAAAAAGACAAACAGAGTATAAAAAAGGAAAGATTGGATCCCTGAATTTCTATGAGCAAGGAGCACACTGAGAAAATTACTCAGCTGTGCACATAGGCAAGAATGACTCAGAGGGTGGAGCTAAAATAGCAGAGAATGGACCTCAGAATTATAGAGAAGTCCTAGGATCATGATTAAGGCCTAATCAAAGAATAGACAAGATTGAATTTCAGAATTGCTGTGAACCAGTGACTGCTATGTGCCTTCTAGTGCCCTCCTTTTTGTACAGGACTGTGTATGACAGTTTTCCTATTCCTTCCCTGGATAGAAAAATGTCCCTTTCAGTTTACAGATCTTCAGATTGAGAGGAGCCCTATCCAGGGAACCGGAACTGAGGAGACTTCTCTGTTTCTGGATCTAACTTGGACAATGAAATTCTGGACCTCATACCTGAATCCAATGCCATAATAGAATGAATCTTTTAAAGGAAAGGAAGTGAATGCATTTTGCATATATGAGAAATTTAAATAGCTTATGGTAACAGAGATGAGTGTGGCAGTTTTAAAATATAACAACAAATTCTTTAACACTCCCTCTGTTGAGAGTAGGGGTTCTTAATCCTGTCACCTTGAACCTGGGAAAACCTGTGACTGCTTTGACCAATGGAAACCAGTTATCCCCAGCAAGGTAACAAACGAGGGTCAGTAAACCCATCTTGAATCTTACAGACTAATCCATCCCCCAGCTGAATGTTACCAAGTGACCTCCTTCAACACCATGTGAAAGAAAAGAATCTCCTTGGTGATCCCTGCCTAAATTCCTGACTGACAAACTAATGAAATATAAATAAATGGCTGTTGTTTTAAGTGACTAAACTTTGGGATAGTTTGTTACACAGCAGTACACATAACAGGGACACCATTCGAGGCTGGCTTTAAATGCCCTGTCTCTAGGCTTCTATGGAACCCTATACTTTCACTACACTATGGTATAAGTATCTATTCACTTGCCTTTATCAGCTTCCTGGTGAAAGTTCTCTGAGGATGGTTTCCACCGCAACAACATCAGTGGTTTTCATCGTAGGTACCTAATATATATTTTTTCTATTACTTTTCCTACCCAAAGTCTTGCTCTTAAATACATGCACATGTCAATACTTTTAGGGTAAATGGAGATTCTTAAAACATCTCTCTTTGTTGTTGTTCTGGTCTCACTTAGCTGAGTTTGGGTCTTCTGACTTCTGCAGTGTCCCGTAGGCCCAATCTGCCCGTGGATATTTATATGAGGAGCACCCACTAAAATAAGAAACAGGTCCAGGGTAGTTAGTTCCTCTAGAAATACACATGGATTTGAAACCAAAGTGGATAATTACTGTGCAGAAACATATTTTGAGTTTTGCCTCTCCCGGAATCTTTGAAAAATAGAACATAATGTGTAGCCAAACCTCAAACACCCCTGGGTTTGCACATCTCTAATAATCCCATCCAGATACATTTACTTTCACATAATAGATTTCTGGTTCCAAGATTATTCCAGTATGAAAAACAACTCCTAGAGAGAATTGCTCTTTTGTAAGCAGCAGCCTGCTTGATACTCCCACAGCTGCGTTGGTCACCCCAGAAATTTCAGACCTGACCCTGTTTCAAAAATGTTCACTTTATTTAAATGTATGATGAGTCTACCTACTGAGAAAGCCTGGGATCAACCAGGCTTGGATCCCAACTCTGTCACTCACCAGCCATGTGACTATCAGCAAGTTACTTACTCTCTCTGAGCCTGTTTCCACAGAAGTAAAAGGAAAAGGAAAAAATACTAATGTCTGCTTATGGGGTCATTGTAAGCATTAGACGATCTAAGGCATGTAAACACACAGCCAAGTTCTGACACATATAAGCTCTCAATGAATTGATGAATGTCAGTTGTTACTATTTTTATGACATCCTTCCCTTCTGCTCTCTCAGGTAAAAAGTTATCAGACTGGAGGGACCAAAAAATCTCCTCAAGATTGCCTGACTCTGTTCAAAGACATTGTATTGGTCATAGTTACCCTGGGAACCTATTATCTTGTTTCTTCTCTTTAGAGAAAAGTGCCAAACCAGTGCTTGGCATAAAGTGAGAGGGGATCAATATCACATAAGGAAAAACAAACAATATATATATATATATATCAGTTTATTTTTCTTTAGGTCTTGATCTGCCCCATTTTCCTGTGATTACTACTCTTACCCTGTCAAATACAGATTTCTGTAGTTACATGACCATATTTTCTAAACTACAAAGAAGGATCCAGATCTCACAAATATAAGTGTTCTAAAGGGGGCAACATGACTCAATATTTTGAACTGGGACTGCTCTAGAAAAACTGTAGGACATATGGTGACCATCCCCATAGTTCTCCAAGCCAGATGCTGACTGGCTCCAACAGAAGAAAACCAAAACAATCAGAAATCTCTTCTATTTGCCAAAACAAATCTTGTGTCTCTCCAATGTTATTCCTGTAGATATCTTTGTTTGCATTGGGCCTGTTCACTAGTTCCATTGCTGCTACCATCTCTGGGGATGAGGGAAAAAAACACCTTCATGTTCACTCATGTTAGCAAGGAATTCTTTTTTGGGTGGATTTTAGGAGCAAAGGAAATTGGAAAATCTTTTCTTTGTGTATGTGGTTTCTCTTTCCTTTCTTTTTTTTCTTTTCTATCTAAAATCTAGAAGCTTTTTCCTTCTGGTCCCTCACCAGTTAATAATAATAATATAAATTAATATTAAACACATTCTATGTAATAGGCATTTATCATGCTTATGTGGACTTGCAAGATAGATGTCATTGTCCCTAGTGATTAGAGAACAGAACTTGTCCAAGTTCATAAAATTACTGATAGAAGAGGGATTTGAACCCAGAAATAGCTGACCCACAAATTTTCTCCAGTCTGTGTGTTGCTTCCCACAGATTGCATTTCAGAAATCAGATTTAGATTCAATTAACATATGCTGAGCATCTACCACGTGCTGTGCTACAATATTTAATAACTTATTTTCATCGGATCCTCACAGCAACCCTATGATATAAATAATGCTATCACCATTTTGGAAAATGAAACATATTACCAAGAGATTAAGAAATTTTCCCAGGATCATCTAATTTGTAATTAGTGGAGCCAGGAATCAAATCCACTTTTTTTTTTTTTTTCGGTTTTGAAACTCTTTCTAAATCCCCATATGGCATCCGGTAGCAGAAGTGGAAAATGGGGTATGTTTAGAAACTTGAGTACTGGGAGGATACTGAATGAAGAAAGCAGGCATGGAAGATGGGATGTGATACCTTTACAGAGTCTTAGCCCTTCGTATAAATGAGTTTATCACTGGTAAATAGTGGGAACATAGCTGACGAGTACAGAGGAGAGTACAACGGGGCAGAAAATTGGAGAACGAAACACCAGATGTCAGCTCAGTATCACTTAAATCTTAGCACTGAGTAGGGCCAATCTTTGTTATTTTAATTGATCTTCATTTTAACTAGTAAGAATGTTTATGAGAAAAGACTTCAAATGAACGTTCCAACTTTTGGAGAAAATAGAAACAGAATAGAGCCAAGAAGCGAGAAAAAAATTGGTATCAAAAGTACAAATGTCAGAAGGTAAAATAATTTAGATTTTGGTCTAAGAAGCAGAGCACCTCTTTTTAAGAGATTCCGCTATAAATGAGAAAAAAGAGCAAAGCATTATCAGTTAAAATTGTAAATAATTTCCAGTTGCGATCATGGAGCTATTCCACCCTTCCAATTTACCTCCTCCAACGTTTTAGCTGCTCATGAATTCAGTTTTGTATAGAGAAAGTATGGGGAAACAGCATCGTTCCCCTTGTTCATTTCGATCTCAGGGTTCACAATTCTTATTTTCCAAATTCCCACCAACTCCTATTATAGAGATAAGTACATTTTTATCACAGTAAATGTGGAGTATACAGAAACGTCAGAAGATCAAAATAAAATCTCCTTCTGTCCCACTATCCTGACATTGTTAACATTTTGACATATTTTCTAATTTGTTTTTCTATCTTTTATTCCAAAATTGAGATTCTAAAGAATGTGCCTTTTTTACTGGAAGTATAAGAATTTTCCCATGTTGTTATTGTCTGAGGACATGGATTTTAATCATAGCAATATACGTGCATCTATAATACATAGTGTAGTAGCAATTCTCTATTGTTGGATATTTAGATTGATTTCACATTTTCAGCATTATAAACGTGTTCATCCCTGTACATAATCATCCCATGCACTGGCCTCTTTTAATACAGCCTTTGCTCAGTGTTTCTCAGCATGTTGCTTTTCCCCCCCATGATTGTTGTATTCACATATGAGACTTTTCCTAGGGTTATTTATGTCTTAGATTTGCCCAAGGTTATATCTGATTCCTTGTGTTTTAATTAAATGTATTACATTTACCTTTTTCTTCCCCGGAAGAAAGCATAGAAGAGTGAAGATGAATTAGTGAGGTAAGGCATTTCCCTATATTTTGTAAAATAAACAGTTTAAATCCATACTTTACTAGTAATAATAATGTATTTCAAACGTATCTTATAGATGATTGTGCCACCTAACTGGAGAAGCACTATTTCGCTGAATTTAGTAAGCGCCTTTGTACTCTCTGGGTGGCTTGGGTATGCATTTTCTCATCAAAGACCATATGTAGCTATGATTTCTGTCTTTAGGAATAAATGGACTCATCGTAGTAAATTGTAAGCTGTAGACAGAATTAGGTCTTCAATTTGAGAAGGGAGTAGCTTAAGTTTTGGGAAGAGCTAAATAAGCATAAATGGATACTTCTTATCCATTGCTCCCCTAACACTATCCAGAGATTCTGAGGCCGTTGTCCTGAGGTGCCCCTCTCCCATGCCCCCTGACTGAATTACTGCTTTAGAGGCGTAACTAAGCCTTTTTGTTTCTCTTAGGCCAATACCTGTGGTCTGAAATTCTAGATAATTCCGCTGCTTACCTCTTCATCTTTGAGTGCATAGGCCAAGATGGGTTTTTTTTCCCTTAGATCGGGAGATGTGTGACCACTTAAGAGAAATGGAGGGTAGATGCTTAAAAGCACGTGGGTGGTAACTCGATATTATCTCCAGAGAATGTGTTCCACTTGACGCATTTGTAGGATGGGACCTTTTCACAGTTGAGAAGGGCACGGTCACCTAGGTGTGGTATTGGCAAAACAATCAGCCCATGGACCTGAATGCTACATCTTAGAATAACCTAATCGTAGGTCAAAAGACATTTACCTGCTGGAAGATTTTTAATGCTGTATTAGTTGACCCTTTGGCTGCAATGACAGCACTAAGCTTGAACTAATTTTTAAAAGGGAATTAATTTTGTTCATTGAATCAAAGAAATTGTTTAACAAGCAAATTATGGGAAGGACAGGGATGCTGTTGGCCAAGGAAACAACTGAAACCAGAGACATAAATGATGTCAGCTCTCTCCTTCCCTTCCTCCGTCCCTCCCTCCCACCCTCCTCGTCTTCCTCTTCCTTCTCTCCCTCCCCTGGGCTTCTTTCCTCACTGGGACTTCATTCTTTGTCACCACAAATTAGTTCTGTTCACACTTGCTAAAAATCATGGGGTGAGGTGGGGGTGATAGTTCCAAATTTTATATCTTCCTGTTTCTATCTCTGGGGAGGACTGGTAAAATTTTCTACCATCTCAAGTGCAAAACTACAGGAAAAAGACACATTGGCTAGTTTGAGTCAGGTGTTCATACAAGGACGAATAAATTGTGAACAAGGAGACATCATAAGAAAAATGTTGGAAAATTAAGAAGAAAAGTTTCTCCTAGAAGTGTTTACTCTACCATGCTGCACAGAAGCCTTATATTTCAGGTGATTTGCTGAAGAGGAGAGAAAAGGGAGTGGCAATTGGAAGAAAGGAAAAGGGAGTATTATATGATACATATGTGAGCTTATTACTCCTGGTAGTCATGAATTTCTTTCTTCTCCTAACTCTCTGGCACTAAGGTTCACAGAGAGAGGCCAGGGGTCATCTTCTGTGGCTTTAGGGAAGCAGGGCTGAGTGTTGTGCAGGGTGTCAGTTTTCCCTGGTGAGTTCCTGCTGCACAAAAGCAGGCTGTTTGCTCTTTCCCACACGCTGGCATTCAGCAGACTGCTACCTTCCACGGCAGCAAATTGAAAATTGCACGCTAATGGGAAACATATATGTAAGCATTCAAACCAAGTTTTTTATTAAATGATCACAGCACTGTTTGGTATTCATTTGAATTATTTACTGGGGTTGTCTGTGGACTATGTGTATGTATTAAAAGCTTTCAAGGCATGTCACCTTCTAACAGAATCCCAGCATGCCACACACTTCTGTTCACCACAAAATCCAGGCAGATTTCTGCTGAACTTTGAAGGGCAGATGAGATACTCAACTCTTCAGTGTCAGCTCATCAGGGCACACAATTGTGAAAGAAGAATGACTATCCTAAAACTAATTCATTTTATTTTTCCTCACACACAGCAAGGTTGAGATACCACTTTAGTGAATAGAAAACAATCACCTTGGAAAACATTATATGCTCTGATTGTCAGGAGTTACCCTGAAAGACCACAGTGTGAAAAGCAGCAGGCATTGGAACAGGACGTAGGAGCAGATCTCTACCAGTCCACACCACCATTTATATCAGAGGATTCAACATAAGAAATAGTGGTTGACAATCACAGCCTTTCCTAAAGAAGCAACTTGCCCAAATCCATACCAAGGAGAGTAGGTGTGATAGGTCCAGCGCCTTGAGCAGTTGACTTCTGGATTTGTGCTTTGAATTCTAGACTAATGTAATTCATTTCTTTTTACTTTTACCCTTTGTGGAGATATCAAACCACAAAGGCTATAGATGCCAGGGAAAGTACATAAAAAATGTAGATGGATGATTAAAACCCAATCTAAAACAGACAGCTTATATTTACTTACAGCTAGTTATTATTACGGGCTTATTATTGTCCAAGTTTCTCCATTTTCTCCCTCTCTCCCTCTCTCTCTCTCTCTCTCTCTCTCTCTCTCTCTCTCTCTCTCTCTCTCTCTCTCTCTCTCTCTCTCTCTCTCTCTCTGTTTCTCAAGAGAACCTGTAAATATGTCCTTTTCAAATAATGATTGAATATGGCCACCCAAATATGTGCATGGACTGTTTGGGGGGCCTTCCATCTTGCAGGACTCAAACTTTCAGCTAATCTCTGCCTATTTTTGGAGTTCTAGTCTTTGGACCCCATTCGGCATTGTATGTTTCTGTTTTTTCTTGGGTGGACAGAGACATTGTCTTGAGCAAGGCTACATTCTTTTTATTTCTCATTCTACATTTCACTTTGCTTTACTGTGTTTAAGCAGGGAAGGGAACTCACAGCACCATTTTGACAAAAAACCCTGGTTCATGCTCTTTCAACCACACCGTATAACCTAGGTTGGGATGCCTTATTCTGTTATAATTCAACCCATCTCATCTGCAAACACTGAATTTGTTAAATTCCCTGCTGAAATTCACGTAGTATATGTCTACAGTAGTTGTCTCCTCTCCTGGTCTAACAGCACCACGAAGGTAAGAATTTAAATACATTTGGTATGCTTTTTCTTAGGTGACTTTTGTTGTTTTCATTCAATCAGCACTTGCTTTGTTCAGTGTTATTAAACGTCTATTTCATCATTTATTTTAGAATTTTGCCAGGAATGAGTCGCAGCCTCAGTGGCCTACATTTTCTGAGATCTTTCCTTCTCCTTTTGAAAGTGAGGACAGCATGTACCTGTAAATTTTGAAACATTGTTTGTTCTTATAATTATTAAAACTACATCCTTGTATCAATGACACAAAACTGGAGGGAAAGTTCACATGTTTAGAAACTATCCACACCCACAAAAGTCTTAACAAGTTGAAACAATAAACTCAGTTTGATATAATGCACTTTAGAAAACACGAACTCCCATATTTAAGCAAAAAAAGAAAAGACTTATGAAAAGAAATCACAGATTTTGATGGACTGCCAGCTTCAGCAAGAGTCATCGTGTGATATGGTTGACAAAAACAGAAACAAAAAATAAACACAAACAAAAACAAAAACCACCACTTAGCGAATAGTACAATATTCAGGAAAAGTGGGGACTGACATTTTGAAAAACATGAAGTTCAGTAGAAGAGTACATACATTAGTGGATAGAATTAGGATTGCCACTGACTAGAACTACAGTTTACATTTATTATAGGAAAAGAAACCAAACAAATGTATTTTCCTATACTTGCAGTCCCCAAAAGTCTGCATATTAAAAACCAACTTGCTCACAGGACAAGGAGAATATAACATATCAGGTCCCAAAGCAGTTTTATTTTATTTCAAAACCAAACTACCTTTCTCCCTAGTCCTCCTGCAGTGTTCTCTCAGCAAAGGCACCACCGGCTCTGAGGTGGCCATGTCATATACTTGATGACGCTCTTGACCTTCCTTTTCCATTCCCTCCCAGCACCCAGGCCCAGTCCCATGTCAACCTCCACTGGGCTGGGATCACTGCAACTCCCAGGTGTTTTCATCGCACCTGTGCAGATCCTTATTTCAAAGTCCCAGCTCCTTGTTCCCCTCCCACCTGTCCCTGCTCTTGCTCGTCTGTCAGCATCTTGGGACCAAAAGGTCTATTTTCTCCATCACTGTGTCCCCAGTTCCTGTCACATTGCTCAGCACATAGCAGTTCCTCAATAAGTATTCGTGGAAATGTGTGCTTAGTTTAACCTGGAGAAGTCATGGAAAACCTGAAAGATGTCTTCAAACATTTCTACAGAAACATAGCAAAGAGGTGTTAAACCATGTGATGAGTCTGAGAAGCAATACCGGGTAATGATAAAAAGTGCAGACTGTGGGGTCAACTGCCTGGATTCAAATCCTACCTCCTCTGTTTAATGGCCATGTGTGGCCTTGGACCCATCATGTAACTTTTCCATGCCTCATACATAGGTAAAATAGCACCCACCACACTGACTTGGTGGGAGAACTGATTGGGATTGAGTCAAAACACACAGCGCACTTACTTCAGAACATGTCTGATATGAGTAAAGCTTCAGTACACATTAGCCACGGTGCTGAGCAAGAGTCCATCAGAGACACTCTTCATTTGGGTCTCGTTCCATAATGGTCATGCTCAGCTCATATTCTTCCGAAAGCAGGGTCTGGAACAAGGTTCATATGCAGATAATTTATTTTGAGAAATAATCTCAAAGAGCTGCAGTGGGCCAGGGAAGAGTAAAATAGTAAGGAGGAAAAGCCCCCATCCTGCTGGGAATCCCATGAGAAGCTGTGTGGAGTGTGCCTTAAAATGGAAGAGAAGAGGGGGCTATTTATCCACTGGCTTTTATTCTCACTGGTCATGTGTTGCCCACGGATGTTAAGTCTCCTATTTCCAATTTGCATATACATCAGAATAGGTGACCAGATCTTACAGTTGTTTCACCAGGTGGTAAGACAGAAAAGAAGCTTTGGGATGTCCAATGTAACTGAGACAAAGTGTAGTCATTTCACACCTGGGTGCGGCATGTAGCTGGAGTAAACAGGGAGCAGTGAGGCGGACACAAAGGTGCTGTCCCTGTGGCAGTGGGGAGAATGACGCTGCTCCTCACAAGTGGGGATGTGGCCCAGCTTGACCAATCAGAGTAATCCATCCACCTGCCACAGTGATATGTTCAGGGCTGGATATGCAACCCTGCACCCACCAAATTCCCTGGGACGTTTTATTTCTGAAAGAGGACCTATCTGTCCGTGTCCAGAAATCCAAGATTACCGAGAATCCTATAATCATGCTGTTTGCAGGACTGAAAATCTGGATTCTCTGCCTCAAACAAATGTTGATGGGAGCAAAACAGGGAGGTGGTAAAAATAGCACAAGATTGGCGTCCAGAGGACACACGTTTTGCTGTGTATTTCACTCAAATGACCTGTGCCTTACTCATCGAGCCCACTGTTTTGAGTTGCTCTGAGGCAGAGCTGACATTGAAGCAGTTCTTCAAGTGCTAGAAAGATGGTAAAGAATAAGGTCTATTCATTCATAAGATGCAGGAACTGGAAAGACAGGTTTCATATTACATGACTCTGCCTCATTAAGATATCTAGCTCTGTTTACTAAGAAATTGGCCAGCTATTGATTGAGTTTTTAAGGGACTGTATTATCATAGAAACCCTAAGCCTGCAACATCTCAACCCTCAGAAACTCCTAAAGCTCCAAATCTGCACCAATAGCAAGTGCACTGTTAAATTTTTTATATCTGATAGATGCAGGGCAGTTCCGCAAAGAGGAATCATGTAACACTCTCAGACATGGCCACAGATGACAAAGAATGAGGAAGGTGCCCCTGGAGCAGAACCTGGAATCAGCTAGGATGTCTGTCCAAGATCTCACTACATCACTGCACTGCAGGCAGGGGTCCTGCTCAACCTCTGCCCACCTGCGTGGGGTGTGCTGTGGGCTAGTAACCCTTGCATAGTGCCCTCATTTCTCTTTTTCAAACTGGGAATTTGAATTGTGAATATTCTATTTTCCATCCATATTGCACACTTTTTTTTTTGAAGGAGAATGATTTAATATATCACTTCCTAATGGGTTGTAAGTCCAGGAGGAGCCACATCTGGTCCTGACCTAAAAGAATGTTTGTCAGTTGGAGAACTTCAATTTTCAGCTTGCTGCAGGAACTAGTGGAACCGAGTGTCTCCCTTGGCAGAGGAAGTATGTGCTTTCTTTCCTGTTGTATGTGGAATAATTGATATCATGTGGGGGGAGGGGTCTATCCTAACTTGTCTATGCACAACAAATGGGGTGAGTAAAACATTTTTGCCTATCCAATATTGTTCTTCATTCCTCCCTTTGGGTAATTATCCTTCTCTCACCTCGTAGTTATTCTTTTTAGCCCATGTGGTTCAAGGCGGACTGATTTCTCTGCCTCCACTCCTTCAGTCGCTAGGGCTGGATGTTTGACTTAGAGCTGATGGACCAGAATCCTCCATTCTCACAGCTCCAGTGATTGGTGCACCCATGTCTGTGAGAGAAACATCAGCTCAATCAGTATTCCCAGGGCCTTGGCACCACTGGATCTATTAATAGCTTTGCCTAAACAACTCTGCAGGACTTTTCAGTTAATCCAGTCTTAAAAATCAAGATACTTTGAGTTAGGGAGCTGTGACTTGTAGCTGAAAAATGTATGACAAATACTCAGCTTCATATATAGCAAATATTTCCTATCATTCAGAGCTAGACGAGAATGGAATGGACTATTTTGAGTTTCCTTTCCCTGGAGGTTATCCAGTAACTAAATAACCATATCTACATGAAATGTATTTACTCACTACTCAAAGGGAGACAACTCAAAATCTCATCCAGTACTGTATCTAGCTCCAAGTTCATGAGCTCTCCATGATATGTCGTTCTTTCTGTCAAGGCCCAACCTGACTCCTCTTGGTTCTCAGAGATGCACTTCCAAGGGTTCATGAACTAGAAAAAAATGGATGGGGATGGTTCTTGGGTAAACAATCATGTGCCATACAGTGATTTTTATAGAGAATATCTTATATATCTTTTAAGGTTCCATTCAAACCTGATATGCCCTTATCCTATGAAATAAAAATAGGACACAATGAACTTTTTAAAAAATGCTTTCCCTAGTCTATTTTGTTGAAACGATATTTTCTGGCCTATTCCATCTCTAAGGCTAGTAAGTAGTTGCTTGCACCCCTTTTCCATGGAACATTAATCTATCTTCACTTTAAAAGTGGGAAACAAGTGTTGAAATTTGTCAAGCTTGATATAAATTGACATAGCTTGAGTTTATCTAATTGTGGTGAGGGTTGCTGCCATAGAGTACAGATTTTTGTTGTGAGGCATCTGTATAAAGACATTTTAATTTCTGGAACAATTTAAATTACAAGAGGTTGAACATTTCCTTCTGTTACTCTTTTAAAAAATAATAGTCACAGTGCCTGTGGCTTGTGAAGTTTTATGGGAAGCCATGAAGGAAAGCTGCGTATGAAAGGATGCTTATTAAAATCTTACATACATTATGTATGAATTTGCACTTTTTTTGACCTCCTCTCCTGGAACCGTCCCAATCCAGATTATATCAGGCTGAGCTGTGAAACTCAGAAAAGACTGCAAGCCTCTTTAATTGGGGCATTAGGAAGTTTCAAAACACCAGTTCAAGAAAGCCTCTCAAGGCTTTAAGTTTCTCAAAATATATAAGCCAAGTTCTTGTGAGAATGCCATGTTCTACCCTGAGAAAGATAGCTGCAGTCAACATTGAGTATGTCAGGCTGGCAGCCTGTCAAAAATAGGGATTGGAAGCCTCATTTTAGTCTTTTTGGAACTAGCAAAATTAGGAAAATAACAAATGCATGGTAGAGGGTTCTTCTTCTGGACTGACAAACTATAGATTCTCCACTCGTTAACCTTAGCAGACCTAAATGAATAGGTGTTTAGTATAAAGGGAAGATGGGAGTAACATGGAAAGAACAGATGCTTTTTTCAGGCACATTTAAAATTCTCAGAACCAGCTGGTTTGGAATCCTGGAAGGAGCCTTAATCTTTTGATCTAGTGAAAGGCATCTTTGCAGTTTGAAAGGCAGAGAGACAAAAGGGGCTGCACGTCTTCTCTAATAGCTGAAAGCTCCCATTTGGTGAGAAGGGGATGGTTTAAATCAGGCATGCAAAAATAAATTACTGAACCACCCACCTCTTCTACTCAACTGCCTGAGCCAGGAGTTCAGGCTGGCAAGCACCCACCCCCGACACACACACACACACATACACACACACACACACACACACACACACCCTCAGAGAACAACTCAGACAAAATGGTGGGGGTTGTTATTGATGGGGGAAGGGCAGTGAAGGGCCAACGCTAGTTGCACATAAACATGCCCCCGCCTTGGGCAATGGGGAAACTTTTCTTAGAGCTCTGAATACACGTGAGTCAATGCAAGCATCAGATCTCTGAAAATACAATTTAGAAAAATGCTTTTTGGTTTTTCTGCAGATCTGAAAGCATATTTGACCCAGTTCCTAATGTCATTATCTGCTCTGTAATCATTATCAGTCTGAACTTTTATATACAGCTTACATCCCATTCTAAGCATTAGCAAAAGGACTCAGAGAAAATCATTCCCCCCCCTTTTTTTTTCCAGGAAGAATTATTGAGAATTCCAGGCATTGTGCAAGGTTGTCAAGACAGAGATTAATCAGCCCAGTTCTGCCTTGAAAAAATTAAATTTAGTGGCAAAAATGTAAACACAAAAAACAAAAAAAATTAAGGGTTCCAGCTAAAAATCGGTGACTGATGCTATGGTTTATCTCTTCTCCTTCCTCAAATCCTGCTCAAATCATAACAAAGAAATAGAACAAGGTATTAATTCACTGGGACAAAAAGAATAGAAGAGACGATGGCAATGCAAAAGGTTGAAATAAAGAAAGCAGATAGGTGAGAAGTTGCAGATTTAGAGGAATGGAAGAAGTTGTAAGCCAAGAGCCAGCTGAGGGGTTACCAAAAGGAAGAGAGAGATTTGCCCATGGGTTTTACTAATACATATTATGGGTGGGGAGTTGGGAACACTGGACATGACTACTAACCTTACTTTAACTACATGACTACCAACTACTACTGTGAAATTTTCAGAACTGTTAGCCTTGGATGATGGTTAATCGCATACCAAATGAATTCCAACCATTCTAGGCATTATGAAGAAGAGAGGGTAGAGAAACAGATGAGAAAGTTCATTCATTGGTTTGCATGACAGAATGTACCTGGCTCCATTGACATCCAAACTGAAATTGAACTGATTTGGCTTTCATCTTCCAAGCATCCAATGGTTGCAGCAAGCCTCAAAAAAAAAAAAAAAAAAAAAAAAAGACTGTAGAGAAACATGATCTCTTGTTAGCATAAAATAATTAGCTAAGTACAAATGGGAAGCTATCCAAATGACGAGAAAGTTCCTGTTGTTTACCTCCTTTCCAATTCTGGACTGTAGTTTCCAAAAGCAACAGGAAGGCAGCTTTGCCCCAAGAATTTTCAAACCACATAAACCATTCCAAATTCCTTTTGATATGTCCCAGCTACCCAACATTTCCCAAGAATTCAGCTCAGCTTGCTTTGCTTCTAGAAGTCATGAAGTACAGTGACTCAAAGTGCAAAGGTACACCTCACTCTAGAGCCTTGGAACACACAGGAAGGTACAGGACCCATAGTTTTGCTTTGAATTTTCCCTTGTGACTCCAACCATAAAATGTAAGAAAGTTGTTATGCAACTAGGGCTAGTCAGTGGGTGGGGTTTCCATCCCTTCTTTTTGGATAATTCAATGAGAAACAGATTAAATATTCCCAGCTCTGCCCTCAGTCTCTTTTTGCAGAAGCCAAAATCTGTCAGGCTGTTCTCAGAGACAAAAGCAATTTTGCCAAATGTCCGCAGCAAATTTCCCAAGAATGTAGAGGTGATATGAGCACTAGACCCAAATTGACATTTTAAAAGAAAAAGCATATTTCTTTTAATTAAGGTATTTTTCTGATCACTTATTCATTGCTAGTAACTTGGGAAATTCAGAAACATATAAAGAAGTAGAACTGATGATTGCTTGATGATTAATTAATAGGATGTATGTGATGAGGAAAAGGAGGGATTGATTGAATCCTCAGGTTTCTGACTCGGACATCTTGGTAGATAGTAGAACCAAGATACTAGAGATCACTAGATAGAGATCACTCCAAGATCACTCCACTCTATTCAGATAGAGATCACTCCAAGAGGAACATATTCATGTGAAAGAGAAATTAAGACATTTGAGCTTGTGAAGTGCGAAGAATATTGGAATGGTAGGTTCAATGAGGCGTGGGAGAGGCTGGAGCTTAGGAGAGAGGTGAGAACTGGAGACATGGATTTGGGTGCCCTTTGCAAGCAGATGTAATAAAAACCAGGGAGTGGATAAGACAGTCTAGCGGTAATGGGAAGGGTTGGAAGAGATATAGAGAGGAGAAAATGGAAAAGAATTCGCAAAGAAGACTGGAAGAGGCGTCCAGCAAAGTAGGGTGAAAACTCAATGCGAAATAAGAAAATAAAGCCAATCAATACAAACAACATTTTCAAGAAATTTATTTGTGAAGGGGAAGAGGAAGATATCAGGGGTGTATATGTGAAATTGATTCAAAAGATAAGATGAAAAATCCTCTATTCAATCCCCTTTTATAATACAGAGTACTGAAACAGTATAGATAATTCTGTGATATCATACCTTAACTTCTTGTTCATACCCACTTGAAGAAAACACAACTTTGTTTAATATTCTACCGACTGCACACCAGCACATAAAGCTCAACACTGCTAGAGTAAAACACAGACTCACAGTGATGGGTTTCGCTGTAGTCTCATGAATATTAATCTCAAGGGTTCTTAGTGCTGCCCAGCAACCCCACGTGGCCCTGTTTGACTCATTCTCTCATTCTCTCACATGACTATTTTATATCTTCTTGCACCCCAGCTGATCTCCAGCCCCTCCTCCTCTAGCCTCACTTTCAGCTGGTGATCTGGCTTCATATTTCACTGGGGAAAGAGAAGCAATTAGAAAAGAATTTCCACAGCTCCAGAACACACCTCACTATTAGTGTATACACTCTGCCTTCTCCCTGGTAATTCTAGAGAAACTGTCTAGACTCCTGTCCAACTCCCCTTCTGGAGCTCAAGACTCCATTCCATCCACCTCAGCTCCACCTCCAATCCTCCTAGACTTTTTTTGGTAATCAAGTATCTAAAGGGATAATGCCTATCAGCATAGGGTGCCTCCTGGGCCAGCATCTATTCTTGCAGGTTGGTACCTGTACTGTGCCAGTTGTCACTATTTCCAATATTACCGCTGCATATGGCTCAAGCTTATTTTTCTAGCTCTATGTTGATTCGCTCTCATCTGTGTATTTCATGATCCAGCAATGTTAGACTAATCTATTCTCCATCCAAGCTATCTGGTTTCTTTTCTGTGTGCTTTTACTTCTGCAGCGTCCTCTATTTGCAATGATATTCTCTGTGCTCCACTCTCTGAGCCCACATTCCTAAAGTTTTCCTCTTTGTTTGTCTAATGCCTCACCAACTTCAATACTGACAGCTCAATCATTCATGCACTCATTCACTTACCCCACAAATGCTTGTCAAGCTCACATTAGGCATCACGCATTAGGCTAGGTATTGGTGAAACAGTAGTGGCAAGACAAACACAGTTTTAATTCTTCCAAGTAAACTTGCAGATCCCCTAGACTCCGCTAAGTTTTCTTTGTCTGAAGTGCCTGAATATCCTCTGCATACATTTATCCTTCACTTCTCTTATGTAATGTAATTATCTGTTTATGTTTTGGTTCCATCCATATATCTTGAGGTCTTTGAGGCTGAGAACTGTGCATTATTCATCTTAATTTTTTAAAAAGTGAACATATGAAAATGCACAATTTTAATCAAAAACAGTGAAAACCTTTTGTAAAGTAAGAACAATGAGTGGGAATTTAAAATTATATATCCTACATATGGAAACAACCTAAGCATCCATTGACAGATGAATAGATAAAGAAACACACACACAAACATACACACACACACACATACACACACAGAGGGATATTATTCAGCCTTTAAAAAAAAAAAAGAGGGAAATCCTGTCATTTGCAACAATGTAGGTGAAACTGGAGGGCATTATGTTAAATGAAACAAGCCAGACAGAGAAAGACAAATACTGTATAGTATCACTTATATGTGGAATCTAAAAAGAAAAAGTCAAGCTCAGAAACAGAGTGAAATGATGGTTGCTAGGGGTTGGGGTGGTGGAAATGGGGAGACGTTTGTCAAAGGGTACAAACTTTCCGCTATAAGATGAATAAGATGAATATAAGAGAATCCAGTGTACAGCATGGTGACTATAGTTAATAACACATATTGTATACTTAAAATTTGCTAAGAGAGTAGATCTTAAGTTTTCACTACACATACGCACAAAAGTACAAAATACGCACATACAAAAGTAACTGTGAAGTGACGGATTATTAATTAGCTTGATTGTGATAATCATTTCACAATGTATACATACATCAAATCATCACTTGGTATACTTTCAGTGTGTACAGCTTTATTTGTCAATTAAATTTCATTAATGCTGGAAAAAAGAAAAATTGCTATCAAGAATAAAGTAATAAATATATTCTCATAAAATATGTATGTATGTACATATATTCTACAAGATCAGAGCCTTATAACTCCTCTGGTATTGCAGTTGCCACATTTCCTGGATTTTCCATGGCAATTTGGATTTAAACTATCCTCTTCCATTGTCACAATATGGAACTTATTAAGTATACTGAATTTCAGAAAACATGATATTTTATATATCTCAATTTTTTTGTGTGGAATTTCTCTAAACACTACCATTCCTTCAATCTATTAATTCTTGGGTATACCTATTACTAATCAGTTTTATAACCTCTCTGAACTTCACTTCCTTAACTTGTAAAATGGGAAAGATAACACCTCAAAGTTCTTCAGTGAGAATTACATTAGATAATGTGTGTACAGCATTTAGCACACTAAATGTGCTATGTAACACACAGCTATTGTTAAACAAATATTAGTTACTCCCCACATACTCAGCAGCTGAATTATTTATCCAAAACTCTTCACTTAATTAACCAACCATTAAGTTATTTGTGAATATTTACTCTGGCTGGTACTATGGAAGTTATGGATACAGAAGAGCCCATTGAGATTCTAACAATCTTACTAGAAAGCCTTAGAGTAAACAGAGGGCAAATAAATGTTATATTGTGTGAAATGATAAAGTCTCAAATAGAATTTAGAGAAGAGACATAATGGAGCATCAGTGAGATTGGGCTAGAGTAGGTAAAGATGGTACTAGAACTCAGTCGGAAGCCATAGAAAAGTTTTCTAAGAATGAGTTTCATTTCCTGTGCCTCTTCTAAGTACAGATGGTCCTTGACTTACGATAGTTCTACCTACAATGGCTCAACTTTGTGATAGTGTGAAAGCGAGATGCATTCAGTAGAAATCCTACTTGGAATTTTTAACTTTGATCTTTTCCCGGGGTAAAGTATGTGATCGTGTACTCTCTAGTGCTGCAGGGCAGTGGCAGAGCCGCAGCTCCCAGCCCGGCACGCAATCACGAGGGTAAACAACTGACGCTCTACAGTGTGTTCATCATGTTAGGTGACTTTGTCCAACTGTAGGCTGATGTAAGTGTACTGAGCAGTTTAAAGTAGGTTATGATGTTTGGTAGGCTAGACGTCTTAAATGCATTTTCGACTTAATGATATTTTCAACTTACACTGGGTTGATTAGGACATAACCCTATTGTTAAGTCTAGGATCATCCTCATCTGGCTGTGATGAGAAGGATAATGAGACCCAGCTCAGGTCCTGAGAGAAAGAATGCCCTGATGGATTATTAATGCCTGCTCTGACTATGCAACGGGCTACCTCAAAACTGATGCACCAGCCTGTTGGCCACACCTGCCCCAGAACGTCACGGAATGGTGAAGAAAGAAAACTATTCTTAGCTGTACCCTTCAGAGGCTTTCCCTTCTTTTTTCACTTTTGGTTCCCAAAGACTCAGGCTTATAAATCACCTCACTCTCTTGACAGGCTGGTTGGGCAGGCCATGCTGCATTCTGGAAGCTTGGCAAGCTCACTGTCACAGTTCTTGCAACTTACAAAAGGCGAGAGTTCTGCCTGGTGAAGAGCTAGAGCCTTTGAGTTTGTCAGTGGCCTCCTGGGAAGTACGATTATACAGTGTCTGACTATTCTTGTCCTAAATACGCCACTTTGTGTAAAATGATGGCGACAATATTAATCCCAAGAAGACTTCCCTGGGGCTCCTCATGTTGAATAAACTGGGTTACCTAAAAGTGGATGGTGACTCTGTCATTGAACTTGCATGCTGACAGGCCTGCAACCTGGAATATTCTGCCCTGTTTTAAAATCTGTCCTAATGGTCTCACAAATCATCATATTGATTAGGAAGCCTGTGTGAGAATGGTCAGGTCACCTCATACACAGCTAGAAAGGACCTCAAATCTTGTTCAGCACTGAGCCATAGCAGTAAGAGAAGGATCTAAATTAATCTTTTTTAAAAGTTCTAGAAGATTTTCTATTTTGATGACTCCTTAAAAGACACTACATTCTATGAAGAAGACAGAGTTGGCTCTCTGAGAAAACTCGGAAAATGATGTCACAGACCTTGTGACATGACTTTATTAAGGGCTGATATTAATTTATACATGTATGCACATCCTATCAGTAGGGCCTATATAACACATCAGGTGCGAGAAAGGGACTGAGTTCCTCTTGCACCCTCACAGATGGCAATCAAGAAACCATTTATTCAACATACTATTAGAACTTATTGAGGCGGTTTGCTATATGTCACTGTTCCCAAGGTAAACCCATAAAAAGTAATGGTCATTGCCCCATGCCCCTCCCCCATCACCCACCCACCCACCCACCCAACCTCCCACACACACACACAAAAGCTGAATTGCTATGGGAATAGACAGAAAAGAATGTCTGTTGTTCTGTTTACATGTATGCTCAAGGATGTGAAAGCATAAATTTAGCAGGTGGATATTTGGGTGATGTGGCCCTACGTTCCAGACAGAAGAGCAGCCCGAACAAAGGCCTGGATGCGTGTTGGAGCCCAGCTTGTCCGGCAGGTCTAGAGCAAAGGGTGCAGTGGGGAAGTTGTGAGAAATGTGAGGCACGGGCCTCCCACAGAAAATGGGAAACCTAGAAGCCACTCCACTTTGTCACAGTGGTGGATAGCTTCTTTTCTCCTATTCCCTTCGCCCTGTCTCTCCATTCATTCCATGACTAGTGCCTTTAACATTATAATGACAGCTGCTCAGCAACCATTGTTCTTTCTTTTAGTAACAGCCCAATTTTCCCTGGAGAGCCATTCATTTCCCAGTCTCACACCACGTGGTTTGGGTAGGCTTAGGACCCAGAACTAGTCAATCAGAGCATGACATTTTCTGGCCATTGTAATTGGTTTGAGAATGAGCATGTGATTCAAACTGGATCATTAAGACCTAGTGCAGAGAATTTTGTTGCATTTCTGGAGAAAGGAGCACTCCACACTATCCTCATTCCATTGAGGTGTGTGAACTGAAGATGGAAGCCCGAAGCTGCTCTTAGTCATGGTTACCACCATTTGGAGAACCAACCTGAGAATGAAACCAATATTGACGACAAATAACAGAGCTGAGAGATGGAGAAAGACAAGTTACATATATTTTTTGAGCACCTGAGTCTAGCTAAGCCAGAAGTCACCCCAGCCTCTTGTTTCTTTCAGTAACATGAAGCAATAAGCTCTTTTTATGATAAGATATGTGATACTTGCAAACAAAGTGGCTTCTGAGGCCCTAGCCCTGTCACTTTAGTGACTCACAGTGATTTGGGTCTTAGAAGTCCTTAAATGCTCCAAGAGAGTTATTTGAATAGGAAATGTTAGACTGCCATCGTTCCAGATACCCTTAACCACTCTAACTCCCCAGCCCATATGTGCTTTTTAGTAAATGTTTTCCAGGGACATTCATATGGAAGGAGAACTGTCCAATTCTGAGACTAGGAACTCCAACCTTATATGACAAGGTCCCTCTTTAGGTTTTATCCAAAGCTCTATAGCCGTAGGGGTCTTGCTACTTTTAACATGTCCTGTGGTCACCTTAGGTCTAGGCAGTTGCTGCGTAATTTACACATTCTAATTTTCTTGCCCTGCCATAAAACACCACAGTTCCTGCTGGAATAGCTCACCCACCAGCTCACAGCAGTTGTCACTCAAGTCTGCTCAACCATTGGACCTAAAGAAGTTAAGAGGATTTGGAATCAAACAGACCTCAGTTCAAGACTGGCTTTATCAAGTATTTGCCATTTGACTTTGTATAATTAGCCCCTATGAGCTTCAGTTTCCTCACCTATAAAATGGAGTTAGTAATTAATGTCCAACTCGTGGAATTGTTGGGATTAAATAAAATTTAGATAATAATAATAACAATAATATATCAAATTCACCATAATCTTACTTCCACTGACTTTTCTAATCTTTTCTCTGTTATCTCCTCCTCACCTCCATATAATCTCAGTTCCAGCCACACAGGTTCAGTCACCACACCTGAATGTGCTTTGCGTAGCTCCATCATTGTGCCTTTGGCTCTATAGTTCCTTTCACCTGGAATGTCCCACTGTCCACCTTCAAGACCCAGTTCAAATTTTACCTCTTCTATGAATCTTTCTTTACCAAGCCAGCTTCTTTTTTTTATCTTCTGGAGAATTTCTGGTGGAACAATTTACAATATCATATCAGATTTTTGCTTTCTCTCATATCATATACCCCAAACTATATTCTATCTAAACCCCCACCTTACCCAGACTCTTACACATAGATGGTACTCAGTGAACACTTGCTAATCCTTTATCTTCCTCCCATTCATCTGTTATTGGGTAACACTGAAATTCTAATAAGTAAATTTAAAAAGAGGACCTACCTCTACAGCTCTATAACTCCCACTAAAGTCTGTGCAGCTTAAGTTAAGTCTCTCCTTCTGCTTTTGAATTCACAATTAGAAACATATGGTGATTTGGAAATCAGCCATTTTTTTTTCTTCTCACTTTTCCCTCCTCTTTCTTTTTTCCCCCTCTCTCTTTCTGAAGAAACCTTTAAAACCTCACTAAATATGTCAAGAAACAGCAATGAAAATGTCAAGAAATCGTAATATTGCTTATTGCAAAACACATACACACATATACAAATACACACCATTGCTGCTGTGTTTACAAAGTTCCAAGTTAAAGAAAAAAAAAACAAGTACTAATTTTAGATTTTGGTTTTTTCCTTTAAGTCATAATAAGAAGAAATACAAACATCAACTGAAACCCCAGTGTATAACCCCAGTGTATAAAACCTCTTAGTCATACCCACCAGGCACTTTCAAAAACTAGTTTTCAAGAGAAAGGATTCTAATTCTTAGCTCATTGATTCATGAATCCTGCTGCCCTAGTGAATAGAAGGAATTGAAAGCACCACCAATGGAATCTTGTGGCCTAGTGTTGGATAGGGAAGTCAAAAAATGGGAGCTATGTCTTGCATATTGTTTCCCACCTCTTTGAAACCCTGCAGTGCTTAAGACTCCTTCTCAGATCCTAACCCAGAAGAGAATGAGCAACCTCATTTCTCATTGACAGCAATGCCAATCTTTTGACATCCCAACAATCATCACATCCATCAGTGGTGAATCATGTCTCGAAGTTTTGACTTCATTTGTGAAATTACCAGCTGGTACAGATGAGTCCTTTTTTAAAAAGCTCTGAGTCTCTAAGGACTCTGGTAATAATAGCTCAGTTCTCAAGGCAATGATGGAAGACAGAGTGGGGGAGGGAGAGTGAGTGTTTCTTGACCAACCATGTTGCTGTCTCCAGGGGGAATTCCTGACTCCTGGGCTACTGGCGTCTCCAAAGCAATGCTCTCTTTTGCAGAACCATCTCAAGGGGCTGACATCTTCAGGCCCTTAGCCTTTGCTCCTCTTTCTCCTGCCTCCTTATAAGCATCAGTAAATGTTTTGAAGCCAAGGCAAACCGAATCTTCAAAAATATGTCTGTCTGGCATGTGATCATTGGTCCTCTACATCTTTGCTGGAGCAAGGGTTTTGTTTTTGGGTTTTTTTGTGTTTTTTTTTTTTTTTTTTTTTACTTTAATCACTGGGACTTCAGTGATAAGAGGACTTCCATCACCAGTGAAATCATTATTCAAAAACCGATCCGAATTCCAGGTTCTTGTGAGACCTTCCTTGACCCTCTCAGTCCTCTGGGAGTCTTCTCTCCTCTCAGCCCTTGGAAAACTTATTGATTATACCTTCATTTGTTATTCTCTATGAACTTCTTTATTTTTCATATAGGCAATGCGTCGCTTCCCAAACAAACTAGTACTTTCTCATTTTATTTTAGTGTGGTATTTAAGGGAACTCTGGAGCCAGGCTATCTGGGCTCCAGTGTGGTTCTGTAACTTTCTAGACATGACATTGAGGAAGTTACATTACCCTCTGTGCCTCACTTTCCTTATGTATAAAATGAAGATAATAATAGTATCCACCTCAAAAAATTATCATGAGCATTACTGGAATGAATGGATGTAAATTGCTTGAAACAAGCCTGGGGAATAATAAATAATACATAATGTTACGTATTAACTCCTGCAGTACCTCTTATACCAGTCTATACCATAATTGAGCCAATAACTATTGTGCACCTACTATATTTCAGAAACTATTTTAGAAGCCAGCAATACAGGGGTGAACAGATTGACAAGGTTACCCTTCGTGGGATTTGCTATCGACAGAGAGAAACAGATGACCAGCAAATACTATAACATAACATAGCAAAGTAGAGCATAATAGGGAATAATTTCCGGTGATAATGTAAGTTTTGAAGAAGAACAAGCAGGACAGGGGATAAAGTATGATGGGGCAATGATGTGGGCAGAGGGTAGGGACTTATTTTAAATGATCAGTAACCCCTTCGTTATCAGATCTGGCAAAAGAGGTTTACTGACCTTCCATTGGAAAGCTCAAACCTATGCACCGCAAGTCGATTTCTCAACGTGCAATTAGAAAGGAGACTGAAGAATTCACCAAAATGGTAAAGTTGACTGAATCTGCTCAGATGTCCTGGGCTGCACAACTCCTGGCTTTGTTTTACCTCCCCCTTCTCTTTAATTCTACTTCTTCGCTAATCATAGTTGCCCAGAAGTGTGCAATGAAATTTAGTCAGTGATTTCATCTACAGAACTTCCCTTTTGTTCCCTCATCAAACTTTCCAGTACTGAATGCCCTGTCCCTGATGCTTCTGGTTCTCTGTTTCAGGGTTAGAGCAGATTGATCTCCTAAAATATTCCACTAATGTTTTCTAGTGGTGCTTGTGTGTAAAGGGGGAAGAGCCCTGTTATCTCAAGTTATATTCCTGCTTTGGTGACAGTTTTCTGAAAATATGATCTCAACTCATGTATTTTGTCTAATAATAGGAATTTTATGGCATCCCGACCAAGGAAAGATAGCTTAGGTGCAGGTAAGACCTTGTGATAGCTGTAAAATCTCACAATGTAGGCTATAGCATTGGTCTAGGAAGTATATTTTTGTGACTGTGATTCTGCGTTCAAGTCTTGGTTGGCCCTGACAATTCTTACTCCACATACGTGATTTTCAGAGTAACTGTCTCTCAACTTGTACATTTGTAATATTGGGAGACTACCATTATTCCTATCTTGGGTTTTTAATGTGGATTAAGTGAGTTAATACAAGGAGCATATTTGTCACAGTATCTGGTATATTTCAAATGCATAATCACATCTTCCAAAAATCTGCTTATACAAATACAGAATCTCTTTGTTTCACCTAAGGAGGGATTAATTTACACAGCTGCTCTTTAGAATAGAACTTTTGATAGCAAATATGAATATGATTCCTTGCCTTTCCTAACCCTGGGCAGGAAACAGCTTCTTTAGGTTGGGCACATTGTAATTGTGGTATATCTGTGTAAGCTTATTCATAACATGTTGTGTTTTGTTTGGTGGTTTTAAAATATCCACACAAAAAAGAGTCTGATCCATCAAAGAATCTAAGTTACCAATTGGAGGACACATTCCCTAACTGAGAGAAGTTTGAGTGAGTGGCTTAGGAGAAAAAGAACACTAAGGGATGTCCCTTGCCTCCAATAAAGGGGACGTTCTGTGTCATCTGAGGGAGATGGCAGCAGGAGTTCAAGGTGGCTTTGGAGAGAAAATAGGAAAAGTTTGTGTTCCTGGTAATTTGATGTGGATGGGGTGGCGTAAGAAACTTTTGTTTTTCTGAAATGTACCTGGGAACGGGCTTAAAGCACATATGACTGGAACTGGGAAAAGTCTCATAACTATCCTGATGAGTGAGAACTATCACTGCCATTCTCTAAAAGGAAACCAGAGTTTGTAGTAGTTGAATGAGGACCTACGTATTTCACTGATGGTGAGATGCTTGTATTTCTGTTAACAGGGCTATTTCGCATTCAAGTCGAGGAGCACCGTTCACAGACACATGAATGGAACCATAATTCTGTTGTGTTCTGTTTAAATGGAGTGCAAGGCAACAGTCCTGTCTTTACAATCTTGCTCAAATTACGTTATTTGTATTGTTCATAAGAATTAGTCTCTGGGAGCATTGTTTTAGTAGCGAAATGGTGTTTGCCAGTCCATGAAATGAATTAGTGACTCTCCAAGTGTGGTCTTTGGGCCACCTGCATGAGAAATCATCAGGAATGTTTTTTTAATGCAGATTCCTGGGTCCCACTTGCATCTTCTGACTCTTGAAGATGGAGCACAGCCATCTGTTTTTCATGAACACACTAGCTTATTTTAAGACACATTAGTGTTTGATGTCCAAGGAAGTAGAAATTGTTAACATCAGGGATGTTAGAATGAATTCAAAACAAAACAAAACAAAACAAAAAAATCTCTGATTAAGAGAGATTGTCCTAATGATGCCCTGTTTTCTGAATGTTAGAAGTATACTCCTCATAGATTTTTCCCAGATGAACTACTACAACTAGTTTTGGGTCACTATTGGGTTTAGATAAAATATTACTTTCAGATGCACCATTCTGTGTCCTAGAACCTGGAGTAACCCATCCTAGCGTGGATTGAACGGGGTAACTTAAATGAGGAGGCTCCATTGTAAAGGCAGGAATTTCGATTGCAAAGAGTTTAGCCACCGTCTGACACAAAACAAAGAGAAAAAAAACTTTCCATTTCCTAAGTGGGAAATAAACAAACTAAAACAAAAACACAAAAACAAGAACAAAGCCTCTCTTTTAAAAGCAGCTGCTGAATGCGCAAGGATGTCCTGGACTGCCCTGAGTCTCTGTGATGTGAGTTCAAAGCAGGGAGCTCCAGTTCTCCATTCCCTCTCTGTTTGGTGAGGGAGGGTAACCTTCAGTCCTTGGACTTCGTGTCTGTGGTGGATGCTGTGATGCATCCCCCAGATTTCCTTTCGGGAATGACTGCCTTACTCTCCCAGCTGCTGGGAATGAGGCTGGCTGAGAGCCCCAGCATCCCTTATGGGGTTCACCTCTGCTCAAGAGAGCTCTTGGCCAAAATCCATATGCCTTTCCAGACCAGCTCACATCCAGGGACTGATGCAAGTGGGAATATAAAGGCTCAGCCTCCCTGACCTAGGTTGGGACAAGTTTGAAGGGTCATTTCAGCTTCAGAACTTCCCTTAAAGTGGGCTGAGGCCTCCAATGAGACTGAATCACAGGTCGACTTCTCCCTCTGTGCAGTTCTTCCTTCTCTTCCCTTCCACAGATCTTGGAACTTCCTGCATGCTCAACTCCGTCTCAGAATCTGTTTCATAGGAAATCCACTCGTGGCTCCTTTTCTGTGCAGTCGAAGATTGGTTAGGTCAAAGGTAAGGGAAAGAAAAGGACTCATATATATATATATATATATATATATATATATATATATATGAGTCCTTTTCTATATATATATATATATATATACATATATACATTTTTTTTCATATCAGGCCCTGATTCTGGAAATACATAAGCATGTTCCCACTGGTCCATGAAAATTTTATTCTGTTAGGGGAGTTTGACTGAAATTTTATTCGTAACATCAAATTATCTGAATGACACCATCTGTCACTGAAAATCTTACCTTAAAATAATTGCCCCAGAAATTTCACCCTCCCATTTCAATCACCATGCATATTTCCCAGAAAAACATTCAGAGGTATTTGTTAGACCTACTTAAGTAAATGTGGTAGGGTTTCTTTTTATCAGAATAAAAAAAAGCCATAATTTTGATTGATTGATTGATTGATTATTTCATTGATTCATTCATTCATTCATTCAACAAATGTGTTTTGGATGTCTACTATGTAACAAGCACTGATCCAGGCTTTGGAGACCAAAACATTTGGTCTCTTAAAGTCTACTTTCTAGGTGGAAGGAGACAAAAAAGAAATATGTATAAATAAATAAGATGATTTGGTTCACTGATAAATGTTGTGGAGATAACAAAAGAAGATAATATTATAGGAAATTACTTGGAGAAAATGTAGGCTGTGGGAAGTGGTACTTTAGATACATCCATCAATAAAGCCTAGGATGAGGAGGTGATATTTAAGTAAAGGGCAATATTTTAGTAAAGTCCTAAGTGGGAAGATCTGATTGGAAGCAATAGAAAGTGCAAAGGCCCTGAGGTGGGACCAAACTTAAAGTAAAAAAGAAAAAAAGGCCTATGTGTCTAGCATATGGCAAGAACAGAGAATCAGATGAGCTCAGTAAAGAGAGCAAAGTGAGGTTATCTAGGGCATTGTAAATCATGGTAAGAACTCTGGAGTTTATTTGAAAGGCAATAAGTGACTATTAGAGGGTCTTAAGCAGAGGAATGACTTGATCTGATTTACATTTCAAAAAAATAATCAGCTTCCACCAAGAAGATGTATTGTAAGGGAGCAAGAAAAAAATCAGAGAAACCAATGAGGAGGTAGTCCCAGGAGCCTGGTAAGCAATGACGACGCGTGGACAATGGCAATCTCTGCAGAGATAAAGACAAGTGGGTGGGTTCAGGATGATTTCAAAGATACAGAAGACAGGACCTGCTAGTGGTTTGGATATGGGAGAAAAAAATAATCATGACTCCTAGGATTTCAGCTTGAACGATTGGATAGGTTCTGGTGCCATTTTCTGAAATGGGAAGACAGCATTTGAGCACTCATATAAATGATTAATGTTTCGCCTTGAGCAGCCACTGTCTTTTCCGACAGAAGGACTGACAGAGACACTGCTGGATTTTTCGTCCTTCTAACAGCCTCACCTGCTACCTCTGGGGTATTGTATATACCACAGAGAGCCAATCTGCACTCTTGCCAGAATCTATCTTGAAACTTGTTATGCTTCAGTGTTCCAGGACACTTTATTATAAATGAGTAGCTAAAGGCAGAGTGTAATTAGGGACAAGGGCAGTAGGGCATGCAAAGTTGGCACTACTATGAGCTTAGCATCCCTGTACAGGTGCCAGTTCTTTGCAACACTGGCATTGCTATTCAACTGCCAAGATGTAACCACCTCCCACCACTCATCCTGATGGGTAGAAGGACAGGTAGACCAACCAAGTATGACAGTTTCAAGATCCCAAACTTGGTAATACTTATTCCAATCGTGGACCCATCTTTTATCAGACACCAGTAAAGGAACAGATGATTAATTGGTTCAATCAAATTCAAACATTTCTTCTAGGGACAGTAATGAAGAGTATTTTTGTTGGGATTTCGTTAGACTGATTGATTAGTGGGGACTTTCTGAGTCCCCTATATTTATTTAACATTAAGGCATTTTATCACGTGGAATTTGCTACCTTAACTGCGGAAAGATTTTAGATTTCATGATTGTTTGTTGTTGTTGTTGTTGTTGCTCATAGATAGATGTACTTTTTCTCTAGGCTGTAGTTATTGGGAATCTCTTCTCTACTTGTCTATTAACCCTTCACAGTTTGTGTTTCACTGGATCTGGTTAAGCTCTCTCTTTTTCCATTGTTCTTTAAAACAGTGCATAAGATGAGATCTACATTTCATGGACTAACTCCACTGCTGGTTTAATTATCTCTTGCTACACTTATTTTTCTTATTATTTTTCTTATTACTTTGCTTTTATATGTATATCTTTGGGAACTGCTTGAACTTAGCGTTTATATCATGCATACATTTATATTCATATATCCTTTCAGATAGCTTACGTCAGCCTCAGGGCAAGAATCGCAACACAGTCCCCTAGGATTCTGGAACAAGGCCATGCTATCTGCAGCAGAGGATTATATGCCTTTTGAGAAATAGCACCTGGAATATTGCCCTGGTAAAGATAGAACACTTAACTATGAGGCACCAAGTGACCATGCCACTGGAACTGTCCGCTATGAGTTGAATTCTCTTGGACCCACCGAGTCAGACAGGCTCAGCAGTAGTCCATTGGAAGATAGCAGTGGTACATTCAGGATCAGGTTGAGCAAGATCAGTGGACATCAGTAGGTGCATTAATTAGCAGGTAGCCCAGACTCCCATGTCACCCACCTCAATTGCACTAGCTCACACCCTCGGCCATACTGGGGCAGAGGTGACCCATACAACCAGCTTATGGAGGAGGAAAAATCCCAAGCTTATTCTATGGAACTGACAGCTTGGTACATGGGTGCAAACCAAAAATGGATGGCAGCTGCATTATAGCCACATTCTTGGGGCCTTGAAAGACAGTGAAGAAAGGATAATCTTCTCAGTGGGTGGAGTTGTGAGCCATGCATCCGGTCTTCCACATTGTGTGAAAGGAGAAGTAGCCCAAGGTGAGAACATGTATAGATTTTTAGGCAGTGGTCAATGACCTGGCCATTTGGTCAGGGACCTGGAATGAAAAGGACTGGAAGATTGAAGATAAGGATGTCTGACTAGATGAAGTGGGCATGGAGCATGAGGATTTTTTTTTCCCCCACAGAATCCATCATGGAAGGCGAGAGGAACAATCAAGTAGAGAAAATGAACAACCAGAAAGAAAAGACAACCAAGTAGACTCAGCTAGCTGACATCAGCCAGCCTTTGTTACCAGTAACTCCAGCACTGGTACTTTGCACACATGAGCAGAGAGGCCAGTAGCACAGACAAAGCTACACACAGGACCAACAACATGGATACCTACTTACCAAGATGACTAGCCCTGCTGTCTCTGGATGTGCGACCTGTCAGCAGTGGTGAGCAGCGCTGAGTCCCTGATAAAGCCCTATTGCTGGAGGAGACTACCTTACGGTCAAGATAATGACTACAGTGGCTCTTCCTCACAGGAACAGATACAAGTTCTGGGTACGGATTTGCCTTTCTGGCCCACAGGGTCTCAGCTAGCACCATTAACCAGAGCTTGTGGAATGCCTGAACCACAGGTACGGACACCCACATGACAGACCCTCAATCCAGAGGCCTCTGTCACAGCAAAGGAGATGCACTTCGCTTTTACAAGAGACCTGCATTACTGCATGTTTTCACTAACTGAAAGAAATCCAAAGAGGATTTTCACTTTTATGAAAAAAGGCAAAAAGTGAAAACAGCATTCCGTGCTGTTTTGCAGAGAGCACCCCTAGCAGCAAGAGTGGCCCCTTCCCCTGGAACTACACACAGCATCTCAGCATCAAGCTGCCATAGCTCTGCACTGTGTCTGCGATCCTGGGTACTTTATCTCAATCTATTTTGTGCATCCATTCGCAAGATGAGTCCTAAGGTATCAGAAATGTCTAAGAAAGCTAGTAAGGGTGTAACGCTTAGCATAAAATTGGATGTAATTAAGTGTGTTTGGTAGGTTATTTTTATGTCTGGGAGCACTCAAAAAATTTTCCATATAAATTAATGGTAATTGCCTCTTTGCTTTATGCCATTTCAGCTTACAAAATAATTCATAGGAATGTTCTATTTTCGAATAGCGGGGGAAACCTGCATATTTGATTTATCTGATCTGTTCTTTTTCCTAATTCCTAATTCAGGACACCCTTTGAGATTTAGTCCTTTAGAAAGTGTTCTCTGATTCTCAAAGACTGGGAGGGCTTTGAGCAACATTCTTCCATTATCACAACATACTGAAATTACCAGTTTAATTTTATGTCTCAACCTGCATCTCTCACTCTTTCAGGGACCATGATCACGCCTAAATTTCACTCTCTCCCCATCCCTCCAGGGGCCAAAACTCTTTGAGGGTAGGACCCACGTTTTATTCATCCTTGTATCTCCATCATGTAGCACAGAGTCTAGCATACAGGGGACGCTCAAAAAGTATCTGATGACTTGATAAACAAATGGAACAATAGCAGGAGGGACAAAACACCCACTTCAGTGATTTCCAAGGAAGAACTCACTTTCTGACAGAGGACACCCAAAAGGAAACAATACTCCTGGAATATAAAAAGCCCTTCTCTATGATGGTTCCCTCCTTCCCCTTTCCAGACCTCCTTCCGTAACTATGTCTGATGGACATCAAAATATTCCTCTAAAGCTTCCAGTATATACAACTCCTGACTGTCTTCAAAGAAACATCTTTTAACTCTTTAAAAAATTTTGACTGTGTAACCCCTTCCTGTCCACCACTGTGAATTATAGGAAGATACAAATTGTCCTGTGGTGTATGAAAGATTTGGATTCTATCCTGCCATAATCGACCTTATACCCTGTTACTACGGTGTTTCCCCCAAAAATAAGACCTAGCTAGACAATAAGCTCTAATGAGTCTTTTGGAGCAAAAATTAATATAAGACCCGGTCTTATAGTAAAATAAGCCTGGGTCTTAATATAATATAATACAATATAATAATATAATATAAGTAATACCAGGTCTTATATTAATTTTTGCTCCAAAAGACACATTAGAGCTGATTGTCTGGCTAGGTCTTATTTTTGGGGAAACACGGTATCACCTTTTAAATTTTAATTCTTGAAAGATCACCTCCACCTGCCACCTTGCTAGCATGTTTTTGAAGACTGTAAGTGTAATAATTACGGAGATAGGAGACCATAGTAATGGTGTGTATCTCTGGAATCAGAGATTTGGGTTAAAACGAACACGCTTCCTTGTTTATTATGTGACAGCAGGGGCTGAGAGGCTCTGCAATAGACCAGCTCAGCTCTTCTCACTAATGATAATTCCCACTATCTGTCGTACGATGCAAAGCTTATTATTTCTTTATGCTGACTATGGTTCACAGATTTTACATTCACAAATGTTTCTGGACTGGCTTTGAAACAGTCCTTTTATTCTTGATATGTTTCCATGGTTAACAGCTTATGGGAGGATATCTATGATAAACCTTGACTTTTAATGACCAATATTGAGGCTTTGTAAACAAAAGCACAAAGGGGGTAAATTTTAGGGTATAGTGAAAATATCTGGAGTCAGAGGACCTTAATTTGGATCTTGACTGGAGTACCTTTAGGCAAGTTTCTGAACCCATATTTCCTTATCTATAAAATTTTGATAATAAAAATAAGTACCTCATGAAGTTGCGAAAATTATCAGGTAATAAAGGTGAAAGCTGATTTGTAAAATGTAAAGTGTTAAAAAAGTGAGCTCTGATTTTTGGTATAATATTTTACACTGTATATTAAATGCCCAGAAAAACTATGTAAAAGTTTATTGGAAAGTCTTCATTATTTAGAAATGTAATCATTTTGTGAGACGAAAGGGTAAGTCTGATGAGTTCTGAACTGATTAAGGCCAAAACTACTCAGAGAAAGTGTCTCCAGTTAATTAAATTGAAGAAGGCCTTTGAATGATGAAAATGATTGAATTAATATGAAAAATTCAGCAGATGCTCTTAAAGTGCAAATGGGCATATATTTTTTTTAAGTCTGTAAAAAAAACTGGGGAAAAAAGATCTATTTGATTTTATCAGAAATCTGTGCAAAGTGGACAGATTAAATAAACAAGAGTTACATGTTTCGTGTTGGCCATCAACATGGCATTTGTTGTTGATACAATAACATAGTAAATTTAATGTGGTTTATTTGTCTAAAAAGGAACAGCTTATCTTTTGTTTGGAACATAGAAGCAAGCTGAATCCTGATCTGTGTTATTTCAGTGTCTAGTTGATTTGTACTTGAGGTTTCCGGAGCAAAAGCTTTGTTACTAAACACCTGGCAGAATCCCACTGCAAGGACTAGTGATCAAAAGGTGGAGTGAAATCTCCTGTTTGGTATTTCAGAAGATTAACCCAGAATTACCTGTGCTCTCAAGAAATATAATTTAGTTCAAAAAACATTTATTAAGATATGTCAGGCACTCTTCTAGGTTCTGGGAGTATAAAAATGAGTAAAAAATATGCTCTTAATTTTGTTCTTCATTTTGTTCTTGCAGTTTTCTTCTATCCTCTTGCCCTCCCTTTTTTTAGCCAATTTTGCATTCTGCCTTCATTACCTCATGGAAGGGAGGCCAGAGCTGAAACACAGAAAGGAAGACGTTAGTCTTTTAATTTTAGAAAATGACACCTCAGGGGAATGGAAGATCTTGGCATAAACAACAGAAGAGCATACGGCGGAGGGAACGCCATCCATACCTCACCTCTCTTATTGGTTGCTCTTCCCATCGATGTCTTGCGAATGCTGCAATAACATCCAGAATACTGCTAGTTGACTGACTCATTGATACCACCTATGCCCTGAGACTGTTCTATTCTGTCTCTATTGGCCCATTCACATGGGTCCCCTTTTTTAACATCTCAGAACACAAATAAACTTCTCCGTTGGCAGCTGAGACAATTGACATCTAGGGGAATGGTGGTGGTGCTACAGAAAATGTGGCAAAAGTGCTGTCTCCCTAGCACTTAAGGGATAGACAACCCCCACCCCCCGACACACACACAACACACTTATCTGCCCTCAGCTTAAGCTGCACACATGATTACCCAGCTAGAGAGACAGAGACCACATTTTATAGATTCCCTTATAGCTAGGTAAATCCATGTGTTTAGGATGTGAGCAGAATGCATACCATTTGGGGTTTTCATATGGACTTGGAACACTGGACACATACTCCTTCATTCACCTTTCCCTTTCCACCAGCTGTAACACTAAGCTTGGCAAGACCAAGATCCAGCCCTGTGACTAGAAGAACACCTGAGGATGGAAGAGCAACAATAAGGAAGAAACGTGGGCCCTTGAAGACAGCATGGCACAGAGCATCTCCTCCAACTGTGCCGCTCACTGCTGGACTATTACCTTCTTGTTTATTTAAGCCACTGTGATTTGGGGCCTTATTTCGTTTATAGAAATAAGCTTTTACCCTAAAACAAAAAGAAAAGCCCACTTCACCCGTAGGAATGAATGGAACCAGCTTGAGGTCTCTCCTAGAGGTACTGACAGTTTATCAGAGGAGAGACACATGAGAAGAAGAGAGTCATCTCCCATGGCTAAAAAGTGAGAAATCAGTTCATGTATTACAGATCCCATGGGTAGAGGGCCGGGGGTGGGCTGGGAGGAGGGAGACCCAGTGTCACTATGTCTTACACAGTTCTGGGCAAACACTGACAAGTTCACGCTGCTTGGGCTTTCTTTTTATTGTTCTTTTATTTCTTTTTATTTCATCAGCACTCTTTCTTCAGGCAAAAGACAGTATAATTAATTTGATACGATTGCAATCTGGGCATGCCCCATTACCACACAAGATTATATGATTACCCATGGATGTTCTCAAACAATTTTAGTCACAGAGTTGAGTCTGTTCTTGTTTCACTCTCAGAAGGTAATCAAATTTCCATGTTCTTGTGAAGAAAAAAAACAGCTGAAGTGCTAAAGATTTTACCATCCAAAACGGGATCTCAAAACTGAATATTGTTGTTGGCAGAGCATGAGAACACGCTCAGTCACAAGAAAATGGAGGATTTCTTGTGTGAAAAATGTGTCACACTCTTAATCTCCTTTTTCACCCTCTTCCCCCACCTCAGCATTGAATACTCTATGATGATACATTTGGCTGGTGGTTATATCTTTGTTCATGATGATGTTTTGAGGCTTAAGTCAGCTGAATCTGGAGGCAGCCTGCTGGCCTCTGACAAATTTTTGTTTTTTACTACAAGTGAGCTCAAAAGGTTAGCAGTCAACAGAGATGCCCTTCTCCATGCAAGTTTTTAAAAATAAACTGAAAGGAAACCTACAGGGAATAACAGCGTTCAAAATTTCACTCCCAATCCCTACTGGTCTCTGAATTTTGAGTCAGGGTACTAAAATAGACTCCCTCACTTGCTGCTTTCTGCACTTACTTAAAACAAAACAAAACAAAAAGCAAACTTTTTAATTTTGAAATAATTATAGTTTCTCAGTTAGTTGCAAAGATAATACAGCATGGTCCCTTGTACTCTTAGGCCATTTCCCCCCACTGGTTGTATCTTGCATAACTATCTTACATTATCAAAACCAGGAAGATGGCATTGCTGCAATGTATGTGAGTAGGTCTATGTCAGTTTATCAAATGTGTAGCTTCATGTGACCACCACTGTGATCAAGATACTGCTCCTTCTCCCCTGAGGCCTCCTTGGAGGTACCCCTTTCGAGTTCCATCCACTCCTCTCCCCCACCTTCCCGAAACCCTGACAGCCACTAATCTGTTCCCCACCTCTTTCATTTTGTCATTTCAAGAATGTTATATAAATGGAATCATAGATCATTTACATTTAATGCAATTATTGACATGTTAGGGCTTAAGTCTGTCATTTTATTTGTTATCTTCTGGTTTTTTGTGTGGTTTTTTTTTTTTTGGTCTATTTTTCATTTCTCTATTTTCTTTCTTCTGCCTTCCTGTGGGTGACTTGAACAGATTTTAGAATTTCATTTTGATTTATCTATAGTGTTTTTTTGTACAGATTGTTTTCAGTGGTGGCTGTAAGCATTATGTTATACATATATAACTTGTCACAGCCTCCTGATGTCGACATTTCACCAGTTTGAATAAAATATGACTTCCTTTTAAGTCCCTTTACCTTCTCTCATTTGCAATGCAATTGTCTTACATATTTTCTTTACATACAGTAAAAACTACATCAAACAATGTTATAATTTTTTGCTTCATTCATCAAACACAATTTAGAAAACTCAAGAGAAGGAAATCTGTTGAATTTACCCATATTTTAAATCTTTCTGTTGTTCTTTCTTTTTCCTTCCAGATGTTTGAAGATTCTTTTATTTTAAATCTTTCCTTTCTGTTTCAATAACTTTCTTTAATAATTCTTTTAAGATAGATCTGTGGTAAAAAGTTCTCTTAGACTTTCTTTACCTGAGAAAGTCTTGATTTCCCCCCTTCATTCTTGAAGTATATTTTCACTAGACACAAAATTCTGGGTTGACAATTCTTTTATTTCAGCACTTGAATAATGTTGTGCCATTTTCTTCTGTCACCAATGGTTTTTGATGAGAAATCCATTGTCATTGGGTTTGTTTTCCCCGATAGGTTATGTGTCATATCTCTGTTAATATACTTTCCCTGTTTTTAGCTTTCAGAAGTTTGAGTATGATGTGTCTTGATGTGGATTTCTTTTAATTTATCCTGTTTGAAGTTTGCTCAGCTTCTTGAATCTTTAAATTTATGTCTTTTTCCAAATTAGGGGAAATTTCAGCCTTTTTTTTTTTTTAATATCGTAATTTTGTTAAGTTAACCTTTTAGGTTTTTTTCCTATGAGTTTGGCTTTTTTATTTTTTTCCCAACTTTATTGAGATATAATAGACATATAACATTGTGTACTTTAAGGTATACAATATGTTGATTTGATACACTTATAAATTGCAATTGATTACCAGCATAGTGTAACCATAATTTCTTTGAATACTTTTTTGATCCCTATTTATTGCTGCCCTCCTCGTGTTTGAAGACACAAAGGTTAGATCTTTTGTTATAGTCTTTCAGGTACCTAAGATTTTGTTCATTCTTTTCCTCAGTTTATTTTCTTTCTGTTGTTCAGATTGGGTAATTTCTACCATCTTATCTTCAAGTTCATTGGTTCTTTTCTTTGTACACTTCATTCTGTTGTTGAGCCCATGCATTGAGTTTTTATTTTGGTTATTGCATGCATTTTTCATTTATAAAATTTTCATTTGGTTCTTCTATATATCTTCTGTTCCTTTACTGAGACTTTCTATGTATTCATTTGTTTAAACATGTTCATAATTCCTCACTGAAGCATTTTTATGATGTCTGTTTAAAATTCTGTTCCGATAATTCCAACATGTATGTCACCTGTGTTGATTATGTTGATTAATTTTTCTCATTCAAATTGAGATTTTCCTGGGCTTTGGTATAATGAGAGATTTTGTATTGAAACCCGGACATTTCTGGCATTTTGTCATGAAATTCTGTATCTTATTAAAGTCTTTTGCTCTAGCAGGGCTCTTTTGACACTGCTTTGGCAAGGGATTGTAGGGGCTGCTGCCACATGCAAATGAAAGTCCAAGTTCCACACCTGACCTCCTCTTACCTCAGCAGAGACAAGTAGAAGTGGCTTGTTACCGTTGGGTGGGGGTCCCCCTGTGACCTCCACTGACACCATGGAGGAGGAGCACATTATCAGTGGAAGGATATGAAAGTCTTGGCTCCCCACTCTGTCTTCTCTGACACTACAGGGTCGGTGGTGGGGTAAGAGTGTTTTATGACAGCAAGCAAGGTTGGAAGTCTAGGTTCCCCATTCAGCCTTTGCTGATGAAGGATGCAGATGGAGGGTGCAAGTATTTTCCATGCTCTTTGGCTTCAGGAAGGTCATTTTTGTCTAAAAGTTTTCTGTCTTGCTAGGGTGCCCCATTCCTGGTCCTTTGGCTAGAGTCAATAAGTTTTTCTTGGGACTTTTGTTGTCTTCTTCTATTGGCATTTATAGTTTGCTGGCTTCTTCATGTCTGGAATAGATGAAAGAAAAACAAAAAAAATCTCATTGCCATGTTATACCTCTGATCCAAGGTGCCTAGCCAGTCTGCCTTCTTCATTCACTTTTGAGTCTTCTTGTGTTTGTTTTATATATAATATTCAGGGTTTATAACCATATTTAGCAGGAGGAACAGAGAAAAGTACATTTACCCCCCTCGCTTGTTTTTACTCTTAGTATTTCCGTTGCTAATAATAACAATAATGGCTGCTATATTTTGAGTTGCATCTACCTGGTCAGCACCATGTTGATTCATTTAATTCTCAGTAATCCTACCAGGAAAATATAATAGTTACTATTGCCATTTTATACATGAAGAAACATATGCAGAGAAACTGAAACTCAGAAATAATCGTGTAAACATTTAGAACAGTGCCTAGCACACATACCAATAAATGTCAGGGAATATTATTATTACTAATTACTTTAGAGTTGTTAACTTGTCTGATGGACTCAACTTATAAGTGGAGAATTAGAACTCTAACCAAGGACAGTCTAAGCTCATGCTTGTAAATTTTGGTCTGTAATTTGAGTGTAAATTTATGCATTAAGCAATTTCTGCTGTATCCCAATCTGTATCTTTACCCATCTCCCTGTTCCACTGCCACTACTTTCTTCTTGTCACTTTCTCTAGAGCTATAGTCCCCAAATTTCTCTCCTAATACTAGAATTACTGATATGTATGTAATATGTATATAGTTGGCAAAGTCATTTTATATTTATTACATTTAATATTTATTTGAAACCTCATAACAACCTCACAGGCAGGAAGGTATTATTAATTATCACTCTAAAACTGAAATTCAGAGAAATTCAGGGACTGGCTCAAGGTCACATGGTTAAGAAGTGGTTGAGATAAGACTCAAGCCCAGTGCTATTTCCACCACCCTATGTTGCATCTGTAGCCCACAGCCCACTTTCACATCCTCCATGTGGCTCTACATGCTCCTAGCTTACCTCCCTTTGGATTTCCTGGAAGAATGTAAAGGCCTTGGGGGAGGAGAGGAGGGAGGAACAGGGTCACCAAATAAAGTGGTGCCTCTGTTCTTATAGATCTCCTCGAAGGGCTGATGATCCATTGAAGATCTGTTGGAAATACTGCCATATAATAACACATCTTTTTCATGCTCCACCTCCCATGGAGTCATGTTTTGAGATCTGGTGAAAAATGGAATGGTTGGGTGCATGGAGGAAAGATAGATGGTTTAGAAACAAATTGGCTGGTAGAATCTACTGCCATAGATTCTAGTAAATAGAAGAAAAACAAAGGCAGGGACAGTTAAGATCAAGAAGAGGGGATTTGAAAGATATTTAGAAGATGTATTCGATGGATATTTGTGATCAAAATACAGAGGGGGTGTGTGTGTGTGCGCACGCGCACGTGCACACACATTTGAGAGAGATAGACGGTTAGAGAAAAGGGGTAACACATTAATGACAGTGATACTGCCTAGATTTCTGATTTGAAAAACCGGATGGGTCATTTGTTCCTAACTGATGTCAAGGAAAAACAGTTCCAAGGAGAATGGAACTGCATGGTTGAATGCTAAAGAAAGGACAAAGAAAGTAAAGATTATATCAAGGTAAGTGGATTTGAAAATTATTAGGTATTGATGGCTTTAGAAACTACTGCCATAGGTGGAGATAGAAGCAGGCAGAATAGTGGGTTATAAGAGCAAGTTGAGATATTATTTGGAAGTGAGGAGAGACTATTCATGTAGAGACACTATATGATGTTCTTGGGCTTTGGAATTTGAAGATCCAATTGCAAAACCTGCTGCTGCTTACTTGCTATGTAGCATTTGGCAAATCACTTTCCCCATCTGAGTCGGTTTCCTAAAGGATGGGCAACAATTTGCTGTTTATTTTCCTATGATCTATTTCCTCATTGTGTGTCATAGGATAAACCAGGCCATGAAATTGAGGAGCTTTTTTTTTTTTTTGCCTCTTTTAAGTGAATCTCCCCACCCATCAATGGCACATTCCAGTCCAGATCAACTGGATTTGATTTGACGTTTGATTGAATCCTAGTTAAATGTCATGAGAGTATATAACATTTTCTATAACTCTATTATGGCTATGCATGGAAAGGCTGCACGTAAATATGACATTCTAATTGGCCCTTTGACAGTTAACTTTGTCACTCAATAAGTTAATGTGCATAATTAGTAGATGCAATGTATTTTCTACTTTGGCACCTCTTCAAAAACCAGAGAGCACTTGTGATTCCTTCAAAAGATATTAACTTAATGTATTGTCTTTTATCTTGCATTTTCATACATATTAAATATTTATGGAGTTCTAACAATGTGCCAAACCCTGTGGATATTATGAAATTATTTACTTCAGTTTTACCTTGTGCGGAAATATAGGATCTGTTCCCATTTAATTTCAGGTTAGGATACTATATAGAGACTATGTTTTGTATTTCTCCTATACCTCTATTTCACTTTCAACTCAATAATAATAAAAATTGCCACAATTTATTTCTAATCCTTACCACAACACCTTGGGGGTAAATTTAATCGCCTCTGTTTTAACAGATGAGAAATCTGTCTTTTAAAAAAAGCAAAATAAAAATGTCCATTATAGAACTAAAGTTAGTAGCTACTGAATGATTCTGTGATTAACACTATCCTGTAACCGCGTCTTCTCTGTCTTAAGATTAGTAGGGAACTGAGTGTGCTCTCATTGCAGGCATACAAATAAGCGTAAAGCAACAGCCATACCATAAGAATTTCCTGGAAAGTCCTACATCTCTGCCCTTCTCTCTCCATTTATTCACTTATTCATCCACTTATTGATTCAGCAATGAGAATGAATTAGTCACTGTATTAATTTATATGTCTGTTAGTCCACAAAGATTATGACTACATGTATACATTCTGACTGTACTTGCAAAGCTCTGACCTCTGGCTGCAAATGTATAACTACAAGCCATAGTAGGAGCACCAAACAGACTTGGGGTAGCAGTGGGCCCAAGGCCTGAGACATCCTGAAATCCTTCAAATGACTTGGCTACTAGAACAAGGTCCTTGTTAATCATCAAATCTTAGTGCATCAGGTCTCCAGAAAGCCAGACTTTATTCTTAGGATCTCAACTGATGTTGAGAGCTCTACTCTCTCTATTCAGCAGCTGCACATCAGGGTGCCACCAAAGGTTCACCCCTCTGCAGTGCCCTGCCAAGCCACATTGGAGCCTGAAGCAAAAGGAAAAATCTGTAATAGGGATCCTGCTTAATGTTCATCATGGATTGGCTGGGGGGTATTAATCTAGATTTTTAATTTAATGGGCCCCTTAAATTTTGTGCCCAAAGCTAGTCTCTTACTTGCCTCACCCGAGTCCCCACCTGCCCTTCTGTAAGAGATTTGAGAATGACGTAGGTGACATTAGCAGAGAAAATGGCAAAGTTCCAAACATGTATTCTTGAACTGACCCTCACCACATAGTTTGCATAGGAAACAAAGTGCATTTGGAGGTCATGCTTTACTCAATGTGCTCAACCCTAAGTGAGCTATATTCCTCCCCTATTGGATATCTAAACCCTGCTTAATCCCTACAGATGGAGCCAGGTATTTTCCAGAGGAAATAATGTAAAATGGCCTCACTAGTTCAAATAGTGAGGAAATAAATCCAGAAAACCAAATGTGCACTCTTGACTTCTGGCTGACTGACATCCTAGGAAGGAAGACCCTTCCTAAACCTTCACCTTCGTAAGTTTCCTCAGAGAAGCAACAATCCAACATATTGGAATGCCCATTCAAACGTATTTTAATGCGCAAACATAAAGTCTCCATTAAATTCTTCTGATTCTCCCTGGAGGTGACCCACTGTTTTTCCCCTGAAGCTAAAAAAATATAGAATTCTGACAGAGGCCCTTTCTTGCGAGGTGCCAACCATTCCTGAAAACAGACAGGACTGGAGCTGGATTGGAGACTATTTACCAGACTTAATTATGGGAAGGAAGTGATCTGGATTTTATAACTAGTGATCAGTTGCCTCACAAATGGGAAGAGAGATGGCTAGAGGAATTCCATAAGTTCTCAACTGTGCCAGCAAATTTTTTTTTTTAATTCTTTCATTTTTGTCCAATTATTTGTTGGCTCTAATGATAGGTAGCAAAAGAAAACTGGTTGGTTTGGATTTGACCTCCCTAATATGAGAAGCCCTTCCAACATTTCCAACTTTCAGTTTCTTACTCTCAACTCAAAAGCTGAATCCTTTATGAAGGATTCTTTGACCAACCCGTCTGAATTACTTCCCCCCTTCCTTAGTGCTTTCTCATTTGTAAATGGGGATAACAATTATCTTGCCAGATTATTGTGAAAGACCTGAAGTCAATTTAGGAATCCATCAGTTTTCAATTCAGCCTTGAAAATGTTACTTAACTTTTCTACACCCCTTTTATTTGCCTGTGAAGCGGGAATAAAGATGGTATCTCCTACAGAAGTTCCTATGAAAATTCAAAGACATAGTGCATTATGAGCCGTTATAATTTTATTGCATTGCTGTTTTCTTGATTAGATTGTAAATTCTTAGAGGAAAGAAGTCTTGTTCTCGTTCATCTTCCTATCACCAATGGGTTATCTTAGCTGGTGGTCAATAAGTGTTTGTGGGATGCTGAATATTTTCTGTACTTCTACTTCAATTAGTTTGCAGTCACGCGCCGCATAACGATGTTTCGTTCAATGATGGACCACATGTACCACGGCAGCGTACCACATAGCTTAGGTGTGTAGAGGGCTATACCATCTAGGTCTGTGCAGTTCCACTCTGTGATGTTCGCCCAACGATGATGTCACCTAAGGACTTGTTTCTTAGAATATATCCCTGCTGTTAAGCAGTAAGTGACTATACACAGGTATCTTCTGCTTCTCGAAACTTCGCATTATGTCACTTCGCTTTTATGAAAGACCTACTTTGATATCTGCTTTTGATAACTGAAAGAAATCCAAAGCAGATTTTCGCTTTTACAAAAAAGGGCAAAAAGCAAAAATAGCGTTCAGTATTTGTTTTGCAGTGAGTTATTATAGAATCAGGGCATGCCTGGAGCAGTGAGAGTGGCATTGCTTTTACTCTGTTAGTGTTATTTTAGGTTTTATGTGTTATTTGGTATGATTTGGTAGGTTATTTTTTTGGGTCTGGGAACCTTCAAAAATTTTCCATATAAATTAATGGTAATTGCTTCTTCGCTTTATACTGCTTTGACTTAAGAAAAGTTTCATAGGAATATTCTACCTTTGGATAGTGGGGAGACCTGTAATATTTGTAAGGCCTTTATCATATTCAGCTTTGTATTGCAACTTATTTATGTATCTTATCTTTCCTTCTCTTTTGCATGTGCTTTATGCAAAGCAATCATTTAAAAAATACCCTATCAATGGAACAATACCAACAAATTCAAAGGTTCATAACACAGCATCACAAAACCTTTCTTGATAACAGACTGAAAGGTTGCATTGAAGATCAGCAGATTAAATTTGCACTTTTTGAAAAGTGATGCTTTTCAAAAATTTGAAATCAAATGAGTAAATAATGCACAGGAGCCCTTTTCTTGTGTAACATGGACATATGTCCTTATGCTGCACTGAAGGACCATGTGCAAGCCACAGCTTTGAGGACCATCATCCTGCCCTCCATCTAAAGAAACTAAGCAGCAGTTAGAAACTGGGTGTTTTTTGTTTGTTGGTTGGTTTCCAGTGATGTCATTCAGGTCCATCGCAAGGGATCTGCTGTCTCTTCTCAATTTTTCTGCTCTGAGGAGCTCTTTTGGCTCCCCTTGCCACTAGCACGACAGACGCTGAGGGCTGGGAGGAGATTGAAAGGGCTGATATACCATCAGCTCTAAAAACACATGACAGTAGAAAGCTGGGCTATTACTAATGGTGATCAGCTCAGAGGCAATGCAATCAAACCTTCAATTACACCTGGGTGATTTAATCAACTCCCTGTCAAACTTGGGCTGGAACTCCTCTGGTACTGTACAAATACAGTAATTACCATGCCAGCTTGCAATAAGATATCATTTTAGTGGATTAGAAAACACATTCTGTTGTCAATTACCAACAACCAATTTATAGGCCCTGAAACACGCAATATTTTTTAATTGATGCCTTTGTGTCATTATCACAAAATTACTTCTGTTATGAGGCATTAAATCATCTCAGCGATGTTAGGAGTGGGGGTGGAGGGGAGATTAAAAAGTTTTCACTCTGTTCTTTCCTGACAAAATGGGAATAGAAGCATAAAACTTATATCCTGCTGTGTTGGATTTTGAAATAAAAAACAATCAAAAAGCCCCAGAGATGCTCAAGTACACAAATAATCATAAACAAAGCCTGAAGCTACGTGAATGGATCAGAGGGTGGAAAACCTGGACTCAGGTTTATTTTGACCTGCACTGTTCTCTACCCTTGGCCTTATTTTCCTCCCATGTGTCTATCTTCCGAGCTTCATTTTATAGAGGTATTTATTTTTTCTGAGGGTGGGTATGTTTTTGTTGACCCCAGATGTGTCCACTGTCACTGGAGATTTGCAGATTTGAAAGACTTGAAAATTTTCTATTCTACCCACCCCTTCCCAAGCCCATTTGTCCAGTCCAAAGGATAACAGCCATTTGGCCTTGCCAGCCCCATTCAGCTTGTCCACAAAGGTCTTAGGATTCTTCTCTTCTTATGAAAAGGGAGCATCTGACCCCCCTAACGATTTCCTCCACCGACCCCGTTTCAGCCTCAGTAAATCCTGCTTGAGTTAGCTCTAAAAGGAGGCACTTTTATTCTTCCACACAGCAGGGTACGGGCAGAATATTATTATTATTATTATTATTATTATTATTATTATTATTATTATTACCAAACATTTTATATAGCACTTTATCCCAGGCACTGCTATAACTGTTTTACAATATTATAACAATCCTATCAAGTATGTGTTGTTTTTCCCATTTCACAAATGAGGAGCTAACGCATTGAATATTTAAAGTTTTTTGCCATGATGATATAATGGAAAGAACACTGGCTGTTTCTCAGGAAATGCTGGGTTTGAATGTTGACACTGCCGTTTTCACTGTGTCATATTCAGACAATTATGTATCCACTCTTAGCTTTGTTTCCTTATGTTTGAAAAGTATAAAATAGTAACAATAGTATTAAGTATGTCATGCATTTCTTTTACATGTTTTATATTTATTAACTCATTTAATCCTCACCACGACTCTAAGAGGTAGAAACTATGATTATGCCTATTTTACAGATGATGACATTGAGATATACGGAGGTAAAGTAACTTACCCAAATTTACGCAGCAGCAAAATGTTGGAGCTCCTGAGGTCCCTCTTTTAACAATTACCCTATATTGCCTCTTAAGTTAGTCATTTCTCCTGTGCTGTTGACTATTTCCAGGCAAGTCTCTTCTGTTAAGATCCAAATCTATATTCTGAATTTCTTATACATCCAGTTGGACAGTGTCATAGCCATCTCAAAATCCACACGTCCAAACTCAAAGCCATCATTATCTTGTCCTCAAACCTGCCTACCTTGAACACTTCCTATTTCCTAGAATAAATACCTCCATGGTTCTGGTTGTCCAAGCAAAAACCCTGAGCATAATCCTTGGCTAACATGTCTCACTTGGATAATGGCTATGCTTTCCAACTAATTCTAGCTTTGTCAATTTCAAGTACACAGAGATACCTCACCCTCACCCGATACTCTGGTCTGTCAGTGACTATGTCACTTCTGTGTCTTCAAAGGCTCACAATTATTACCAAGATAAACTTCTATCATCTGAAGCCCTTGTGGACCTCTTTCCTTACTTAAAAGAAATGCCTTTACCTTTTCTTCAGGTTCCTGCATCCACTTCTTGGTTTGGTACCATGTACTTCCCTCAGGACTGTATACTTCTCTTCAGAGTCTGCTTTTCTTCCTCACATTTAGGGGACACCCAGGGAAGTAGAATGCTACAATCCACTGGATGTGACCTTAACTTATTTTCTGACTTACTCAAGCACTATCCAAGTAGCGTTTGAAAACAATTTTTAAATTTTTAAATATTAGAGTGAGAATGAATGGGTTATAGAATTTTAAACCTGGAAAAGATCACATAGTTTATCTCACCAAATCCTCTCGTTTTTCCAAGGAGAAACAGTGTCACTAAGGTTAATATAGGGTGAAGATGATAGGTAAAGTCCATGAGATGTCAAACCTCACAAAAACAATATGAATAAATACAGAGCAAGGGAGCTAAGTCTTAACTCCCTGCAGTTCATAGTCCAGGGACACATCTTATCTTATTAAAGGCGTAGATCTCCGCCTGGCATAATCCTTCTGGGTCCTGTTCATATAGAGAGCCATTTCCCAAATGGTATTCCTTGACATCTACTGTGGAAACAAACAAAATGTCTCCCATGGTTAGATCTCGTTAAATTGGCCTATAGCTCCCATTTCGAGAAAGATGTAATGAACATTGGTATGTTAAAGTCTCTTAGAAATTGTGCAATAGAAAACAATTTTAATTGGTTTAAGCCAGATTTCTCAAACTCACTGACCATAGATCCCCACTTTGTTTTGGAGTTTAATATTAATCAAAGTCTCATGAATTTGAAATTAAGTGGAGTGTGATGATTTAGTCACTAGCCACATTTCAAGTGCTCAATGCTGATGTGTGGCTAGTGGCCACTGTACCAGACAACACGAATTAGATAATTAAGCCAACTAGACTAATTAGTTAGATGATAAAAATAACGCTATTTTGCTACTACTTCCATATAGTGATTTTGCTTATTTATGGTTCTTTCAATGCCATGTCCCAAAGAAGGGATTATTGTGGAGGATAATTCAGGCACTGTGCCATGTCAGAAATATTTGGGATAGAGCCTGTGAATGCACATTAAATTCTACCAGCTAGGTCCTCAATAAACATATGGATCTGGACATCCCATCATGGCTTATTTACATTAAAAAATAGCATCTCACTCACTCACTCACACAGAATTCCTGGAATCTGCTTGTGTACTGGTTGTGCAAATAGCTGACTCCATCAGTCATGTTAACACCATACCAGGGAGCTGGCAAGAGCAAAACTTGCTACTCCTTGCCCCAGGATGATGGAGTTAGATTTGCCACTGTGGCTCCTGGCCAACTCCGTGAAGGATGCCCTTGAAAGTGTTCCTCTCTATAGAGAGAGAACAAAAATAAATAGCACTAGGTAGACTCATAAAACTTGTCAAAATCTTTCAGGCATGGTATATTTGATGATTCATGAGGTTTGCAAAGCATTACCAGATTAAAACAAGAAATGTCACAGAGAGCGGTCATTCCATCGAACTCTGTGGCAATACAGTCCTTTCAGTGGAAAGCATGGTTTGGGGAACAGCACGCACCCCCACATCACTACCACCACTCACACCATCTTAAGGCAGGGTAATGCTCATCAGCGGAACAGTAAAATGTATTGGCTCCACCTTATTCTTTTTCCAGAGACAAAGACCTTATAAGATCCCTCTGGAAATTCGTTGAGAAATAATTTGCTCAAATATCTCTTCCTATGGATCGAGCCCATTTACTCTCATGCAGTCATCAGCAGGAAAGGAGAAGCACTGATTCATCAGACCACTTATTTGAACCCTTCACAATTTCAGAGACAGTTGTGATAAAGCAATTTTCCTTGTGCTGACTCCTTTCTGTCACTTGAATGTTAACCCCTTTATTCATACACAGCTAAAACACAGGATTTCCACTCTCTGCACATTCTCACTCAGTAAGACACCTTCACCTTTCTCATCTATGTGCAGCTATTGCATTTAATTAACCAATGGAAAACAACAGGGCTTTTTCACACCCAGGAGTTGAACTGAAATTCCGGACAGTGGGATTAATCAACCCCTGAATTCAGCCTAATCAGCTGCTAATGGAAGACTTATCACTTTGATGAACCCAAGAAGAGATTCCGTTAGAGATTCCCTTAGTGATTATCCTTGACTGCATTGTGTGCCGGCACACTGGGTGCAAGCTTCTTCCATGATAGTCCTGCCTACTACCCAGCCCCCACCCAAAACCATCGTCTGTATTGTTACAAGAAAAAATGTTTTTCTCTTTTTATTTGCTTTTTTTTAATTATTTAAATTTATTGGGGTGACAATTGTTATTAAAATTACATAGATTTCAGGTGTGCAATTCTATATCACATCATCTATAAATTACATTGCTTTTAATAAAGGTTTACTGCATGTCTACAGAGTGCAAGGCACTGTAGTGCATGTACTGCATGTCGATAGCATGCAAGGGACTAGAGAGAAAATAATGAACAAAACAGAATCCTTACACTTGATTATAGCCTAGTGAAGGAGACAGAGAGAACAGACGTCCCCTCTTGCCTGTGGGGAATATATTCCAAGACACTCTGTGGATGCCTGAAGCCACAGATAGTACCAAACCGTATATGTACTACGTCTTTCCTATACATACGTACATTTTCACTTAAAGGAAGCACTTTACAGCTTCTCTTTGGCATATCCAAATTGCCAGATACAGTGCAGACAAAGGGATGATTCACGTCTTGGGTGGGATGGAGTGGAACGGCGTGAGATTTCATCATGCTGCTCAGAACAGCATGCAATTTAAAACTTATGAAGTGTTTATTCCTGGAATTTTCCATTTAATATTCTCAGACCGCACTTGACCATAGGCAACTGAAAGGGCAGAAAGTAAAAACCACAGTTCAGGGGGCACTACAGTAATCAAAGAATCACAAACACACATGTGTATTTACTAGGGGATTAGATCTAGTAGGGGTTGGGGGAAGAGGGGGTTGGGAAAAAGCTTTCTCAAAGAAGTAGTGACTCAGCTGAGATCTAGAGGAGAACTTAGTTAAGCAAAGGGAAAGGGTTTCCTGGAAGAGGAAACAATCTGTACCAAGTCCCTCGAGGGGGGCAGAGGCATCCTGTGATAACAGAAGACAAGCGAGGCCCACTTGCTGCAAGCAGGGGAGAGTGATTGAAGATAAGGCTAAAGAAATAGGTAGGGGACAGACATCGCAAAGCCTTGGAGTCCATTCTAAGAACTTTGGTCTTTATCTCATGAGTAATAAGCCCTTGAAGTGTTTTATGCAATAGAGAGCCATTGGAATGCTTTCAGTTAAAATACAAATTAATCATGTGATTTTTCCAGCTCCGAACAGTTAAAGATTGATCATAGGCTACAGAATAAACTTTAAACTTCATTCTGTAGTATTTAAACCCTCTGTGTTTGGTCCCCTATCTTTTCCTTGCCTCATCCTGTGCTCGTGGGGGAGGGAGAGGAGAGAAGATCCGTAGATGTTTGATGAATTGTGCTTTACAGTTAGGGAACGAGTTAATGTGCCTAAGAGTTAGGCAGATGTGGCTCAGTAAAAAGGCAGTATTTCTTACCCTTCAGAGTGTTTTGGAATTCCTTGGTAAAATCCCAAAATATTGCCTGGCATAGGCAGGTGCTCAGTAAACATTAGTTTTCCCTTCCCTTTCCAGTCTTCTCCCTTCTGTAAACAGACTTTATATCACATTTCCATCCTGTTCACTTTTTCAACTCCCCTTACTTCAAGGCCCTTAGGTTTCTTTTCCCTATCAAAAAAATAATAAATAAATAAAAGAAAGAAAAAGGAAAAAAGTTCTTAGGAAAAAAGAAAGATCTGATATTAATTTACATCTTGGTATGAATATGTACTACCCATGCTTCCCCTCTTGGACTGCATTTTAAGCCCTACATGAAATTATAGAAAGAGGACTTTAATTTTCTATTAAATATGTTTCAGGAGTCAGAATGAAACTGGAGGAGTTATTTTGGGAAGAAAAAGGCTCTTCCTCCATGTTTCTAAATTACGCCAATGTAAGTGTCTGCCTCTCCCCCGATGCATAAGAAAGGGGTACTTCTGGATGTGTAATGGGGGCAGCTGTTTGTGTGTGCGTTCTCATGTGGAAACAAGGCCCAGACACGACTGGTTGAAAACATAATATAGCTTAAAAGCTATGCATGTTGGCCATAACCTTCTCATTACAAATATATATATCACAGAACCCCTTTTTGTCCGTCCTTTTGCCAAGTAGAACGAAGAACAACTCAATATCCTTTTATTAAAATAGTCTGGAAAGCCAAAATAATATTTTTCACATAGCCAGTGGAATCAACATATCAGTCATCTAAATACTGAACTTTCCTCAAATTAATTTAAGATTGGAGTCACTTTTCAGTGAACTTTCATACACCTCCAAAACATATTTGTAAAGGTTTCAAAACCATTATTATCTTAGCAGCTTGCTCCAAAATTCTTTGAGAAGGAAATGCTTTTATATAGAAAAATACCTTAGTAAGTCACTGGAGTTGAAAGTGTGGTAACCTGTGGGCATAGATAAGCAGGAGACAATCAGAAGAAGGGGGGTAGAGAGAGGGGAAAGAGGAGGAGAAGGAAAAGAAAGAAAGAAAGAAAGAAAGAGAGAGAGAGAGGGAGGGAGGGAGGGAGGGAGGGAGGGAGGGAGGGAGGGAGGGAGGGAAGGAAGGAAGGAAGGAAGGAAGGAAGGAAGGAAGGAAGGAAGGGTGCACTTGATAAAGTGTCCACTAGGAATAAGTAAGACGGAGGAGGAGAAAGGGAGAGGCCAGGAGCATGGGGGAGGCTGGTGCCCAAACTGGAGGGTATCTGAAGGACTTCTTTAAAGACAGATATGGCTAATAAGCAAATTTAAGTTGTTTATGTTTATGTTGGTTTGTATTTATTTGCCTGCTTTCACCAACCTTCAAAGGGCACATGGGAGTAGATTATTGTAAAAAGCAGGGAAAGAAGCTGCGTTCCATAATTGTTTCAAAATAGGGTCAAATTAGTATTCATGGAGTGAACTGAAATTCAGTGTAAATTGATGAGCTCAAAGGCGATCATGAACATGTAAGTCCCCGGGGGATTTGCAGAAATTTGAAGACAGCATTGGACTTTCCACAGAACATAATGGGGAAATCAAGTCAGTCATATCTAGGTCACCTAAGTCATTTCTTAAGTTCTTATCTGAGTTGCAAATCTTTTCTGCAAACAAGGCCCATGTGTCATGTTCTCAGGTACCTGGCCCATAATTTGCATTTTCAGATTGACTGTCATTGGTTATTATAAATAAATCTCAAGGAGGCTCTTGGAAGAGCAATATGATTTTTAAAAATAGTTCATTTTACATATGTACTGGAAAGATGTACCTTTGCATGAATTTCTCTGATTCAAATATATTTTCCAAACCTCCTGAGGTTTGGGAATGGTTCTCTTTCTTTCAGGCTCCTTTGAACTTCAGCACACAACCAACAAAGAACACAGGACCTGCCGTGTTCACTCCATAAATGTTTAAATGAAGATTTCGAAAAGAGTGGGGAAAGACAGTGGAAAGGGAAGTGAGGTAGTAACTTAGTCCTCCTTGCTCTCAGGACGAAAAGACTCTGTTCATCCCTGAAAATCCCACAGGGAACTGGAAGGAGGGGGAGAAACAAGATGACATTGTGTGCCCAGAGCTGTTCACAAATGTTCTATCACGGGGTCAGGTTCACACGCTGGGTAAACCTGGAAGAAGTAATCCCGACAGATTCCTTAGGATGTGAAAGCAGGCCCAAAACTTTGTTCCTGATCCTTTTCTCCTCCCTCAGACCTGCACATCCACAGTGTTAAAACAGACTGGAGAGAACAGTTAGTACCTCTTGAAGAGCCATCCCAATGTCTAGGTCCATCCAAATTCATCTACAATTCCCTGTGGTTATTTATATCTTCTTATTCAGGACTTTGGGATCTTAAATAAGACACAGATACAATTTCTGAGACGAGCTTAAGATCCAGTAGAAATTCGAGAAATGGACACGTGTCTCTATTCGTTTGATCCTACCCTCAAGATCAAATTGGGCAGTGTGTTATGTGCACCTTCTTTTTCACAACTCAAGGAAGGACAAATGAAAACCCAGGATAAAAATTAAAAAACCCTGCATCTTGCTGGGCGGCAACTAACTAGTAACAAATTATTTTTGCTCAGAGACCATACATACTGGAACAGACGACGATGTCAACAGTTTTTGAGTATTTACTCTAGACCGAGCACTACCCAAAGACTCAATATACGTTGTTTCATTAAATTCTCACAATAATCCTATGAGGTAGCTGTTATTATTCCCATTGTAAACATGAAGAAATCAAGACTCAACAAGTTTAAGTAACTTGTCCAAAGTGTCAAGCTAGTAAATGAGCCTGGAATTAGAATTCAGGAGTGTCTGACTTGATCTTTGGGCTACACTGCCTCCCTATTACTAACCTGAATTGTTCCTTCTGGTGGGAGGATTAGTAAGACTGGGGGTTGACATGAGGGTGGCCCTCAACAGAACGATGCAGTATGGAAGGGAAGAGGAAGCATTTCTCTATCCTTCAAAGATCCTCCCCATAGAGGACTTTTATCTTATGACTCTCGTCAAAACTGGCTCTCAAGTAAGAATTTCGTTTACTCATTCAAACTATGCAAGCTACCATAAAATGATTGTCTCATGATGAGATTTGGACTCTATAGGGAGCAAAATCTTGAACCCAACAAGTTAATCTATAGCAACAGATTTTCAGACTGAAGTAAGTATAATTGAAGTGTTTTCAACTTGGAATATGGGGAGTAGAAAGAATTTTTTTTTTAATCAGTGAGATCTTCATGCACCCATTATGAATTGGAAACCCCTAAAAAATATTAGTAGACCCATCCTGAGCTTCCAATGGGCCTGCTTTAGAAATTGCTTGACTTCTTGGCCAAAAAGGCAGAAAAAGTATTTCAGATATACTTGGGTATTGTCTTGACCTACAACCTTTCTAGAACAGCCTTTTAAATTTATTGGAAAGCATGAAAAACTAATGCTCTTTTGAGTATCTGGGCCTTTGCCACGCAAATTTCATCTGCAGACATGCTGTAGGGAGTGGGAAAATGGCTCAGTCACTTACAGTTCTTGTGTTCTGAGAATTCTAATATTTGGGGGGGATTTTTAAGATTTTTTGGGGGGGAGACGATATTTGTTAGGATTCCTTTCAAGCTCAGAAACAAAACAAAAAGGGCAGTTTTGAAATATCATTTCCAATCTCATCTGAACGCCTTTACTAACTAAGCTTAAAAACCTTTGCTCACAAAATTATTATACTTGTTTTCTTCTAGTTTTTATTATGATTTGTTTGGCTTTAAATCATTAACGGGAGAAGGAGTTAATGCCCTACAGATTTAATAGACAGAAAATGCCTGCTTTTGCTCCTCATTTCCTCAACCTCAAAAAAAAAATCCTCAACCTAAAAAAAAGGAAAGGATCTATTATCTCTGTGACATCAGTGTACGATAATTGTGAATTCCCTAAATGAAACTTTAGGTACAATATATTATTCAGAAATTAACCCTTAGAAATATCACTGATTGAGCAATGCCACTGTTTCGTAAATAGCTTTAATCCACTTCTCTATTCTTCTGGTTGTTCTAAATTTGTGCCCCTTGCCTTCCAAGACCCATCATTTTCATGAGTCACCCAGTCATGGCGAGGGCAAGTGTTTAAAGGCCCAGATCCAGCCAATCAATGCCCGGGCTCTTCCGTGTTTTCACAGCCTGCCCTGGCCAGTCTGGTTATCACTGTCTTGTTTCCTTATGGGAAAAGCTACAAAGGTATGGAGTAAAGAGGGATGGCAACTAACATATACGGCAAATCTACTATGTGCCACGCACTCTGATTTGCACCTTAAATTTCAATCCTGCCCACAACCCTATGTGGTAAGTATTATTAATCCCTTCTTTCAGATAAGGCAACTAAGGCTTAGAGGGATGATATAATTAGCCAAAGGAAATAAAAGCTAAGGTAAGGTCAAGACTGAATACAGGTCTCTATGGTATCTCTTAAACATCACTCATTCTACCCCAACACACTGCTTCCCCAGGCTGCAGTACCTCAGCCAAAGACAGCTTTAGGAATAAATGAATCATAAGAAAGGCCTCTACCCGGCGATGATCCTCATATTTCTGCAAGACCTAACTAGCTAATGATGCCCAGAGCATGCGCCAGCTCAGCCCTGGCTTGGTATAACGTTTCTCGGCTTATTTACAGTATGGAGCTCATTCTTGATTCATGAGCTGACTCTGTGTGCTGTGTCCTCCAGGCTAGAGTCACCTCTGGCACCAGACGATCCTTGCTCCTTCTTTCAACACTTGGGCTCACTACATACTGACTCCTTCCAAATGAAGCAATTAGTTGAAGTCTATTAAAAGACATTCCTAAAACCAGTAATTGCAAAATCCATTAGCTGCACAAAATTTGGAGAGTGTTTCCTTCTATTACCTACCAAACTGGAGTTCAAATAGTAGAGGTAAGAAAAATAACAATAAACAGATGATAATAACCAAAACCTACGGAGTGACCAATTTTGTTTACTCTACTATTTACAGCAACCAAAAAGGAGCCAGTAACCCCAACATTTCAATCACTAGCAGAGTGGGCACGCCGCCTACTAAGAATCTATGCCTAGGGCACATGAACTCTTCGGCTGCTATAGGCAGGAGTGGGGTAAGATCACATCAAATCATTCCATTTAAAAAAGAAATTGTTTTAAGCTAGTACAAATATTCAGCAGGTGAGAACGGAGCAGAGAAAGAACTAGTTTTAATACAGTGTCTTTTATGATCTAGGCATTGTGCTGGGCACCTACATATAGAATCTGTGCATTCGCATAACGACCCGGTAAGGTAGGTACTATGATCCTCGTTTATAGAGGACACGGATATTCACAATAATTTTTTAAGTAACTCATTCTGATGTGAGTCTAATATTTAAAGCTTCATTGATACCGTACTGTTCAGTAAAACAAAAAAACCTACCTGAGCGCCAGAAAGAAACAACTGGAATATTCTCGTTGTGATTTCCAGTTCAGGGTTATGCGATGACCATACGTGTGTATTACCTCTTTTTACTGAGGCCCCTTTAACAGGATATTTTTAAAAACAACTTGAAAACAATGACATGAATAGAAGGATGACAGTTTCAATGAATTTGTAGAATACAGGAGGTAGAAGGAAAAGTTTCAGTTAATGAAGTGGAGGGGAGGAAGATACAAAAGAAACCTTGAATGTGAATAGGATCCAGCAGCACAGGAAGCAGTTGACCTGCTCTGCAAAATAAGAGGATGTGGATTTTAAAATGTGAGAGTAGAAAGGTAACCCTGAAGTGGAAGGTCTATATACATGTATGGAACAGGTGGCCTCAGCTGCACCTGTCCTTCACCTCCATATGGAACAGAAATCCAGGTCCCTGCCCATAAGCAAAATAATCCAAAAGCTCTTCTCTAACAGAATAAAATGAACAGTGTGGGGAAGAACTAGGGTAGCCAGTATGGCTTTAGTGACCCAGAGTAAGGCCTTCCTCATGCATTACCTGGGGCTCTCCACCATCTCTGTAGGCCCCACGGCATTCAACTTGGAGAAAGTCTGCCCACTGACACATCCTGCAGCACACACAGAGCTCCTAGTCAATCTGCTTAGTGCTTATTCTGATATCTAGAACGACAGCCAAATATCTCCAGGCATTTGAGAAAGCCTGCAACAAGAAAGAGAAACACCAAGATAAATAGACATCAGCTGTTCCCAAGAGGAAAAAGAAAACTAAGGGAGTAGAAGAGAACTTGCAGGAAAAAAAAAAAAAAAAGAATTTCGTTACTCAGAAGTACTCAAGAGTATTCAACATGGATAAAACAAGAATATTTTATATATATATACACACACACACACACACACACACATATATATATATATATATGAATATGACATAATCAAAGCACAAAAAGGATATTTTGGAAATTAAAAATAAGATGCTGACTTTGAATATTTATTAGATGGGGAGTAAGGCCAAGTTGAGGAAATCTTCTAGAAAATAGAACAAAAGATGGTTAGGAAGAAAATATGAGCAAAACTCAAGAAACATTAAAGATCAGTCCTAGGAGATCTGACATTTCAGTCACAGGAATTCTGGAAAGAGAGAGAACAGAGATAACAGAGGGCAGGAAATTATCAAAAACAAATCCAACACAAAAATTTCCCAGAGTTGAGGGGAGAGTATTTTTTCTAAATATAAAGGACTTACTCAGTGCCCACCATAATAAACAAAGGTACATACCCCTCAATACCATGTGCTGAAATTTTAGAACACCAAAGATTAAGAGAATATTCTAAAATTTTCCAGGGAGAAAAGGTAGCGAAAAACAGTAGCTAAACTCTCATAGATCATAGTATGAAGTCAATAGCTAAATGACTAAAGTCTACAAAAACAGAAACAACAACATAAGCATGTTATTTACTATAACTGCCAGAGAACCCAAAACAGAAATCATTAAAAATTGGTTATCTCTGAGAAGAGGGACTAGCAGAGGTGAGCGAGGGGTCATGGAGGGGATTGTGGCTTTTTACTGTCAGCATGCAAGTATTACTTTGGATGGATATATAAATATGTGAACATGTTATACATATTATATATGGTCAATACATACCGTAGTCAATATATAATATAACCTATATATTATATAAAATACTGTATGTAGTTAATATATATTATCTGTATGTGTATAAGAGTACTGTTTGCAGGCAGTATATTTATTACCCATTGAACAAACTCATCAAGCAGTGTCTCTCACATCATAATACCTTAACAAGGTTTATTCTTGCCTCTGTGTATCACAGTGCATGCATAATTACTGATGAATTTGATACAGAGCCATAAAAATCATATCCCACAAGGTCTCCTAGTGGCCTGGAAAATAAACAAGCCTCCTACCAACACCACTTCCAAATAGTCAGTGGCTTAGGCTGAGCCAACAGGATATAAAAACAGTAGGTTGAGAAGTGGAAACTTCAAGCTGAAAAACATTTGGGATTTTCTAATCTCAGCTGAATGTTTTTTTAAAAATCTGAATTTCGTCAAACCTGTTTGTGTATATGGGGAGTGAGCCATAGGCACTAAGGAACATTTGACTCTTCCTGCTGCTAAACATGCTGGGAGAAAGAAACTTCTGGAAGCTCGCTGAATTATTTTGAGCTGTGATGAAATTCCTTTAGGGAAAGAAAAATAGTTTCCTAATTGGTCCCTTTGCAGCACAAAGAATTGTTCTCACGTGGGAGATGGCCACCAAGTAATGGATTAGAGTCTTTGCTTCGTGGCAGAGACTAGGAAAAATCAGGTCTGTGAGACTTAAAACATTTGGCAAAAACTAAAGTCCAGAGGTAATGTGGAAAGAAGAAAGAGTTGAAGCAAATGTATGAGAGAGGGGGAAAGGCAGGAAAGAGTCGATTCCTGCTCACTATTTGAGAAATGCAGAAATCCTATACAATCCCAGTGATCACTGCATTCATTAGGCTGCACCAGCAGCTGTTTGGGGCTTAAGTTGCCATTGGTGGTGTTTTTCTTAGCCTGATACCTTTTCAACTGACTCTGCAGAAAGCATTCCTCAGAGTTAAGGCATGGTGTAGACTGCGCTATCTCACTCACAGCTGATAATTTCCCTAGAGGCAGGTGAGATGCAGGAAGACAAAACCAAGGACTCACCAGAAAAATCACATTAGTGGAGAAATGAAGAATGTGAGGGAACCAAGTACGTGAAGCTGGTCAGTAATATAATAATTCAAAAACCGCAGGTAAAAACAGCCCCCTGGGATGGAGCAGTTCGTCATGCACTCAGTCAAGGAAGGAAAACAAGAAGCCAGAAATTGTGGTGAAATTGTTTTCCTGAAAGAGGAGCTGCTATAAATATAGATGCTGTGGGATAGAAGGAGCAGAAAGAATAACAGCAAGCCTGGGTTCAGAATGAGAAGCAGATTACAGCTCTAAGTATCACTTTCTCAGTGAGGAGAAAGCCGCTCAGGTGAGGAAAGCTTCAGATCTAAGTGCCTTCATATTCTAAGACTTATTCAAGACGTATTCAAGCTTAATTATTGGGCAGAATCATGACTCAGTGATACCAGTGTCTTCTTGACCTGAAGACTTTTCCCTAGGAGTGGAGGATAAGAATATAATTTAGAAGAGATGTTAGGGGCAACCACCCAGGCACAATACCGAAGGTGGGTATGCTGGCAGACCTTAGGGTGCCCCCCCATAATTCCCGCCCCCTTGTGTCCACTCTCTGTGGATGGGACACATTCCCACATGTGACTTTATTCTAGGCAACAGACTATGGGAAAGGTGATGGACCGTCACTCCCAGGTTATATAACTTTAGGTTATATGAGATTCCATTTTAGCAGACTGAAGCAAGAAATTCTCCGTGCTGACCTGATGAAATAAGCAGCCATGTTGAAATCCATGTAAAAAGGAATGATGGGTGACCCCTAGGAACAGGGGAAGTTCTAGGACCTGAGGTCAGCCTCCAGCCCACAGCCCACAAAAGGCTGGGACACTTGGTCACACAGCCACAAGGAAACGAATTGTGCCAACAACCTGAATGAGCTTCGAAGTAAACTCTTCCACAGTTGAACACCAGATAAGAACGCAGCCCAGCTGACACCTTGTGAGGCCCTCAGAAGAGGACTCAGCTTAGCCATGCCCAAACTCCTGACTCACAGAAATTGTGAGATAATAAATGTGTGTTGCTTAATTACCTCACAAAACTTGAGGTACTTTGTTATACAGCAATGGGAAACAAATATAATGGGGGAGGAATAGGTGAAAGGGAATGAAGAATGATGTCAGATAATTTCTTCTAAACTGGAAGCAGCAAAGCAGTTATGATGCTAGGTATTCATTTCATCACTATTAAATAATATTTAGGCTTCTGTGATGTCTGTTGCACCATGGTGTCCATCTAGAACTAGGCTCTTGTCACCTCTGAGTTGTTTCCTCTTTCTTTGAGATAGACAGAATCCATGTGTTGTCCTATCAGCCAATGGATGACAAAAGGTATTGCTTCTAGTTGGTCAGTATAGGAAAATTGGCCCTGTGCAAAGTTGTGAGGGGAAAAGTTTGTTCCCCAACTTTTTTGATCATCTTCTCCTCTCATGCAAAATCCTTCCCCCAAAGGGCAAAACTAACCTCTTGTTACTACCCCTCATCTACCGTACCCCATGCTCCATACTTGTTTGAATTTCCTTTTCACCATTAAATTTTGCGTATTTCTGTGTCCTATTCCTCAGATCCTGCTTGGTATCACTTAATCTAGGCTAAGGGCAACATTCTGATATCATCTTAATGGATCATCTCACCATGATAACATTTGTGCTTTCTAACAGATGTCTTCAAAACCTTAGCCAGTGGAGGACTCAAGAAACTAGTGAGCAGATATGTCGTCCAGGCAAGTCTTTCAGGGGGCCACAAACCACAACACATAGGGACAGTGGGAAACAGAGCTTCCCTGTCTACTCCAGAAGACTGCTCCTCATTTCCTTCCCACTGGGGACCTCTTGTTGATTGGAGCCTCTACTAAGTGGCCATTATGTTTATTTCAGAAGCAGTAACATCAGCATCTGTCTAGTGCCTGGCAGGTGTCAGACTTTCCCCCATGTGGAAGGGAGGATGGACAGCTTGCCTTCTGCTCATCACGATTACTCACATCTGAGTTTTTTCAGTACCCAGCCTCCCTGCATCTATTTCTGAGCTGCAGAGAAATGTGCTTTCCTTGTGGGCGCAGTAGGAGAGAAGCCAGTACAGGTTTGGAACCCAACACAGGTTTGCTGAGCTTCCATGATGAAGTGGGGTCTCCACACCAGGGAATGCCCCCTTCTTCCTTCTACAAAGAAGATTTAGAAAAGTTCTCTGTGCCGAGGAGTTTCAGCGAAACTCTTCATCTAGACCAGGGGTGTCCAAACTGCGGCCCGCAGGCCAACTGCGGCCCGCAATCCATTTTTAATTGGCCCACAGCAAATTCCAAAAATATATTTAGTTTACTTAAATAAACCAGGTGAGGCAATACGTACTTCACCTCGAGTGAGTGGCCCGGCTGTTTGTGTGTTTTACAGCATATGGCCCTTGGTAAAAAAACGTTGAAAAAAGTTTGGACACCCCTGCTCTAGACCATACTGTCTTGGTCTCTAAGCTCTTGTGCAACCCACTCTCTGCTTGAAATGAGCTTCTCTTCTCCAATTTGAATTTAGAGTTAGTTTAGGGGCCTGCCTTAACTGATACTAGGGTAACAAGGATGTCTACTCCAAGATCTCATAAGAGGGCCATCGTGACATTTATCACCTTGACCAGGAATTGTCTCAGTAATCTGTCTCCCCCACCAGACAGCAGGCTTCTTGAAGATATGGGTAGTGCCTTATTGCCTTTTAGCTTCAGAGCCTAGTTCAGTGTTGGCACTAAAGGACTTGTTTATGGATGACAGAATGAATGAATGGCCACATAGAAAGCAAGGACCAGACCTGTTCAAACTGAAAATAAGAAAAAGAAAGAAAAAGAAGTGGGTGGGTCCACAAGGTCAGGAGTTGAGAAGGAGGTGATATTATTAGGTGTTCTGCATTGAAATCAGCCCACAAATCTCTGTCCATCCTGCCATGTAATTATTGGGCAGCGAAGGCACTTTATGACGTTCCCCAAAAGGAGGGGTGGCGGGGGGTGCTGTGAAAACCAGTCAGCTGAGGACAGGAAGCCAGGGCTTTGTTAACAGAAATCTTGTAGGTGAGAAAGTATTATGAAATAGTGATATAAGTGAATTTCACATGCATGGGAATTTCTGACTTTTTGTTTATGTCAAAGTATTATATAAACACCGCTATTATGTTTACAAGTTGATGTTGAAGTGATCTAATTTTCCCCCATCTTTGACTTCCTATAATATAATACACATTATTTATTAAATATGGTGTTATTTGATTATTTAAGTGTGTTATGTCGCATATTTTCAAGAAATAATAAAGTTATATGAAAATACAAGTAACTAAGACACGCTTTTGGAAAATGTCATGAAGTGACTTCACTGCCCAATAATTACATGGGACAGGTTGGGACAGATAATTTGGGGGCTGATTTTAATGTAGAACACCAAATAACATTGCCTCTTCCTACTATAAGTAAACAAGTTCACTCATGTAAAAAAAGAAGTTTCCTTCTCCCCTTCTGGTTGCTTTGCCAGCACCACAGAACTGGAATGAATACATAAGAGAGGGATACCCTTGCCCAACCCCAGGGGAGCAGGACTGTGGGGGTGAAGTGCATTTCTGAAGAGGTCTCCCCACGGTGCTCTCCTACCTTCTTACCGTCCCACCTCCTCATGCCTATCCAGGGCCTCTCTCCTCTCTAAGGGGCATACCCTATGCCCCCTCTCCTAGGAGTTCCTTCCTGCTTGGAAAACATTTTTTTTTATTAACAGGGAGGAGCATGCATCAGAGGGCAGCTTACACTAGCCTCTACATCAGGGACTATCTTTGTTCCCCGTGCATACCATCTTCCTTTTCCTAGACTTCCAAGCCTCCTGCGTTAGTAGTTTAGAGTCTAAACATTAAACCCACTGACCCTAATCCTGACCTTCCAATTTCTTCTGATGAATCCTACAGTTTAACTTGCATTCTAACCATGCTGCTACACCACTCTGTTTAAGGTTCCCAGTGACTTTCTTCCTAAATGCCGTGACCTACATTTTCCCATTCCTTATTCTCCTTGACTCCCGTCATATTGGAGTCTGGGCCCCACAATATCTGGGGCATGGGAAGACAGAGGCAGAGCTGTAAAGTTTTGGGTGCCGTGGGCTCTTCCTCTGGTCCACACCTCCACTGTCTCTGGCTGTAGAAACCCTGCCTACTCCCAGCAAACACACTTTCACCTCAGGGATTGGCACCAGCTGTTTCTTCTGTCTGGAATGCTGTTCCTTTGGATTCTGCATAGTTATCCCTCTCACCTTCCTCAGGTTTTTACCATCTCCACCTTCTATGGCAATGCTCTGTATTTACCATCGCTCACCTCCTGGGCTGTAGTTTCCTGCTCTAGTCCAAGCCCATGGCATTCCATCCTTTGGGAAGTGCTCCCTATTTCCACTGTGCTGAGAGTTCCCCTTCTATTTTTGAGAACAACTATACATATGTTTTATTAACCTAAAAAAGTATCTCTTCTCTCATTTCTATGAATTATTATAGAAAGGAGCATTTGCCCTCTTGAGAATAGAGAAAAAGTGGAAGGAAGCGAGGGGTATAACTATGCAGATATTTAAAGGAAGAGTATTCCAGTCAGGAGAAATAGCTGGTGCAAAGGCCCTGACATGGAAGTAAGCCTGGCAAGAATAGGCAAGAACCCAAGAGGGCTGGATCTTGGCTGGAGCAGAGTCCTAAAAGGATAAAATAGTAGAAGATGAGCTCAAAGAAGGAAGGGAACAGTGGGATATAAGAAGGTCTGTGTGATTTGGAATTTGTATGAACTTTACTCTGAGGAAGATGGGAAGGCATTAGAGAATTTTGAGCTGAGTAGTAAGATAATCTAACTTAATATTTTAAGAGAATAAATCTGCCAGCCATGTTGAAAACAGACTCAAGGGAGAAGAATCAGGATGTTAGTGCAGAAATCCAGGTTGGAGCTGTTGCTGGTAGCAATGGCAGTGGGGGAAATGGTTAGATTGTGGATGTACTTTGATGCGAGAGCCAACAGGATGTCCTGACTGGTGGTATGGAGAGTGAGAGAGAAAGACAGGAATCCAGAATGACTCCAGGGTCATTGGTCTGAGAGCTGAAAGATAAAATTTCCATCAAAGACATGGGATGGTTGTGAGTAGAACAGGTTTGCGGAAGGTAAGCAGGAGTTCTGTCTCTCATATGCTGATTTGAAGATATCAACTGGGAAAGTCTGGAGTTCAAGAGAGAGTTATGGAATGAAAGCATGTGTTTGGAAAGACACATAAAGACACGAGACTGGGTGGAATCACCAAGGCAGAGAGTTTGGTTACAGGGAAAGGAGCAAGGAATGGGCCCTCAGCACTCCTATGTTAAGAGGTCTAAGAGAAGGAGTATCTAGACAAGGAGCCTGAGAAGGAGCAGTCAGTGAAGTAAGAGAAAACTGAGCTAATGTAGTTTGTACATATGTCGCATTTTAATTCAACACATTATGTAGCAATCTGGATTGAAAAATCAGAGCTAAATTGGAGATTATTCTTTACTTTGAGAAAAACAATGTGATGCAATGGATAAACTATAAGCCTAGCATATTATATAAATACTTTTAAAATTACATGCTCCACCCCGCAACCCAGCACAGTACCAGGCAGTCTGTATATAAAGCTACCTTGGGTCTTTCTAGTTGTTGCTGAAAGAAAGTTACTATATTGTTTTTTTTTTAAATGAATGTAAATCAATTAGGTTTGTTAGCAGGGTTGGGGGAATAGAGACTTCTTGAAAGCTATGACTATCCTAAGACTTGGCACCTTCTGTAACTCAAATGAAAAAAGGAATTGCCAAGGGAGAAATCAGAGTGGCTATGTGCAGGCTCTACTTTTCTTTTTTAAATAATAAATTTTATTTTTAAAATGGTTTTATGTTCACAGCAAAATTGAGCAGAAAGTACAGAGTTCCCACATGACCTTCTGTGTAGGTTCTGCCTTTCCCCCCAAGCTTACTCTGTGCCACAGGCAAGTTACTTAATTGATGCTTCCATTTAACCAGCTGTAAATTGAGGGTAGGATGAATTATATTAAGGCTTTGAGTTTCTTTCAGGAAGGTGTTCTGTAATGTCAAAATCGTATTAGGAACCTTAAGAAGGTAGCTTCCTTCTCCTGATTTCTGGGAGCCAGCTGCAAAGGACTAGTATTTAATGAGTTACCAAGACAGTCTTTTATTTAAAAAACAATGAGATCAGTGCTTCCACATCAATAAATAAGTGTGATTGCCACAGGGCAGATGTGCCTGCATATCACCACCAGCTTATAAAGGTGGCTGTCTAGGCACCAGGCTGGAGCTTCCGTCTCCCCACAAGGCAGCCAGGTCTCCTGATTTGTGACACAGCTGTCAGAGCTCCCAAGACTGTCTCCTGGCTCCTTGACCTTGGGGCAGGTAGGCTGGGCTGGAGCCCTTCCACCAGCTCTTGGGCTCTTTCTAGGGCCCATGAATCTCATGAGGGGCAGTGAGGTAATGGCTAGAACAGCACACCAGGCTTCCTGACACCCCCAGGCAATAGCGCTATTCTGTACACGTAGGGTAGCCAGCTCACTCTGTTAGAAAGCACTTCATCCTGCTGACTGATGATTGTCAAGCAGGATGAATTCAGTTCCTTGCCTCACACTTTCCACAGCTTCTCCTGCCAAGCTCTTGGGACTTTGAGAGAAGAGGGAAGTTAACTGAGCTAATTACCTTTAAGAACTGTCCCCACATTGGCTGCTCAGGGAATTTCAAACCTCAAGACCACAAGCTGTCTAAGTCCTAGTGTGACTCTAATCAGATTCCTGAAAGGTGGCGACTGTAAGAGAAAGCAAGGCAAATAGAATCAGCAAGCTAAGCTCTGGATCTGACAGGAAATCCAACGTGCCAATGAAGATGTGGCTGGAGCTGAGGAAGGCATCTTGAAAGCAAAATTGCGTTGTTAGCAAAGAGTTCCACACCCAATTCTTCATCATGCTCGTCATCATTATGGCAGAAACACAAGTTGCTATTTTTCTAATACCTGGTGCATAAAGATTTAAAAAAGATGTGGCCTTTGTTCTCAAGCAAATTGTAGTGGGAATCATGGAAAGATCATAGGCTTACTGCTCCGGGAGGGAATTCTAACTTTGTCACTTAATTGGTTTTGACATTCTGGGCAAGTTATTTGACCACTCTGAACCCTAGTTTTTTTTTTGTTTGTTTGTTGTTGTTGTTTTGTGTTTTTTTTATGTACAAAACATAAAACAATACTAGGTGACCTGCAGGGTTATGATAAGATATATAAAGCTCAGGCTCAGGCATGCTCTCCTAAGTAGATAAGTGGAAGATATATTCTTGCTGCACTTAGCACCCTGCTTGGCACCTAGTAAACACTCAAAACATGGTAGGTACCTATACTGAATGCACTTAATGCTGTGCAGAGCACATAGTAGGCACACTGTAAATGTTAATGCTCCACACATACCTGCTTTTACAGAAATGTAAAGCATTACTTTAATCTTTTGCAAGGCTACTCATCTCACCTTGTTACTTGTGTTATAAGATTTATCTCTTATTCTCCAGAGGCTATATAGTTCTGACGTAGGCACTGAAAATAAGACATATTGTTGCTGTCTGTGCAGACCACATGGAGCTTATATTGCCTAACTATATATACAGGCATGAGTCCCTCTGTGTCACAGAGCTTCCTTTCCAGAGGTAAAGAGCTTGAAGCCTTGTCCTTCAACAAGGTCTTTCCTCCTGTTGTCTGAAAATTCTCCTCTGACATCAGAGATTCTCTAGGTACAATGTCAAAGTTACCATCTCTAGTGAAGTGAGCAAAAATTACAGGCATTGTCAGTAGAAGAAATTGAATTAACCTGGCATCAGACATTACATAGTCTGATGTAAGACATTAGAATCATCTGACAACATCTTCTGCTTGGCTGCAGTCATACTCCAAGGTGTGTTAGACCCTTGCTCTCTTGGTCGCTGCTCATAACTCCCAGAACATATCTGCTCTCCCATAGTAGGGGGTTAGAATCAGAATGGAGGGAGTAATGGTGCCTGTCCCGTGATTATCAATCTCATCTCTGTCCCTATCGAGCAGACTTGTTTGTGTGTAAGTCTAAAATAGGTATTTTAGTCTGTATCATATTTTCCGACTATTATTCATGCCTGGTTTGACCTTTATACCACAACATTTGACTTAATAACTGAACTCCTACTTATACCCTCTTGCCTGGGTTGGATATATCAAGACACCAATTCCTGTCGCCTACTTCAACTCCAAGCTTTCCCTACTTCTCCATTTTGGCTTGATACCTCGTGATGGATCCTTTCACTGTCAGGCTGAACGATGCTGACACATCGTTCAGCATCGTTCAAAACAACATGCTGAACGATCTATCTATCCTCTTTTTGCACAGTGGACTACCTACCATAGTTCATCAGCCTCCTTTTCTCCAGGCTCCCCTGTTCTGGGAGTCGCCTATACCGCATCACTAACTTATTTGATTTGTTTGTTTCATACCTATTTCACTGTTTTATGTTTTATCTTCCCAATGAGATTAAAAGAAAGGACCATATCAGATTTTTTTCTTCTATGCTTTATATAAATAACTTGGTAAAGGACTAAGCAAATATGGAGTGTGTCTTTATTTTAATGCAAAAATGTTCTTTAAAATTGGCTCTTACCATGACTCATCCTAAGATGAAACAGTGTTGGTGTATTTGTTTTTGCATCCATCCCTGCACATGTTTGACCTCTTGGACAGAAACCACTAAATACCCAGGTGACAGTAATGAAAGGGGAGGTATGGGTGTTTATTGAGCAGAGTACTGCAATTGAGTCTGGAAACAGAAGGGATTAACTATAGCAGACATTCAATCAAGGATTGGTGAATTAAATATTCCTGACCTTGGAAAAAAACATGCTACTTTCCCTCTATTCATTTAGTTTCAGCCAGCTCAAAAACTTTTCTGTGTACCCACTGCAGGATTTCGTCTACCAAAATTCTTGGGAACTCTCATTCCCTACTTGAAGCTGACTTTTAGATTCACACTGATGCTTATTTGTTAGTTAATTTTCTAAAATAATTGTATTCAGGGATCCAGAGAAGGAATAGGAGTTGGAAATTACAGTGGAAAAGATACCTTACTCTGTGCTCTACTCCTGACTTCAAACCTCAGATGTGCTCTGGAGAATTCAGAAGCCCAGTGAAGCTTGATTACTGACTCAAACAGCTGGGCACTGGTACCAAATCTCATCTCCTTATCCATTGTCTTCCTTTGTTTTACAAAAAGAAGCCTGATTTTATTCCAGGTAAAAATATGCCTAACCGAAAGTCTGTATTTATCCTTCCTTGCAGCTAAGGGTGGCCAGTGTGATAGAAGTGAACATTATGAAGTGGAATTCCCTAGAAAGTGCCTTAAAAGGGGAAAGACAGTGGGCAGGAACTTTAAGTTTGCCATTCCTCCCTCCTTTCTATTTTTGGACTAACCTTTCAGTAGCCATCGTGGGACATGAGTAGAACATGAAAAGGGAAGATACACATTGAGGAGCAAAATTATAGATGTGTGACCCTGGTGATTGTGGTGCTCCCATTTCTCCCTGGATGGCTGTCTTGCATCTCCTTAGCATAAGAAATAAACTTGTTTCCTTTAAGCCATTGTATTGGACTTTCCATTATAAGCAGCCAGGTCTGCTCTTGGTATAAACAGTATTTCCACCCTCATCCACTCTAACCCTATTCATTATCTCCCCTCCTCTTATTTTACTATTTAATAATCATTTGGGTTAAATATTTTTTCTTAATTAGAAAGAAAACCAAGGGATTAATGTTTGTCAGTCATGCATAAATCAATATAAATTGCACAGTAAAATAAGTATACCCCCAGAACACATAAGCCAGTGGGGACACAGATATGTTGAGGGGGTGGAGGAAGAGAGAAACTTTGAAACACGGATCAACTAGCGAGGACAGGTAGGACTTTGAACCGTAAAAAGCATCATCAGTTCCTTAGAAGATAAAGAAGAGGATGACTCAGGGCACAGGATAGGGGGCCTGAAAGAGATGGAAGGGGCCTCAAAATCAACCTTCCCTCCGTTGATATTTTGTTTCAAGTCCTGGTAGGGGCTACATGGATGTCACCAAAATCACTCCAAGTGCTGCCCTCAAAAGTGTAGTTCCTCCTTTATCATTTTCAAATGTGTAATAGCTATTTTTGAAATTATTTTTAATTGGAAAAAAGCTCTGTACCCAGTGACTGAGGAAATGAGACCTTATCACATAGAAAAAATCATAGTGGTTAATATGTTACATAGAAGGTTGAATGGGGCATCAGCACTTAAAGGTCAAAAGCTTGAGATCGAACTGCATATGGGCAAAGAAATTCCTTTATTCGTTTATTCATCGAGCATTTTTAGTGCACCTACCCTGTTCCTGGCAATGTGCTCAGCCTAAGGCACAAACAAATAAAGCCCAGTCCCAGCTTTAAGGAATGCAGTCTGGAAAAGGGCGGGGTCCAAGAGCAAGGACAGACTTATTGACATCCTTTAAACAATCCTATTCAACACTCCAAAGCAATGCAGACCCTTTAACAATGGCGTCCAGGAAGGTAAGCAGTCCGTTTATTCTTAACAGTTAAGGACACAGCAGTCAGAGAGATCTGGCTTCAAGTCCCAGTTCTGTCACTTGCTGGTTGTGTGATCTTGGGCAAATCGGCACTTCTTGCAACCTATTTTCTCATCTGTAATAATACGTAGGTTCTTGTGAGGTGTAAATGAAAGAATGTACATAAAGAGATGAGTATATGGACTGACCCACAGAAGAACCTCAGAATGGTTAGTTACTGTTGTTCTGTGTTCCTCAGCTCTAACGAGCTGGACTTTTGAGAAACCTGCCCATAGCCTTTGAGAAAGCGGAAGCCACCTGCATCTAGCAGGTAGTGTGCAGGCAGTGGGTTAAGGGAACAATGGTGGGGGATAGTGAGAAAACCCAGGCAGGGCACACTGATCTAGGATCTGAGAATTGCAGCACAGCTAGGGGCATTGGGACCTCCAGGAGTGAAGACTGACAAGTGGCCTCAGGAGGCCTGGAGAACATTTATTCTGTGACAATGTAGGTCACCTGAAGATAAGGAGCTGAGAGTCAATAATGGTTAACACCTGCTGGCAATATAAAGGTGAAGAGGACTCTGTCCATGTTCAACAGCTCCTGGCCCACTGGGGAAGATGAACACATGTACAGACTGATTACACAGAGTGGTGAGCATAGAGATAGAATAAGAATATGCAGGGGGTTTTCAGCCAGTTTGCCTGACTTTTTTCTGTGCCTGTAAAATGGAATAATGATGATACTACTTACCTTAGAGGGTTGTTGTGAGAATTAAGTAAGAGAAGAATGCATACAAACATAGGTGTCTATGCAGATATATTATGTGTATTATCTATAATATATATTCACGTATATATAATATATATAATAATACACTCACATATATAAACAATTTGTAAATTATGTAGTGTTATAAAAACATTGATTTATTTCATAATTAATCATTCGTATCTACACGTGTAGCCTTTCTGTGGAAAATTATGGTCTTACATTTCTCTTTGTCAGTGAATAATGCTGAGAATAAGGCTAACCACAAAGTGATACATATTTGTTAAAATACGTATAATCAAAGTCCAGACTACAAGTCATTAAAACTTCCTCTCATTTCTGTCAATCCCATTTTCCACAGCTTTTGTCTCTAGAGAGCTACTCTTGGTGGGGAGGAGGGTGGGGAGGGGAGGGAATTACCAGGGCCGACCCGGTGGCTCAGGGGGTTAGAGCTCCATGCTGCTAACTCCGAAGGCTGCCAGTTCGATTCCCACATGGGCCAGTGGGCTCTCAACCACAAGGTTGCCAATTCAATTCCTCGAGTCCCGCAAGGGATGGTGGGCAGCGCCCCCTGCAACTAAAATTGAACATGGCACCTTGATCTGAGCTGCCGCTGAGCTCCCACATGGCTCAGTTGGTTGGAGCATGTCCTCTCAACCACAAGGTTGCCAGTTCGACTCCTGCAAGGGATGGTGGGCTGTGCCCCCTGCAACTAGCAACGGCAGCTAGACCTGGAGCTGAGCCGCGCCCTCCACAACTATGATTGAAAGGACAACTTGACTTGGAAAAAAGTCCTGGAAGTACTCACTGTTCCCCAATAAAGTCCTGTTCCCGTTCACCAATAAAATCTTTTTTAAAAAAGATAAAAATACCCAGCAAACCTAGTTTTCCATTTGCATGGATGGGTATCTTTCCCACTGGCTTCAGCAAAAGCAGCAAGTTTATCCAAAGGCAGAATTTGCCCTGAGGTGGTTGCAGTGGGCCAAACTCTCTGCTCCCAAGATGAGCGGTGACCAGAACATTACCTGGGTATCAATGATGGGCTGTGAGAAATGGACTACCAGACCCAGTCTAATAAATACACTGCACTGCTACTCACTTGTATCCTGAAAAAAACAACCATTTGAATGTAATATTTTCCCCCTTGAATTGCTTGTCTAAGGAATCAGAAAATATACATACATAAAGAACAATCCATATGACTGGCTCCGGTTTCTGGAAATACATTAGAAGAATTCCACAAAAATAAGCTCTGTTCTCTATACAGTCTGTATTTAAACATAAAATTTTTATAATAAGCTTATGTTGACCACAGAGTTAACAGTTCTATGGGAAAAAAGTGCTCTCACTTAGAACTAATCATTATAATTATATTAAAATCAAATTTGATTATCTGCTCCCAGATTTTTCAAGTTGTGGACTATGAGATTGTTTCATGTCCTGTTTTTCATTTGTAGCTCTGTGGCTACTTTCCTTAATGTTTAAGGCAAAGCTCTTTCGACCCATTTAGGTTACCGCAAGTGATGGGAGGTTTTTTGTTCTTTTTGTTATAAGGATACAACTGCATGGGCCCCCAAGAACAGGTTGGACAGCTTAGTCTCAAGATGAATAGGTACAGCTATTCAGTTGGGCCTCATGGGAACAGGAACAGAGAAATCATCATTGCCCTAGCAAGCTTTAGATACTGACTATTCTTTCCACCTCTCTCCAGTGGTATCTTTATTCTCTCATGCTTCAATGTACTCATCATCTATAATTCATGGCATCTCACCCAGTTTCAAACATCCCTACCAGGTGCCTTGTTCTTCTGAGAGAATTTGATCAACTGGGCTTATCTTTCATCCCATAGGACACTGCATAGGTTATAGATTGGAGACCTTTTGGTCAGATGCTCATCCCTGAATACATGGCTATTAAAATATGGCAAGCAAACTGAGTTACATGGTCAAAATATGGCTATCCTTTACAGAAAGGACTGTGTTTAGGCTCTTCAGAAAGTGCCCAGTGGGACTGAGACCCACATGCCCAAAGTGGTAAAGAGCTCATTAATCATGCTTTATTGGTTTCTCACTTTTCTGTTTTATTTTCCCCATTTCCTCATGTAGGCTTCCTGGGATCACCTCCCAAACAAACAGTCTGCAATCGAGTCTTTGTCTAAGAATGTGCTTTTGGAGAAACCCAAACTAAGACTTTTTAAAAAAATTGTACGTATGGGACACAATCCACTTGTCATCCATTAATTGGTCTTCAGATTCATCTTTAGAGCTTTACAAAAAAGTACATAACGCTGGCTTCCAGCATGAAGCTGAGCCTTTAGATACTACTAAGCCCAGAGATCTCCATTCATAAAAGCATTCAAGGGAATTCTGACAGTAAGACAGCTGAGGAAGTACAACAATACACAATTATAAACTTCCAAAGTTGTTTTTTAATTACTTCTGCTGTTCTATATCTGCAAACTAGCTATCCTTTGCAGATGCCACGGACTAGAAACTCCTTTTTGATAAAATGAAAAGTGTTAGTTGGTCGTGGTAGTAATGGGGTTTGCTTGGTAATCCTGAATGTTTTCCTTCCTTTCTTAGCAATTCATTGTTGCCTAGAAATAAATGATAAGCAATTAAAATATGTTATTTAGAAAGAAATTTACAAGAAAACCTTGGACATTCATCTTATTCAAGGCTCTTCTGAAACCATATCTTACTTACATTTCAAGATACAATTCAAATGTTAAACTTTCTTCTACCATAACTACCCCTATGTGTCAAAATTAGATTCTCCCTTCTTAATTCTCCCAGAGCTCTCTGCTTGGACATTTACTTAGAGCACTGCACTGAAACATTGTGTAGCTATTTGTGATAGTCAGTAAGACTTATCTGCATGATTATGAACTATTTGAGGACATTGTTCTTGCTATTTTAAAATTTATCTTGGAAACTCCAGTTCTTGGCATATAGCAGATGGCCAATAAATATTAAACATGTGATCTTTTAAAATTATAAATCCAGTCTAACTGATCCTCTAGACTTATGCCCTTTGTATAGATTTCTACTGCATTTGGGATTATATATAAACTTCTTTTTATTTAGGATGTAGAAAACTGGACAGTCACCCCTGCACTTACAAGAAAAAAACTGCTTGTTTTTCTGTCTGGATAATAGACAGAATCAGAACCCATCAAACTGCTGAAGTCCCAAAGCAACCAACTAACCTGAAATCTAAGAAAAGACAGGTGCCTCCAAGGAGAGATGGAATTTAAGTTCTTTCTTACCTAGAGTAAATGCTGAATACCACAAAAGTTAGGAAGAAAAAACTGGTAGTTTGACATTTTTAACAAGTTGTGAAAGGCCAAGTATGGGCTAGTTTTAGATTATAAAACCCTTAGTAGCTGCAGATACAATAGCAAGTTTTTCCCCATAGATCTCACGAGTGTGCACAGGAGAGATGGGGGTCAAGGCAAAAGATGAGAGGAAACCTTCCTTGTGGTAAAAGTTTGGGGCAGGGAAACAGCTACTACAAAAAAAGCAGACTGTTTTTCCCTAACTCCTTTTTGCAACAAAAGCCTTAAACTTTCTCCAAAAGTCTCTTGAAGAAAGAACGGACTTTCCCAGACGTAAAAACTGGTGGGGGCCAGGGAGCTTTCAGGCGATACCCGTAAACCCTCCTAAAAAGTCTTGGAAATATGTAAGGGTGGGCATCTCTAGAAAGAACTGGAAGACCTATGTGAACAGGTGGGGGAGGTGCAGAGCTTTTGAAAGATAGGAAACATTATTGTAAATGTTAATGCTTTTTCTCACCCACCAGCTGGTGAAGCTGGATAGATGTCAGTTACACTCCTGATTGATTGAGCTGTGATCCTATCATTGTGGCCACAGTACCATTCCATCTGGCATTTAGACTCTGTGATTGGGATTCTTTGGGAAGATGGCCAAAACGATCATATCTAGCCCGCTGCAGTCTGCTTCAGCAGCCGCATGTAAACCCAGTCCACAGCCCAAAATATACTAATCCAGACAAAATAAATTTTATTTGGGGTTTGATTTAGAAGAGATAATTTCAAAGATGGGAACATTTTACGTGAATGAGTGAACATAATCAGTGTGCTAAATTATAAAAGTTCAACTTACGTTATTTAATAGGAGACTATTTAGAGTTATGGAAATTCCATAAGGAATCATATCTCATAATTATCATACAAAAATATAAAACCAAATTACAGTTCATGCTGATAAATGCTGGGTTAGGTAAAGACACTCTGAGGTCATAAAATTTAGCAATGTGTAACATTTGCCAAGGCGACGATGAGACAGTGGACTTCTTTTGTTGCTTTTGAAAAAGAACTTTTACAGACCATGTCACCAAACGAGCAATTTATAAGAAGGAACACATCATTAAACTGTGCTCTCAGGTAATTTATATGCCACACTGTTCCTTGCTCATAACCCAGGCTTTTCTTAGTGAATCATAACATTGTCTTAATTATTACTACCATTCTCTGGTAATTGGTTTCCTTCCCTCTCATCCAAGAATAGGTTTTAAACCAAACCTTTGAACTCTTTTGCAAAGCACATACCATAGATGTCATGTGAATTGTCATCTTAGAAGCAAATTAACTCACATTTTCCCTCACAGTGTTCTCAGGTAATAAGAGTCCCAGGTGCCAGGAACAACAATGAAAAAAATGACTTCTTCCATAACTACCACAAACTCTTTAATTGCTCAGTAACGCACAGCTTTTTGTTCTGGATTTTGTAAGGAGGTAATTCATAGCTTAACATTTCTGGAGCCTTTGAAAATACAGAGTCTCTTATGAATATGATCTATCCCGGAATTCTTTTCTTAGACAAATAGGCAGCAACCAGTTGATGCCAGCCTGACTTCATGCTGAGTTCACTTTATGGCGGTGGAGGGCAAGATTGATCTTTCTGGCCTGCCTTCAAAACAGATGCTGGCTGTAGTTATTCACACAACTGTGAATGAGGTTATTTCTATGGAAATCTAGACTTTTTTCTTAAAAGAGTCTTGGGTGTAGCCATGGTATCATGTAATTGGCCTGCCTGAATTGTGCACTTTTCAACCAATTGTTTTGATATCATATAAATCCCGTCAGAGAGATAAATGAATAAATTTTGAAGTAGCTGGTCCTTCCTGAAAACAGTGAGATGATCTTAGACAAGGGACTAGTATTCCTTTGACACTAAATGGAAAGATTTGAAAAGCACCTGGGTAGAGAAGGTGAGTATAGTGCAGGGCGATACTTCTCAGACCATAATATGTATACAAATAGCCTGGGGATCTTATTAAAATGCAGATTCTGATTCACAGGGCTTGGGGTGGGACCTGAGCTGCTTTATTTCAAACAAGTTCCCAGGTAGTGCCAATGCCGCCCGTCTAAAACCTTAGACGTGGGCCCAGTTATCAACATCTAAACTAGAATCAAACATGATTATGAAACAGGTGAGAAACACTGGCGAGTGGTGTGGAGCACAGCTTTATAGTTGGAAAGACCTGGGTTTAAATCTCAACTCATCTACTCAGCAACCAAGTGACTTAAGTCACTGAAACCCTTGGAGCCCCATCTATAACCCAGGGATAACCTCGGCCACCTCAGAGGGCTGGTGTTGTACACAGAAATGTACAAATGACATATTATATTCCAAGTGCACAACTCAGAGCTTGACACAGAGCAAGGGCTCAACAAATGACTTGAGATTGTCACCCTGTGGCTAAGCGTGGTTCTGATGGACAAGAGGTGACTTGGAGTCCTTGCCCACGCTGTCTACCTGAGCTGACACCTCACCTCCAAACCCACGATTGCTCATTTCATCTTTCCTTTCAGTTCGGTGATATGAATGTTGAACACTGCTTTTCCGAATTTCCAGATGGTAAAAAGTGCGTGCAGTCATAAAATAAATGAGCCTCAGGGGTATATTATATTGCTCTATCATATATATGCTCCCATAAATAATTCTTTTTAATTATGAGTTGCACTGATTTCTAAATACTGTTCTGTGGCTATCTCCAGGCCCAAAAAGTGATAAAATAATTTCAAGCCTCGCCCAGCTGTAGTTTCACATATGTAGCTGAACACGTGGGCCTCATTCCTGCTTCCAGAAGTGGCTGCTCCCTCTACTCTGGGGACTATGGTCACTTCTGCTGCTTTTCCAAGCTGGCAGTACCCCAGTAGGTCAACCACTGCTGATCCTCCATGTCTGGTGGGCCCCAGAGCTCCCCTGGCCCCACTACCAACTCTCTGAGCTCTTCAGGGGCCCACAGAGCTGTCCTGTCGGGGGACTTTGAGGGGGGAACTCAGAGGACAGAGAATGACTCCAATCTCCTTGTGAGGCATTTTGTTTAAGGTGATCCGCGTGGCATGCTCCTGTCCAAATGAGTTACCGAATTTAGTAAAAACTGTTTTTGCTCATTTACAGGCTCTTCGTTGTAGGATTCACACAGTGACCGGGAAAACAGCACAAAACAAAACTGTGATTGACATTTACTGTATCACTCTTCCCCTCTGGTAATGAGCTCAGTGTGTGTGGTGGAGGTGGGGGAGGGAGTCCCCCAGTCCCTCAAACCCCTCGCCAGATGTGTCTCAGCTCCAGGCTGCTGGTGTCCAGTCCCACCCCAGACATGCTCTGTTGTGTCTGATCCCAGTGGCGCAAAGCTTGCTTTCTTTCCCAGGAGGCTCCCACAGAGCCATGCAAAGAGATTGCTGATGGTCAGTCTCACAGACTTTTCTGAATATCCTTTCACTCAGGTCATACTTTGGTTCATTCTTCTAGTCTGAACATTGAAGTTCTAAGAACCTCTGAAGAGGAAAATTAGGGGAAAGAAAAGAAAGGAAAATAACACGTATTAATTACATAATATCTGGTTACTTAATAGGCCCATGGTTAGTTTCTTTACATATAAATTCTATCTACAACAATCTAATGAAAGAGTTTGCTTTTCTATTCCTATTTAATAGATAAAGAAACTAAAGCTTATAAATATCAAGTAACTTGACCAAAGTTACCAGGTTAGTAAGTATCAGCCAAGTTTGGCCTCAAAGAACATGCTATTTCTACTATACCACAAAAACCTATAAATTAAGAACAGAAGTGTCCACAGAAAGAAAGTCTATTAATGTATCGAATGTTAATGAACATTAGTCAGTCTGATAGACATTAGCTGTGACATGTTTGCCAGGAATATGACCCTCTTTTTTTGCAGAGTCTTGCTATTTATAGGCATTAAAAATTGCTTTATTGGGTTCTGGCCACACAATGTATTAATCACATTTTGGTACAGTATTACTAGTTACTAAATTCTAATGTTATAATGCCCTATCTGCATGATGACACACGAGTGGTGAAATAATGAAGCCATTTAAACTATTGCTTACCCTTGTGATAGAGAAAAGATTTAACAGGTCTAAATTTTTACAGAATTAACTTTTTAAAAATCTAAATTGATTAAAGGAACTGATTGATGTAGGCTTTGAAATGTCAAGAAACCAAGCTCTCCTCAGTTCTCATGAAGCATAAAACAAAGATTATTATCTATATCAGTGGTCCTGAACACTTAGAAAAAAATCAAGGATCTCTTAAAATTTGATTTAAAAACTCAAAATAATACAAGTACATGGTGTTTTCAAAAAATAAAAAAAAAAATGGTTTAGAGAAGATTATAATGACAACCAGTAGTCTCCCATCTCACTCTTTAGCGTTAAAGTGCGTTTGGCTTTAAATCTAAGAAACAATTAAAATTGGCTTAAATATTTAAGAACTATTTTATCTCACATACTGAAGTCCATGCACAAAGCAGACTCCAGATGTGTGTCTCAGAATTGGGACCCCACTACTCAGGAATCCTCTGTGTGCAGCTTTGTTCTCTCATAGTTACAAGATGGCTACAAGCTCCACCTGTTTAGTGCAGGGAACAAAAAGATTGTCTCCTTAATTAAGAAATAGATGTTCTTTTCTTCAGTTCGATGAGACCCCTCTTCCCTACCATGACTAAAAGTAGCCAATTCAGGCACTGTTTGTCCTTATCAATGTCTACCTTATCAGATCCAATGCCCTTTTGAAAACAATATTCTCATGATGTCCTCTTTCCTAGCCTAATAACATGTGAGGGATATCATAACCCCTCGACACACACAATTTCAGAAAGTACTTATATTAACAAAGTTTCTAAGACAAGCTCAGTTATGTGTAGATCTTTGGGTAAAAGGTGAATAAAACACTCTCCATCCCAAACCCAAATCCATCAGTGTATATACGTATAAGCTTGTGATGTGACTATCCTACTTGCCTCAGCTTTTACTTGGATTTCTGTCTGCATTAACCAGTGCTGGGAAGTTCTGTGCTGCCATAAACACTCACTGTTGCTGCCTGAGCCTGAGGGGAGGGACTATCCTTTTGGAAGGAGGGTCTTGAAGTCTGAATCCTCTTCTGTATGACTCATCAGTACTGATTCTTACAGGTTTAAACGCAGGCCATTGTCATAATTCATGAAACTGCTCTTCCTGGGATCTCAATTCCAGGGAAGGAAATATAAACAACCAGAGGAAGATACAAAGTTCAACATCATCTCCTTTAGGAAAGTACTCCTCAGAATGGATCTTAGAGCCCTCCTAGTTTTGAATTTTCTAAATTTAGCCTTTCCCTGGGTCATGTTTTCTCTACCTTACTAAAGGGGAAGGAGGGGAACATAATGAATATTTATTAAATTCCTACTGTGTTTCAGGGACAATTTCCATGTGACACACCATTTAATGCTCGCTATGTAGGACACTCTGAGGCAGCTGTGTCTGCACTGGCTCTACAGATGACAGACTGCCTCAGAGGGTAGAGAGCAGCAAGAAAGTGGGGCTTCGGGTTGAGCTGGGTCCTGTGTGAGCCCAACGCCCAGCCTCTTTCTAGACATCAATGAAGTCATTCTCACCTTGTCTGCCACCTCATTTTTATTCTTATTTTAAGTTAGAGTGTTCTTGAGTTACCCTCGTCCCAGGAAAATTCAGACTAATATAATTTCCAAGTCTCCAGGTCTAGCCTCCACATTTGTTGCATGAATTCCTTTTCTGACTCTGCTTAAACAATTGCAGCCTTCGAAAAGTCTCTGCTCTGGAGGTAGCCCAGCCCCTCTTCAGATGCAATTGGTGTTAGAAAGCTTTTTCACAATTTGCCTTCCCAAAGCTTGGCCCACTTGTCCTGCCAGTTCTGCTCTCTGAAGCCTCCTTAGAAAAGTCTAATTCCCATTTCACATGGTGGCCAAACAAATATTTATGCGAAAGTTCATTTGATTGTTTTTCATGCACAGTGAATGGGTCCACTACAGATCAAGTCATCAGCACTTGATGTATTTTCGTATTTTGGAGAGCCCAACTCTCTCCTCTTTCTTCCCAAACATCAAGCTTTCTTTAATATATCACTTTGCAAATGGTGCCTATTTTCTAGCTTCCTGTTCTCTGACTAGTGCTTTTCTTATATACTTAGGTTTGATTTTTTCTTCCAATTAGCATTAAACTCCATGCTGGCTCTTGCCCAATGACTGTACATCTACATTTATCAACATGAACATTTTATTGACTATCGAGGAGGGAGGCTTGACAGCAGCAGAAAAGCATCACAAACACCAGTTGGATACTCTTCTCCTGTCTTAAAGTGTATTAACTAGAGATAACGGAGAAAAACTGTATTTTACAAATATTTTTGAGTCTGAGAAACAATGCAAAAGAGAACAAAGCGAAATTTTGTGGTAATCACTTGTGAGTTCAGGTATACTGTAAACCAGTGTGGTTCGTGGACCAGTAGCGTCAACATTACATGAGAATGTGTTAGAAATGCAAATTCTTGGGTGAGCCCTTAAACCTACTGAATCAGAATCTCCATGGTGGGGCCCAGCAATCTGTGTTTTAATAAACCCTCCCGATGATTCTGATACACTGAAGTTTGAGAATTGCTATAAACTAACTGGGCTTATGTCCTTGATGAAAACAATTAATACCTTAGGCATTCTTTACAAATTTGCAAAGTACTTTCGCCTACATTATTCAAACTCTCTAGACTCATTACCTTTCATGAAAAACAATGAGATTGAACTAGATCAAGGATGGCAAATAAATTTCATGTTAGTCACGAACTCTGATCAATTACTAGTGAATTGAGAATAATGGTTTCAGAGTCATAGAGACTTAAGAAAGTTATTTAACTTTTACATTTCTGTTTCTTTGTCTGTAAAATTGGAATTATATTACTACCTACACACATCCAGGCTCAATGGGAAAACGCACTCATTTGGTGATGTCCACCATGAGCAAGGGAGGGGGGACTAGCGGCATTTATACCACATAGTTGTTTATCCTGGACTAAAAATTCTCCACTCTAAATTCTTTAGCTGTAATTTTGGGGAGAGAACTTAGGGAAATAAGCCCTTTATTGAAATGAAAGTCATCCAGTTTTGAGCAGAGGAGGGTTCCTAAGAAAATGTTTCATTATAATTGGACCACAATAAGATATCAAACAAACTTGTGGGGAAAGGAAATCTCTTTTTATCATTTTCCCTCTCAGAGAAAACTAAGGAAAATAAATAGAAACATGCAAAAAGCATAAAAGTTATCACTTAAAAATACAATTTTCTGATCCCTAAAGATTTCAGCAAATGAAGCAAAGAAATTTATACTGTCTCAAGTATCACAACAGTAAGCTAACAACTAAGATTCTAAGATAACTAACTATGATCCAATCTAGACAGATTGACATAAATATCCAGGCAATTCTTCAGGGATCCTTTCTTCTGGTTTCTTGTACATCTTCCAGTGTCACCTATCCCATATCTGGGAACTGATCTAACTAAAATCTTGTCCTCTTTGTAAGAACACCCAAAACTTACTCTGTTTAAGAAAAACATTGCTCACCCTCTTGGACCCTCCCACTCAGTTCTGTTTTCTAGTCTGAGTAGTAAGTTTAGCTCATCCTTGACACTAAGTGAGGTGATGATTAACACCTTTGAGCACCAGTGGATGCTTTAAGCTTTATTTGCTCAGATTATCAGGTCCACTGTCTATCTGTTGAATGACTTAATTAATGACTTTTATTTTTCTTTTTAAAAAGATTTTTATTAAAAAATATAGCTAGCATACAATATTGTATTAGTTTCAGGGATACACCATAGTTATCCAACAGTTACATACCTAAAGAAGTGATCACTGGGGCGGCCGCAAGGGTCAATTGGTTGGAGCCCGAGCTCTGAATGGCAGGGTTGCCAGTTTGATTCCCACATGGGCCAGTGAGCTGTGACCTCCACAACTAGATTGAAGACAACGAGCTGCCACTGAACTTCCAGAGGGGTGACCAGATGGCTCAGTTGGTTGGAGCGTGGACTGTCAATGACATGGTTGCTGCGCCCTCCATGGCTGGATTGATGGACAAAGACTTGGAGCGGATTGGCCCTGGAGAAACACACTGTGCCCCAATATTCCCCCCCCCAAAAAAATTTTAATTTAAAAGAAAGAAAAAAGAAGTGATCACCATGATAAGTCCAGCAACCATCTGACACCATACTATGCTATCACAATATTATTGACTATATTCACCATGCTGTCCATTACATCCCCATGACTTATTTGTTTTATACCTGGAGATTGGGACCTCTTATTACCCTTCCCCTTTTTAAATGTATCAATTAGAGTTAACATTCAGTATTAATTTATATTAATTTTAGGTGTACAGCATAGTGGTTAGACATTTATATAATTTAAGAAGTGATCCCCCCTGACTAGTCTAGTACCCACCTAGCACTATACGTAGTTATTACCATATCATTGACTATATTCCTTATGCTTTATTTTACATCCCCATGACTATTTAGTAACTATCAATTTGTATTTTTTAATCCCTTGAACTTTTCACCCTGCCCCCCAACTGCCTCCCATCTGTGACCCCAACAAATCTAGTACCCATCTGACACCATACATAGTTGTTACAATATTATTGATTATATTCCTTATGCTATACCCTACATCCCCGTAACTACTTCGTAACAACCAATTTGTACTTCTTAATCCCTTCCCCTTTTTTCACCCACACCTCAAATCCCTCCCATCTGGCAACCATCAAAGCGTTTTCTGTATCTAGGAGTTGTTTCTGTTATGTTTGTTAATTTTGTTCTTAGATTCCACATATAAGTGAAATCACATTGCATCTGTCTTTCTCTGTCTGACATGTTCTATTCAGCACAGTATGCTCCATGCTGCTTCAGATGGCAAGAACACTTTCTTTTTCATGACCAAGCAATATTCCATTGTATACATGTACCACCTACTCTTTATCCATCAACAGACTCCATCAACAGGCTGCCTGCACATCTTGGCCACTGTAAACAATGTTGCAATGAACGTATGGATGCACATGTCCCCTCGAAGTAGCATTTCGGGTTTCTTCAGAAAAATACCCTGAAGTGGGATTACTGCATCCTTCATTGTCCCTTCTTATAGCTTTGTTTTAAAGTCTATTTTGTCTAGTATAAGTATGGCTACCCTAACTTTTTTTGTTGATTTTTTTCATTTCCATTTTCACGAAATATCTTTTTCCATCCTCTTACTTTCTGTCTGTGTGTGTCTTTCAATCTGAAGTAAGTCTCTTATAGACAGTATATACAAGAGTTTTGTTTTCTTATTCATTCATCCCTCCTATGTCTTTTGATTGGAGCATTTATTTTGTTTACATGGTAAGTATTGTTGACAGATATGTAGTTATTGCCATTTTATTATTCATAATTTGATTCTTTTTTTCCATTTTAAATAAGTTTCTCTAACATTCCTTGTAATACTGGTTTGATGGTGATGAACTCCTGTAGCTTTTTCTTGTCTGGGAAGCTCTTTATATGCCCTTCAATTTTAAATGATAGCCTTGCTGGGTAGAGTACCCTTGCTTGTAGGTCCCTGCTTTTTATCATGTTGGATATTTTGTGCTGGTTTTCTGGCCTAAAAAGTTTCTGTTGAGAAATCAACTGACAGTGTTATGGGAGCTCCCTCATAAGTTACTACCGTGTTTCCCCAAAAATAAGACCTAAATGGAAAATAAGCTGGATTTTTCAGGATGACATCCCCTGAATATAAGCCCTAATGCGTCTTTTGGAGCAAGAATTAATATACAACCTGGTCTTATTTTCAGGGAAACGTGGTAGTTGCCTTTTCATTGTTGCTTTTAGGATTCTCTCGTTGTCTTTAAACTTTGCCATTTTAATTATAATATGTCTAGGTGTTGGTTTGGGCTTATCCTGTTTGGGACTCTCTGCATTTCCTGGATTTGTATGTCTATTTCCTTCACCAGGTTAGGAAAGTTTTCAGTCATTATTTCTTTCAATAGGTTCTCAATCTCTTGCTTTCTCTCTTTTCCTTCTGGTACCCTTATGATGCGAATGTTGTTATGCTTGAGGTTGTCTCAGAGGTCTCTTAAACTATCCTCTTTTTTGAAAATTTTGGTGTTTTATGCTACCTTGTCTTCCAAATTGCTGATTCGATCCTCTGCTTTATCTAATCTGCTGGTGATTCCTTCTAGTGCATTTCAGTTATTGTATTCTTCACTTCCAACTGGTTCTTTTTTATGGTTTCTATGTCCTTTTTTATGTCTGCTATCTCTTTGTTGAAGTTCTCACTAAGTTTCTTAAGCATCCTTATAACTATTATTTTGAATCCTGTCTCTGGTAGGTTGCTTGCCTCCATTTTGTTTAGTTCTTTTTCTGGATTTCATTTGCAATGCATTTCTTTGTGTCCTCATTTTGACTGCCTCTCTGTATCTGTTTCTACGTATTAGGTAGATCTGCTATGTCTCCCAGTCTTAACCAGGTGGCCTTACGTAGTAGGTGTCCCGTGGGGCCCAGTGGCACAGTCTTCCTGGTCACCTACTTTGGGTGCTCCAGGAATGTCCCTTGTGTGTGTGTTGTGAGGGACTGACCCTCAGGCTGACTTGCTGTGGAGTTTGGCCACATTCACAGTTTACAGGCTGAGATGGTGGGGGGGGGCTTACCCCACTGAGCAAGATTCACCCCAGCAGGCTCTGGTCCCTGTTGAGACTGCCCTTTGGGTGTACTACTTGTGGGGTTAATTGGGCAGCACTCTGCTGTGGTCTGAAGATAACCTCCAAGTACGTTCATTCTGGGGCCTCTTGCGAGGGGCTCCAGTGCACGCCCAAGTCAGCCACTGCCTGCGAACAGCTGGGGGCTACCTGGTAGGAGGTACAAAGCAATCTGCATTTGGTTGCTGCCATGGCTGGACATGAAGGCACATGGGAGAGGCCATGTTTTGAACTGAGGACAGCTGCCACCAGTGCCAGGCCTCGGGTAGCTCTGAAAAAAGCCAGGACACCCTGAGGCCTGCTGTCACCTGCTGGCTCCCTTAAGATTCAGCCACTGATAACACCTTGTGTGGTATACAAGTTGGGTAAGGCAGTATGTCAGAGAGTCACTAGAATGGAAAGAATTATGGTCACCAGATTAATGGAAATTCTGGTTTCGTGCCAGTGCTGAGCCTGGAGCGACTCAGCAAGACTCAGAGAACACCAAGGCCAATTGCCACCCACCTAGGGCCTGCAGGACTCTGATTGTTTTCTAAGAAAGAGTGCAATGGGGGTGGAGCTGGCTGCTTACAGGGAAAGTGTCTCCAGTGGTGCATGAGTAGGGTGGGGTGGGTTCCCAGTGAGTCAGCAAGGTGGAGCAGCTGAACTCCTTAGGCCAATCAGATTCAGATTTGGCTGGAAGAGGTGGGCTCAACACAGGAAAGATAGTGCCCACCTGCGGGCTGCATGAAGGTGGACCCCACACCAGGAAAATACTGACTGTCCTCCAGTCTCCCCTCAAAGCCACACACCTCAGTCTGCCCCCTGTATGTCTTGGAGGCTCCCTGAGTCATTGTCTCTCTCCTGAAGTCTAAGGTGGGTGCTTGCAAATGAGTCAGTTTGTGAGCAGCCCATTTAAGAGGATATCTGGGTTTCCCACAGCTTTCCAGCCTACCAGAATGGTTGGAATCCCCACTGTTTTTGACAGCCAGATGTTTTGGGGCTCCTCTTCTCAGCACCAATATTCCTGTATAGGGAGCCTGGTGTGGAGGGCTGGGGTTCCTTGCTCTCCCTGGAAGAACAAAGGCAGCCTAGATATCCCTCCTCATTGGCAACTGCCACATGCAGGTGTGAGGCCCATTCCACATCTCTGCCCCTCCTACTAGTGTCGACCTGGTTTCTTCTTTATATTTTTAGTTGTAGGACTTCTGTTCGGCTAGACTGCAGATGGTTCTTTGGGTTGATTGTTCTATAATTTAGTTGTAATTTTAATGTGTTCATGGAAGAATGCAGGCAAATTGTTTAACTACTCCACCATCTTGTATCTCTCCCAGTGAATCCTTCTTTATAGTTTCACTCCACCAAGCCACACACATACAAAAAGAAGTGGTTTTGCAGAAGTCTACATATTATACTTCCAATATAGTGATAGATGAATCAGATAATAAAAGGCCGGACAGCAGAAATTAGTACACATTCTCATATGTAGGAGATTGGGCATTGTCTAATAGGTCCTGTTAGTAGGGTTTCTGGGTGGGAATTCCCATTTGTTCTCAGGAATTTTTTTTCGCTTTCCCATTCCTGTATCCCAAGAAAAGTTGGTCAGGAAATTGGGAAAATAGACTCCTTGAACCCAGGTGGTTGGTAGTATCGGCCGTCACTTTATGGAAACGATTCATCGTGGAGAACAGAAAACAGTTTATATCTTGGGATTCAGAAATGGGAAAGCAAAAAAAATTCCTGAGAATGGCCAGGAATTCCCCCCTGGAAACCCTCCCTATTAGTAACTGTTTCAAATAAGACATTGCAGACTAATCTGAGAATTTTGAACACACTCTCAAAGGGCACTAAATAAGTTAGTTTTAACATAAAATCATCCACTACTAGTGGGCCATAAGAAACATTTCTATATTCACGACTTGATTTTCCCAATGTAATGGCAATATTTGGTAAGTAAGAAGAGATCACTGTATTTGGATTTTACCCAAACATCTACCTTCAGTAATTTACTTACTTGTTTACAGTCTCAGTTTCTCTATATTCCTCTTCTCAATGTTGCTATGGGAGACTAGTTCAGGATGTCGATAAAGGAGGATCCTGAACTTACCTCCTCCCATGGACACACCCAATCTACAGCTACATATGGAACAATTTCCTCTGAAAAAGAAAACTAAAAACTAGCTGAGCAACTCTTACACATTGGGAGAATGAAAAAAATCTAAACAAATAAATGAAAAAACCCACATCAAAGTGGAAAGGAGCGGCTAAGACACAATCTTGCCATAAACCCCACCTCAGCATGGAGACCCACAATTGGGAGGGAACTCACAACCCCAAGCTTCTCCCTGAGGAATGAAGGGTTTGAAACCCACATCTGGCACCCAACTTTTAAGACCTGCACTGAGAGACAAACCCCCAGAACATCTGGCTTTGAAAGTCAAAATTGCTATACCGTGCTGATTTTTAATCCAAAAATTGTTGTGCAGATGATGGTGTTTCCATATTGGATCTTTTAATGTAGATATAAATAAACCCTAAGACAATCATTTCAAACTAGAGCTATAATAATGACACTACAGAGAGTTCATGAGATTTTTATTTGTTTTTTTTTACAGTTTTTATTTGATAGCTGTTCTCCTTTGTTTTGTTTTTGCTCTGACAAGCAGGGGAATGGGTACTAAGGCAATATGCTGATGGGTAGAAAACCATGATAAATTGTACGTCAAGGGCCTCTTTTCTGGGCACTTGTTCACTTAAACCATATGTAGTGTCCTATAGCCTGGCTATTGCTTTCCAGTTCATTGGCAAACTATGAGTTCAGAACCCTGGAATATCTCGGGCATGTTAGCGGTCTCAGCTCTGAGAATCTTGTCCACTATGGCAGCTCTGGTAATCCCACCCAGGCAGCCTTTCCCATTGCTTAGGCATTCAGCGGCATGCACAGAGGACTCACTAGGCAGAGAGCTGAAGAAGCTGAAAGAGGAGGCAGGCTTCTCTCATCTGTTGGCCTCATGCCCAGGGCATCAGGCTACTGCCTGAGTGATATCACTAAAAAGGAGGCAGAATGACCCCATCTGTCTCTAAATATATCACTCACTGAGCTTGTCCCTTATAACTCATTATTCAAATGAGATAATGACATAATGCACACAATATCCATGACATAATTTATATAAAATCCTTAAGCACAGTGTCTGGCACATAGTGAGATGTCAATAAATTTAACTCTTAGAAACATTAGGAATAGTTGTTCATATGAGTTGAGGCATTCAAGCCACTTTAGACAAGCAGCAACATACTGAGCCATGAACAGTCATTAATACTCATTTCAACAATAACTCTTTAGATTCAATACCAAGCCCTGGTAGGACATGTAGGAACAGGACACAGAGGAAAAAGAGTGGGACATTATGATTTGAAAGATGCAGGCATTTGATAATGGAGGGCGGAGTCAATAGGACATTGTGATGGGACAAGATGGAGATACGATGGTCCTATTGGGTAAATAAGAGCTAAAAGTGGAAGAGAAAGGTGAAAATACATGACATAACAGAAAGAATCCTGCTCAAGGATCAAGAGACATAGTTCGCATGTAAGCTCAGCCCCTAGCTGGCTGTGTGACTTTCACAAGTCACTCGGCCCCTCTAGGTGTTAGTATATTCAGCTCTGAAGTGATGGAATGAAATGAGATCACCCCTAAGGCCCTTCCAAGAGTACCATAGGCAAAGTTTTCCTATCTTGCTTTAAATTAGATTCTATGTATAATAAGTTCATAGTATAGACGGAAACTTTGAAGAGTTCTGTAAATGTAAGAACTGTCGGAGCTCTATAAAGTGATTTACAAATGAGTGAAAATCGAAAATCTACACTTTATAAAAGCACATTCAGTGTCTGTTGTCTCAAGTTTCCAATAAATCTTAACTGGCATTTTTCATGTATGATATGATTGGCAACATAAAAAACCTAAGGGAAACTAGGGGAAATATTATAATTAATAAGAGACTTTATGGATAAAAACTGACATAAAAAATCAATTGCAAAAAAATCAGTTCGATTTTATATACCAGCTACACAGATCAAAATACATAACTTAAAATGCTATTTGTAATATTTTCAAAAATATAAAATATCCACAGATACGCCTAATAAATGATGTGAAAATTTTATGGAGAAAATTATAAGCCTTATTAAAAGATGAGCTAAATAAATGAACAAAGAAGCCTTGCTATCACAAAGATGTCAATTCTCCTTAGTAGATCTATAGATTTAATGCAACTCCAATTAAAATCCTATTAGGATTTTTGTGGACCTTCATCAAATAATTACAAAATTTAAAGGGTAAAACAAAGGGCCAAGACATACGCAAAAGTCCTTTAGAAGAAGAAGAATATAGGATAGGGAGGGCTTGGCCTACCATATATCAAGAGTTATTATAAAGATAATAAAATAAAACAGAGTGATACTGGCTAAAGGAGAGACAAACAGTTCAATGGAGAAAGCCTAGAAGCAGACCTGCACGTACAGGTAGATTCTCCTTAAATATAACAGAGGGATCATTGTGAATCAGTGGGAAAGAAGAGACTAGTCAATAAATACTGCAGGAACAATGACTTATTCTCATGGAAAAGAATAAAACTGGATTCCTACAAAACCTAATCAATTCTGAATGGCTTGAGATACAAAGGTGAAAGGCAAAATATAAAATTTTAGAGTGATATATAGGAGAATACATTTATGACTTCAGTTCAGGGAAGAATTTACCATACTACACACCAACCATAAGAGAAGGCTGATAAATTCAACTCTAGTAAAGTTAAGAATATTGAGCCTTGATGAATGTAATATCATTCTGTTTGTGAAAAGGCAGCATAAAGGAAATGAAAAAAGAATCCAGAAACTGGAATAAATGTCTGCAACATATAACCAATAAAGAATTACAATATATAAAAGATATAAGACGCTCCCATATTCCTCATATCAGAATAAAACAGATAACCTAATGAAAAATGGATAAGTATATAACAGACGAGGAAGCACAAATGACAAATAAACGTACGAAAATATGCTTAGCCTCATTAGTAAAATTGCAGTGAGGTACCATTTTACACCCATCAGTTTGAAAAATATTAAGAAGCCTGAGAATATGCAGCTGGTAAGAACAATGGCAACCCTTATACATCGTTAGTAGGAGTTTAAATTGGCACTATCACCCTGAAACACCATGTAACATTATCTACTGAAGTTGATTATGTCATACACTGAGACCTGGCAGTTTCGTTACTAGGACGAAAATCTAGAAAAACTCTGCTCATATTCATCAGAAGATATGGACAAAAATGGTCAGAACAGCATTGTGTACAATGATAAAAATTTGAAACAACCCACATTTTCACCGACAGGAAAATGGTAACCAAACTGCAGTATATTCATATAATGCAGTACTATATATAGTGCTATATATGTCTGGGATGACCATATATCCCTCATCCAAAAATATATGCAGCACTATATATGGTGAAAATGTGGGTTGTTTCAAATTTTTATCATTGTAAACAATGCAGTTTTGAACATTCTCGTCCATGTCTTCTGATGAATGTGACACACACACACACACACACACACACACACACACACACACCATTGAAAATATCTGGAATTAGTTTACATGCATCCGTATAGATAAACCTCACAAATGTCAAAGTGAACATAACAAGCATGTTGCAGAATAAACTCAGTGTGAGTGCACTTAGAACGCGTTAAGGGATGTTATCATCTGTGGTTTTAAAACAAACCCTGAGATAGGTAAACACAATATTCACTATAGTGGTTAAGTCTGGGGAGGGAGCGGGATTGCATCAGTGAGGGCTTAACGGGGCTTCACATGCCCTACTGGTAATAGTCTCTTTCTTATGCTGGAGTGGTGAGTGTGCAGATGTTCGTTTTTGTCTTTTTTTTTAATACTTTACTCATACGCTATAAATATTCTTTTGTATGTGTAAACATTTAATTTAAGTGTTTTTAAAAATTCTCTGATTTTCTATGCTAATGAAATGCTAAGAGATGGGAGAGAAGTCACGTAAGCCCTGCCCCATAGTTTCACAACAAAAAAGAATGTTCCTTTCTGCATATCTCTCTGTAATTAAAAATTTCTTTTCATCTCCTTGCTTGCTTCGACAAAGCATAAAATAAATGTCCTTTAGGGAAAACCAGGGATCATTCTAGCTACCACCTCCATAGATGAGACTTGTTTGCTCTTTATTTAAATGATAAATCAGCAGTGACTATTTGGCCTTTCTCGGAACTATAAGAAAGCAGATTGCAAAGAGAAGGATCAAGTCTCAACCAAGAGGACACGAGAACAGACAGAACGGGCGGTAAAATGCCTGTTACTTTTCAAGAGCTTTTACACCAAAAGGGCAACTGTTATTAACACATATTTTACCATGAGGTTTCTGAGAGAAGGGAAAAGACATGGACACAATTAACAGCTCTTCGTGAGAGAAGCAAGGCAAGGATTCAATTTTCCTGATTCCTAGTCCTGCATTCATTTAAGAAAAAACCAACACATTAAGTTATTCATGAAGGACAAATTCACTGATGGTAAATAAAAGTTTTAGGCAGCTGACAGGCCAATAAGAGATATTTTTGGATAAGGGATATATGGTCATCCCACCCCTATGTAATCTCTCTCTCTCTCTCTCTCTCTCTCTCTCTCTCACACACACACACACACACACACACACACACACACACACACACACAGAGAATGGTGGCTTCTCTGTGTCAACACACCATTTTGACATAGAGAAACAAAACTTTAATGACTTGACATAGGTCATTACTTTAATTTCTAGCACTATAAAGATTTGCTTAGCACGGCATGGCCTACGAGGACCTGCATGATTGGGCCCCCGCCTGTCTCTGCCACAGGAAGGCCAGAGTCACTTTATATCACTAGCCCTTTCCAACATAGTCTCATAATCTCTTACTTTAATCTTCTTTCCAGGTTAATGCTTTATTCCTCTCTTTCCTTGGAAAAGTAATTTAGTGCAAGCCTCATTTTTTTGCCTGCTGGAAAATAAAAGTATTACCAATTAATATCACAAGATTGTTTAAAAATGTTACAGGACTTTGAATGTCCCTGTAGGGGCCACTAGTGGCCATGGGGGGGTGGATACTAAAAAGGGAGCTTATGATGGGGTACAGGGCACTTTGGGGGATGATAGAAATGTTCTATATCTTGATTGTGGTGGTGTTTACACAGGCATATGTATTTCCAAATGCCCACTTAAATAGGTTCGTTGATTGCATATAAAGTTACTCCTAGATAAAGTTGGCAAAATATTGAGAGTGTGTCTTGAATAATTAGAACAATTGCTCTCCACCCCCCTTGCTTGTTAAGAGGAGGCAGAATCAGCTTAGGGATAGCACTGCCTTTTAGCATCCCCCTTGGTCTACACACAGACACGATGGGGGCAAGGAGGAGGAACGAGAGGAAGGGCCAGCCTGGGTGACAGTCTGTAGCCTCATGTACATTCAGCGGGAAGGGGCAGGCGAGGGTAGAGAGGTGTCCGCCCCCCAAAGCCAAGGGAAACATTGAAGTTCTAAGAGAATCCCTCATAGATCTGTCAGAAGGGGAACCTGGTATCTTGTTGCCCTGCTGGATTCTTGCTGAGATGTAGAATCTGCAAGCCCACTCGGTATTGCCACAGGAGCTAAGTGGGGCACGATGAGGAAGTTCTTGGGAGCGTCTGCCATGCATATCCTGGAGTTTTGAGATGGCAGTAAACATTGAGACTGGTGCCACTTATTTCTGGATATGTCTGAAGGACGAAGTCTTATTGAAGAACTTCAGTAAGGTGAGAAGGGACCCTGGTTGACAGTGCCTGGGAATAAGATGGAGGAGGCCACCAATCTATCCAGCTCTCAAAGCCATTAGAGTGAGAAAGATAACCCTGATGGTTCTCAGGATCCACAGGAAGGAGTCCATAGGTTAGAACAAGGAGCAAGAGCTACACAGTGGCCAAACGAGGCAAAGCTCTACATGGAAAGGGGTAGGAGTGTGACACGCTGGTAGCATAGATAGGAGCACAGGCCACCTCTCTGAGGGGTCCTTGCTGACGAAGGGAGTCAAGGTGAAGTGTTTACACTACCCATCTTTCCCTCAGGAAAACTACATTTGTTTGCTCCACCATCCTAGCCGAGTGTCCAGGAGCAGACAGAACCAGACCAAACCACCATAGGGCCTGGGACACTTGGTCACCACCATATGGCTAGGTATGGAAGAAGCTTCTACCTCTGTTCTCCTCATCTTCTGCCCCTATCCTCATCAGGAGCATTAGGACTTGAAGTACAGGGAGTGAGAAAACATTTCAAAGCCTGGGCATGACTTGCCAGCTGCCACCTTCACTCCAAGCAGACTATGCGGAGGGGAGAAGAGGACATTTTGGGGTTTAAGTCTGAGCTTGAAGTTTGAAACTAGATAGAGCTTTTAATAACAAAAAAGGTGACCCCACAATATAGCTTGTGTCCAGCATATCATTAAAGAATTAAGGAATTGGAAGCTTTGGTTAGCATAGCTCTGTTGGAAACAGTGATTTAAACATAAATTCATTTCATGTGTACAGCCTACTGAGTGGAGATGAGATAGTTGCATCAGGAAAAAGAGATAATGTTTCGTAAGTCCTTAATCAAGCTCCTGGTTAAGTGGCTGATGTCCATATTTACCGAGGTATTGAGGAACCGTTAAAATGAGTTTTACTTTATTTCATGAATTTAAAATCCATTCATTATTCTTCTCGTTTAGCAACTATTTATTGACCATCCAGAATGTTCTGGGGCAATAAGAGGAATGTGGTCCCTGTTTCATGGAGTGTGCTTTGTGCCAGGCCTCATGAGGTTCCACAATGCCCCTGAGGACCCATGCTGACGAATTTCCACAGTGTCATCTGCTCCCTGGCTGCCCCTCTCAGACCCGACCTTCCTCTTTCTATCTGCCCTCTGGGATTCCTTCTAAACCACTTTTCTTTGCCCAATAAAATCTCAGCCTTCTTAATAAGACAATTCTTCCCATTTTAAATAATATTTTGGAAACATAAACCTACCCGTGCATATTGGAAAACGCAGAGGATCTCAATCAACTTGGGTTCTGAGTGGGAACGCTTTCCCTGTTCCAGCTCCAGCTCTTCCCAGCTGGATGATTTGACTTGGGCAGGGACCACCTCCCAGCTTCAGTGTTCCTGGGGAGAATATCATCTCCACCTCATAACAGAGCTGTGAGCATTAAATGATATAATTTAGGGAAAGCATTTAAGTACCCTGTAAATGATACTTATTATCATAACACAGGTGAATTTGAGCAAATCACTTAACCCCACTGAACCTTAATGCCCTGGTTTTTAAAACGAAGTTATTATTACACTCCTCTACTTTATAAGGTTGGTGTCAGACCCATTGAGATAATAGATGTGAAAAACATTTTATGTAGTATAACGATGTATTCAACGGTAAGCTATTGTTAGTGTTTTCAATAATGTGCCGAGCTGAAAGCTTCTTTTAAAAAGACACCAAAGAAAAGTGAAAAAAGAGGGAATAGAGCCATGGTGTTGCTGCTGCCTTTCTACGACATTTATGAGAGATCTGGAAATCATCCAACTCCACGACTTAACTTGATTCTGCTTTGAATCGCAGAAGTGAGGTTGGCGCATTCTGGTTTGCTCGTCACTTCCTCAGCCTTGACTTAACATGCTCAGAGTCAATGGAGAAGACACCAGGTTTGGAATGAGCTGGAGCCTCTCCTAGCTTTCTTTGGACCTCACCCTGGAAGGCTTCATCTCCTCCCAAGAGTTTCGAATCCTCCCATGGGAGAAAGACCAGCTCTCATGAAGCAAGGCCAGAGCGTGAATGAGCATTGTTCTACCGGATGTGGGAAATGGTCCCACAAGAGCAGACATGGTGCCCTGGCAACTGCCATGCTACTGATTGCTTGAGAGAGAAGCAATTATCTGCCATGGGAAAGACTTCCCTGGCAGGGCGTCCTCTCCAATGGAAACACTCAAGAGGAGGGAGGAGGTACTCAGTGCACGTTATATTCCTGAAAGGCCCAGGAATGAAGCTCCTCGGGCTTATTTACCTTGTCACTGCCAAGGTCTAAACTTGTTGGTTCCCAGAACAGAGACCAATCCTTCCACTTCTCGGGCTCTAGGGTGAGTGGAGGTAATATTTGCCCCATGAGCTCCGAGGTGTAAATGTAAAAGGAAACATGTGTGAAATGCTTAGAACAATGCCTGATGCACAGAACAATCTCACTAGATGTAGGATGACCATCTCATTTATCATCTTCTATAATTTATCTGGACCTTTTTTGAGAGTGACTGGGTGTTGGAACGACAGGTATAACCAGGACTGTCACAAGCAAACCAGGAAGGATAATGCCGTAAGGGTGTGATATTAGCTAGTATTGGTCACGGGGCTGGGTATGCAGACACCAGGGGCTGGGAATCAGTTCTATGGGTGTGCCTGGGACTGGCTCCCTGGGTCACTGGGGTCACTGACACCGCCGGAGACGTGGGTGGAGGTACTTCTCCCCACTGATCTTCTCAGTTCCATAAAGCCAGGGAAGGACCGTTCCCAAGTGCGGCTCTCTCTGTTGTAGTGGGGGAGTCATCCTGCAGCATCGGAGTTCTAGCAAGGAACCCCTAAAGACCAGGGCTCACCCTGGGGCCTCAGTGTCACAGGGTCCCTCTTTCTCCCATTTACATTCCACAGGGGCAGGCCAAAAAATACCTTTTATTCTGCTCAGCCTATTTGCCAACTGATGTGGGGAGGGAAAAAAAAAAAAAAAAAAAACCAATGCAAAAGAGACATCTTCCCCTACTTGGTACATCCTGCCTAATTAAGAGGTTGATATGGAGAGTAGGTGAGAAGGTCATCTTCTATGTCCCCAAACCATCCCCCAGCATGGCCACAACTTCCAACGGGCCTTAAAACATTTTGTGTAGACACCTCCCCTTATAATCTATTGTTCTCCCCAACTGCCATATTCATTTGTTTGCCCATTCATTCATTCATTCTTCATTCAGCAAGGCCTGTAGGCTAGATTCTGTTCTGAGGACCGAGAATATAGCAGTATGCTTGATAGCCACGTGGCTACTATTATTGGACAGCTCAGAAAGAGAACATTTCCATCATTGCAGAAACTTCTATTGGATGGCACTGTTCTGGAGCGAGGAGAAAAATAAACATATAATAAACAAGTCCATAAACAATATACATTGCAGATCGGATGGTCATATAAGTGCCTGGAGAAATATCAATTAGAACAAGGTAAGGAGATGGCGGACAGGGTGGTGGAAGAACATCTTCCTGATAATCAGAGATGGTCTCTCTGCTAAAATGTTCAAATATTTCCTTACTAATTGTTTAAAAAGCACAGCCTGGAGCCCCTCTCCTGTTGACTTCTCTACCAAACTGTCTATCCTGGCCCCTCTTTTTGAACATTCCCCACAATACAGCAATTAAAAGATGAATTCCTAGCTTTTCAGGGGTCAACCAGGACCCCGATTCTGCTCTGTGCCCTTGACTCTTCTGGTTGGTCAGTCCTAAAGCCACAATGTTTGCATAAACCTTTGGAATATCACCCTTGCTGAAGGGTTATTTAAGCATGTTTCAGAAGAAATGATGAGAGTAGGCACGGGAATATGTGGAACAAAGGATTTCAGACAGAGAAAATAGTAAGTGCAAAGGCCCTGAGGCTGGACCCTACTTGGTATAGTCCAGGAAAAACAAGGTCACTGTGGCTACAGCCTGGTGAACAAGGCTTCCAGAAAGTAGTAGAAGATGAAATCAGAGAAATAAGGGAAGTTGTGGATCACAGAGGGCCTTATAAGTCATTTGTATCAGTTTTTATTGCCACAAAAATGTGGCACAAAAAACAACCATAATACCCAGGGGTTTAGATCAATAAGCTTCTTCTACTGCTCCTGAGTCCATAGTTCAGCTGGGCTCTGATGATCTTGGCCAGGCTGAGCTTATCGCAGCTGGACTTGCTCATTGAGGGTCAGGTGTAGCTAGGCCCAAGGCTGGCTGTTGTATGATAGCCTCATTCCATGTCTTACCGTTGACTGGCTGCCAGCTGGGGCAAAAAGGGGACTAGACCACATATCTCTTACTATGTGGCAGTCTAGCCTGTGCTTGTTTACATGGGCACTGCAGGGTTCCAAGAAAAGCCCAGGCTCAGAGGTGGCACACTTTCCTTTACGCTGCATTCTGCCAAAGCAAATCACAGCGCCAGCCCAGATTCAAGGGGTGGGGAAATAGACTCCACCTCTTGCTAGGAGGAGCTGTTAGCGTTGTTTTGCAAAGGAGGCAGATACAGGGAGAGGTAGAGAACTGCGGCCATTTATGCAATGAATTTACTACACCATTGTAGACTTTGACTCTGAGTATCAAGGAATGCCATTAAGGTTTGCCGTTAAGGGGAAGATGGATGTCCCATGATTCAACTTGTGTTTTAAAGTGATCCCTCTGGCAGCTGTGCTGAGAATATATTGTAGGGGGCACAGGGAAGAGAGCCAGGGAAACCAGTTAGAAAATGTTGTAACAAACTGTGGAGAGATAATGGTGACCTGGCAAATGATACTAGCAGTGGAGTTATGAGAAGTGGGAGATTCTGGATGAGATTAATGTCAAACCAGTGGATTAGATGTGAATTAGAGAAAGAGAGGTGTCCAGGATGGCTCCAAGGTTGTTGGCCTGAGCAGCTGGAAAAGTGGATTTGCCATCAACTAGAGTGGCGAGAGCTATAGGCAAAGCGGGTTTGTGAAGAAAGGTTAGGAGTTTCTGTCGAACTATTAAGCTTAGTGTATCTATTAAATATCGAAGTGGCAATGTTGGTTACACCAGCCTGGATTTGGTGTGGAGACATAAACAGGGGGGGTGTTGGCATAGAGGTGGTATTTAAAGGCATGAGATTGGATGAGATCCCTACGGGAGTGAGTGTAGTTAGGGAAGAGAAGACAAAGGACTGAGCCTTGGAGCCTCCAGGAGGAAGAGGAGAAAAACCTCACAGAAGCCTGAGAAGCTACAACTAGTGAGGTGGAAGGGAAACCGGGGAACACAGGAAATGTGCAGAAAGCACATAAAGCAGGGGCGAGTGGACCAGCTGTGTCACCACTACATCCAGCTCCCATGGGAGAAGTTCTTGGAGGATCGAGGGCTTTGGAGTGTTTCTCTGGAATGAAAAAATGTCTTTCCTCAATCGTATGTTTATTAATAGAAAAACATGCGGCCTTAGTCTTTGCCGGAGGGTATCAGTAAAAATGGGGAGGTTCAGCTGTTGCTAGAATTCTCCAAGAGGCTGTCTCTGGCTCCCAGGACAGGGACACCGGCCCTTTGGCTGTGCAGGGGTGCACGTACCTCCACAGAAAGCTGAGGAAAGAGAAGCACCACTGCCTGGAGTGTTGTAGACACCAAGAAATGTTGAGTAAAGAGTGAGTGAATGAATGAGGGGACAGATGAATAAATGAAGAGTAACTGTGATCAGAAACTACAGTCAGTGAATGAGAAAATGAAAGTGAACAGGAAAATCCTGGAGCCTGAGAAAGAAAAACATGGGTGACTTGACCCAGGACGTTTCCTGTGAGATTTGCATTGAGCAGAGCCCTGGTCTCTACCTCCTCAAATCTTTTCATCCTCTACTCTACCCTCAGAGATCCTTCTTCTCCTTCCTCCCTCTACAAAAGTCCCTGGTTCTTCCTGAGAGGTAAAAGGACACTGCGCATGAGGTCACATAACCTAGATTTAAGGCCCAGTTCCATCAGGTACTAAATTAATATCTGAGTTTCGTAGGATTATTGTGAAAATTTCTTTTTACTGAGGCTTGTGAAAACACCTTGTAAACTGTAAAGTACTATCCAAATATAAGGAAACTTATTTTCCAGAGAACTAACTGAGGAAACACTCACTGTCAAATAGTGTCAGAGGGGAAAAGAGAGAGAGTCAAAAGACAGCTTCACACTGAGGCAAATGTAAGAAAAGGGAGAGAGCGTAGACCTATGAGAAAGGTGGCAACGCAAAAAGGCAACTCATGGCAAGATGGCGGCCAGAAGTCATCATAGGATAACACCATTACCCCCCAACTCTTAGTGAACTTTATGCATTTGTGAGACTTTTGCCATAGGTGGGCTTTATTCCACCCCCCACAGAAATCTGCAGCTTTGAGGTAGATGACGTGGGAGAGGGGAGGCCACCGTCTCTGGAGTGGAGACATCGAGAAGCCTAAGGATGTAAGGCGGGAGATGCAGACAACACAACAGAAAGCTTTGGGTCATTTGCTATGGAGTAGAATTCAGGACAATCTCTGAGGGGAAAGCAAGCCTAGAGCAGCATTTAGATCATAAACCTGTGTACAATGTGAGGGGAATTATTTGGTGTGTATAATAGATTCCATAGAACCTCAAATGATATGGCTGAAGTCATCTAGGAGAGATTTATTAAAGAAACATTATCTCCCATTTTTTACCTTCTTTCCTATCACCCTGATCTATTTGTTTTCCTTTTATTGTGTCTCCCTCTTTTCCCCTTCCCCTGCCTAGGCTTGAGGGTGGCTTTACAGTTTTAAGGATTGAGTCTATTATAAACAGTTGTCTCACCAACACCCTCACTGGTTCCCTCTCCCCTGGGGCTGGGAACAAGCCCTCCATGATACAACGCAGACTGTCTTGACTTGTGCATGACCCCTTCCCCACCCCACTCCCATGCCATACCATTCACCCTGTCGGACAAAAAGGAAAAATGCAGGCACCGTGAGATTAACCCAGAACAATGTACACAGTTTCCAACATAAACTGTGCAGCTCAGGGCTCCCACCCTGCAGAGCATCAAATAACTTTTGCTGAGCCATCCAAGCCCAAGAAAAAGCAACCTACTGTGAAAGAACAAAGGCGTCCTTAGCTCAGGCCTGTACCCACCAGTCAGGAGAGGCAGGCGACAGCACCTCCAGGCAAGCACGGTTCTTGGAGAGCTGCCAAGTGGACTGCCCTGACCATGACAAGGCAAGGGAGGGGCCTAACAAGCCCCAGTCAATGAGAAACAGATCTGCCCTAAAAATAATAATGAATGTAAAGGCATAGCTACAAAGCCTTGCCTCTGAGCTGGGCTGGCCCCTAGTCAGACCTAATGATATATTCAGAAGGAAAAATCCAAGGTCAGGATTTGGCATCCAAAGATCTTGCATTGGTTTTACCAGCAGGCATTTCGAGAAAGGACTCTTGGCCCTGACAGCTGTCATTCTCCAACAGACTCAGCACTTGTCAGTGCTGGAATGACTGAAAGTAGCCTATTAGGCAGCAGAAGGAAGGACTAGATGAACTTAGGAGTTCATGTCATTCAGGTCAAACAGGCAGTGCTAACAAGACTGGTACCTGCGAAGGAGAAAGAATCTATTGGTAGGGGAGCAGAAGCAAAGATCAAAAGAGGGAAGCAGGAGTGGGGGTATCCTTCTCAAGCCTCAAATATTTGTTGAACTCTCCTTGAGAGCCAAGCACGGCGAAGGAAGGGTACAAAAATAACAGACACTATGCCACCCTTAAGATGCTTATCAGATTATATGTATTTAAAAGTGCTTTAAACATAAGTTTAAGGGGTAAGAGATAATTATTACTGTTACCAAAGATGCCTGGAGATCATCTGGCTCTTGGGCCAACAATGATTGATCCACAGAGCTGCCTGGAAGTCTGTACTGAGGACGTTTGTGATGATGGCTTGCGTGGGTTCAGGCTCAGCAAAAATGAGTGCCTTGATCTATCAGTGTGGTTTTGTCATGGCTGGAAGGGAGTGCTGCGTATTCGATAACTAAGTTCCAGTCTAGCAGCCTATTTCACAAATATGAAAGCTGAGCTCCAAATATGAAGGGGAGGTGGCAAAGTTGAACAGAACCAGCACTAGACTGTCACAATTGTTCAGCCTGCCCTGGGAAGCAGGACACATGAGCACAGTGCGGAAGGAGCAGGCATCCAATGGCGCACAGGGGCCCAATCATGGGGAGGCGCGGAGAGAGCGGAAGGGAGGGGCCGGGAAAGCCTCAAGACACCCCACGGCAGCCCCACACAAACCCACATTTGCTTTTCAACGAAAGGAGAGTTCCTGTTTAAACTTCCTCCCTTCTCTTTCCCTGAACTTACTGTAAAGTCAAAGGGAAAGTTCCCAGGAAAATGGCAAAACTTTTCCATAGACCTACCCTGGCTTGAATTCCGAAGGGATATTATTGATTTCTTACAAAGTCAAGTGTCATAAGCCACAACTTACTATGATTAGGCGAGAGTTAAGGCGCATTTTATTCTGCATGCTAATATGCTTGGTTGTGTGAGTCTCTCTGTATGAAATTGAAGATTCCATGAAGATGGTGCTGTCATCTCTGCATTTCCTAGCACCTAATCAAACTATACAGGTTAGGCATGCAAGTGAATGCTTATTGACTGGAGAAATGAATGAAGGAATGAATCATTTAATTTCATTGCGGGGGAGGGGCGGAATCCAGAGATTTAGGAGTTAATCTTCTGGCGAGGGGAGAGAACAAAAATGCACTTGTAGTATTAAGTCTTGTGTAAGGATGGTGGGCTTGGAACTTGTCCATTCATCCATTCCAGTCAGGGAGAAAATACTACCACTACTAATAATAATAGCTAACATTTATTAAGGAATTACTATGTGCTTTATGAGAATGAATAAATCAGAACAAATATTTTAACAAAAATCTCTAAAAATCTCAGTGGCTCAACCCACGATCCACTACAGGTCAGCCGGAGCAAAGAGAGGAGAGATATGCCCAGTCATTCAGGCATCAAGGTTCCTTCCACAGAGAAGCTCCGCCTTCCTGGAGCCCTGAATCCTCTGCATTCACCCAGCAGATGAGGAAAGAATGTGTGCAAAAGATCACAGGGAGGCTTTAGGGGTGAGGCTTAGCCTATGCAGCATGTATCACCTCCATCTACATTCCACTGACCAGAACTTAGTCTCACAGCTTCACCTAGATAAATCGAGGCTGAGAAATGTAGTCTATTGATGACCCCAGAAGAAAAGGAAACAGAATTGTCGCGTATCTAGCAAGTCTCTGCCACAATGCATTATCTCATTTAATTCTCAAGACAACTCAATAAAGCAAATACTATTTTTATTCCAATTTTGCAGATGAGCAAACTGAGGCTCAGAGGACAAAGTGCTGTCCACGTAGAAATAGGTCTGACTCTAAAATGTGTATTCTAGACCCATTAAGTTACACTTTGTCCTAATTGAAGTTCTGTTAGGTTGCCCTATTCCTCCCTCTTCCTTCCTGCCACACAGATCTTCAGTGCTGATTTTGGCTATCCTGCATTTAAACTGCTAGTGATATGTAGCCATTTGGTCCCCAAACTTGCATTATCTTATCTATTTCTCGTTGCCCTCCCTTGTGGTAGGTATGATTAGCTCCACTTCACTGGGGAGGAAACTGAAATTAGATAGGTTACAGAGCTTGGCCAAGAACGTACAGCTAATGAGACGCACATTGAATACTGTATCTTGCTCTTTGGCCTGGAACTTTGGAAGATCTTTCTCTGAAATTGCAGGGGGGAAAAAAAAAAGGTCGAATCCTAAAAAAAAAATGCAACAGCCCACTTTCCCGTAGAATATCCCACCGTGTTTGGCACTGAGGTCACCAAGGTCAGACAGGCCTGATTGCATCTGCAAGGTAGGAAAGTCAAGAGCATTCAGGAGCTGCTGGCCTTATGTATTGTAATTGGATTGGCACATCAACTCTTGAAGAAGTTCTCCCAGCCAAAATCATCCAGGAAACAAAGGATCAGATAAATAACAAGGCTGATGCAAGTCTAGGGAAACAGTCCAGACTCAAGTAGGGGATGGTCTTTCCAGGCCAACAGCATTATTCATGGCTGGGTCACTGGGTGCCAATGTGGAAGCCACAGCCAGAGCAGGTTTGTTGGCTGGGCTCTCGTCTTTCCTCTCCCAGCCTCACCCCTTCCCTGATCTGGCCACCCTTTTCCCAAGCTGTGAGCTCACAGAGTTTGTTCCTTTATCCCACCTTCACTATGCATGCAGGTGCCATCAGATTGGTCCCTGAAGGAAGAAAATAGGACCCAAAGCTAATTAGGACTGCTGCACTATAAAAAAAATAAAATGAAATAATAAAAAAAATAATTCCTGAGAATAACAATAATGCATCTGAAGACTTGGTCAGATTGGCAGATGAAAGAAAAAACAACAACAGTGGTTTATGAATCTTTGGGGCATTTGTCTTTACTACATCTTCTTCTTTTTTTTAATTATAGTTTGTTTTAATTAAAGTTTACAATTGTTAGTAAAGTTACATAGATTTCAGGTGTACAATTCTGTAATACGTTATCTATATCTTGCATTGTATGTTCACCACCCAGAGTGAGTTCTCTTTCCATCACCATATATTAGACCCCGTTTACCCTCTTCTAGGGCCCCCTTCCCCTCTGGTAACCCCGAACCTATTGTCTATGTCTATGAGTTTTTGTTCCTTCATTTGTTTAGAGAACATATGAATTCACTGATATGTGGTATATAAAACTGAAAACAACAAAAAAACAAGACAAACAAATACAGCATCTTTAATTATGAAAACTACAGTTGTCATAGAAGCATAGTGATGAGTCCCAGCTCCTGTGGGATGCCAGTTCCCTGCCTTCCCTACACTACCCAGACTGAATTCTTTCTCATGACTATAGCCTCAGGTCTTCCTTCCCAGGTTGTCATTCACCCTGTCATATACTCTCTCTCAGACAACTCTCCAGGAGCTTGACAGCCACTGGCATGATTGCCTATGAAGATGTGAACAGGTCTTTGAGCTCATCGACTCCTATACCCAGTGAGTCAACTGGGGCCAAACTGGTTAAATGACTGGCCCAAGGTCACACTGCTTGTTTGGGGGAGCCAGGACACCCAGGTCTCTAGCCTTCGAGTTTGGAAAGTGTCTCTGTTATACTACACTTGGCTGTGCAACTCCAGGTGCATAAAATGGTTATAGAGTCTACTCTATTTCTCATAAAACACAAAACCTACCAAAATGCCTCAGTCAAAGGCTCCCTGCAGTGCTACTAGCTGGATGCCTGAGAGGCTAGTGGTGTCTCTCTCAACGGTGAACGATAGCTCTTTCCCTCCCTCAAGCTCCCCCAGCGGCCTGGGTTCTATAATTTCCCACTTCTCTCCATGTGAGCTGCACTTATTTGCCACATACCCTGTTTCCCCGAAAATAAGACCTAGCCGGACAATCAGCTCTAATGTGTCTTTTGGAGCAAAAATTAATGTAAGACCCAGTAGGATAGGATAGGATAGGATAGGATAGGATAGGATAGGATAGGATAGGATAGGATAGGATAGGATAGGAATGTAAGACCGGGTCTTATATCATAGTAAAATAAGACCGGGTCTTATATTAATTTTTGCTCCGAATGATGCATTAGAGCTGATTATCTGGCTAAGTCTTATTTTCGGGGAAACACGGTACCTAAGGAGTCTGTCTTCTGTCCTAATTCCCACAGCAATGAACTCAGTTTACCCTTTTCTGTGCTCTCCCTCACACTCTGCCAGAAATCTAATATCCTGATGGAGACATAAAATCATCCCTTAGCCACACACCTAAAAGTTTTCAACATAAAGATAAAATCACAGATGATTTCACCAGGTCTTACAACTGCCAACCTCCTTACCCACTTGCCACACTATTCTACCATGCTCTTGCCATACTGGTCTCTGCTCAGTTCTTTAGAAAACACCAAATTCTCTCTTTTGTCTCACACTCTTTGACATGCCATTTCCTCCGGCAGCATCTCACACCACCACCCACTCTTCCCTCACCTGCTGTGGGGTGGGCAAGCTTCTTACTTATGTGTCAAGACTCAGTTTATGTGTTACTTTCTGCAGAAAACCTTCCCTGACGCCTCTCATTAGTATAACTGCCCCACTAAATGCTTTCAGATAACCCTGTACTTTTACACCCTTTATCAGAAAGGTGATTGTACAATTATTTTTATAGTTTTAATTTATTGCATATGTCCTCCAACAGAACCTAAGTAAGCTCAATGAGCAAATGACCAGAAAGGACAGATGCTATATACACACACATTCTACTGCTCTCAGGACACTTAGCTGATATGCCCTGTCACAAAATTATTTGCATATATGTGGAAGTACCTGGCAGGACTGTGAACCCAATTGTGGCAGAAACCCTTACGGTGATGGATACATCATCAATGTTCATTGAATGAATAAATAAATGGATGGATGTTGATAAAGCCCTCACAAAAACTTGAAGAAAGAGAGGGGTGGGTGCCAGTTTGCTAGCAAATGCTTGACAATAGATATAAAATATTGCCAGTATGGAAGTATATCTGTTATTTCTCTTGTTACTTTGGTGTTTTTGTTTCTCTTTCTTTCTAGGAATCTCTGTATTAGTTTTCTGTGCTGTTGGACAAATTATCAAAAGCACAGTGGCTTAAAACAGCACAGGTTTGTACTTAAAACAGTACAGTTTCTGTGGGCCAGGAGTCCAGGCATAGCTTAGTTGGATCCTTTGCTTAGGGTCCCGTAAGACTGCAATTAAGGTGACGGGCAGTGCTGTGGTTCTTGACTGGGGAAAGATTTGCTTCCCAACTCCTCCCTCAGGTTGCTCGTAGAATTTATTTCCTTGAATCTGTAGGTTTCATGGCAGCTTCTTTTTTTTCAAAGTCAGCAACCAAGGGAGGGAGGGAGAGAGGGAGAGAGAGAAAGAGAGACTCTAGCAAGATAGGCACTACACTCTTATGTAATCACCTGCACATAATCAGTTATGTCCGTGATGTTTGCCGCATTCCATTGGTTAGAAGTAAGTCATGGTCCCGCTAACACTCAAGGGCAAGGGCTTACACTAAGACATGAATACCAGATCATGGGCTGTCTTAGAGTCTATCCATCACAACCCTCTAAAACAAGGGGTGAGAGATTGATAGATAGATAGATGATAGAGAGATAGATAGATGATAGATAGATAGATAGATAGATAGATAGATAGATAGATAGATAGATAGATAGATAGACAGATAGATCAATCCCTAGAGGGGACTATTTCTTGATAGCATAACTTTTCCACAAAATTTTGTAAGTTAGCACTACTCCACAAAATCTAACTGAAGACTAATAATTTTTCACTAAGAAGACTTGCATATACATAAGTTTGCATTTGTATGTGTTTGTGTTTTAAGGGGGCCAGTAAGATTGTAAGAGGAGGGAGAGAGGCAAGTCACTTAGTTTAGATCACAGGGAAGAAAGGCGCCAGAGATTGCTCAGAGAGGAAGAGGGCACCTGCCAGAAGGAGGGAGGAAGATGCAGCTCCCAGCAGAAAGAAGCCAGGAAAGCATTGCTCAGTCAGGTTCCCATCCCACAACACCCCCTGGTTGTGCTCAGAGATTCCCCTGATGCTTAGCTCTGACACTGCCCCCATCCACAAAGAACCTTGAAATTAATGCCTCCCCCAAGCTGACCCTAAAAACACTCGTTCAGCCTGGTTTGCTTCCCCTATAACTGTACCCCATTGTCCAGGCCTCCTTCGAGTCCCATCCCCACTTTGACCCAGGCTGGTCGAATTACCAGGCCCATGGAGCGCACTCAGACCGATGCCTTAATTCCCACAAAGCACACCTCATACACTACAGGTGAGCTCTCCTCCCAAAGTGTCTTCTTGGCCTTCTGTAACAAAATACCATCGGCTGGATGACTTAAACAACAAAAATGTATTTTCTCCCGGTTCTGGAAGCTGGAACTATTTAAGATCAGAATGCCAACCCATTAGCTTGCTGGGGAGATCTCTCCGCCTGGCTTCTCACTGTGTTCTCACGTGGCTTTTTCTCTGTGTGTATGTGTGTGAGAGAGTGTGAGTTCTCTGGTGCTTCTTCTTGTAAAGATACTAATCTATGGGATCAGAGTTCCACCCTTATGATCTCATTTAACCTGAGAGGCACCATCTCCAAATACAGTCACACTGGGGGTTAGGGCTTCAACATATGACTTTTGGGGGGACACAAACATTCAGGGCCTAACATTGACCAAGAAGGCCAGGCTCCAACCCTCTCCTAACCAACCACCTGCTGTGGCCTTAAAAGAATGAATCTCTCAGTGAAACAGAAACACACGGCATCCAGCAGGAGGAGGCCCAGAATTCTCCTTCAGACCTGGGAGGCTCTGTATTTGTTATCCTTAAGGGAGCAGGCCTCCAATACTTGATTTAGGAAACATCCCCCCAGCCGGATGGATAAGGACAAAGGCCCGAGATGGTCTGGACTAGAGCTTGTCACTAGAGCCTTCATTTATTTTTTATGTTTTAAAACCACACTATTTCAGTTCTAAGTCAAGATAGATGACCACTGCCAAAGGCACGCCTTCTATTACCGCTATCACCCGTGATATGTCTTTCGTTACATTATCATTATTAATTTTGAGATACAAGAAGTGGTGTACATGTCTAACCCTCTATGTTAGATGGTACTCTTTTTGAGACAAGTCTCCCTTTTTTTGTTAATCCATCTCTCCTAAAACTGCCCCATAGAGTGACATGCACAGAGAAAAAGTCCATTCTTACGTTGTTGTTGTTGTTGTACAAATAACTAACATATCAGTTAATCAAATAATCTATGGCCCAACAAGACATTTGAACTTCACAATTCCTCACTTTTCCCAATGCCTTTCAAAAGACTTTTAAATTCACTGTCTGCTGTAGACCCTAGAATCTAAGAAGAAAGGGGTCTTGCTAAGCAAATTAGGAGTGCTAAACAAAAGGGAGGCATGTTTTTTAACCTATTTTAAGAGAACAAAATGCTTTCAAGTGCTTCAGAGGAATCTATTTTTACACAGACAGGATCACTGAAGTATCAGTGGAGCCAGCTGCCACCAAGTAAGTGCCTCAGATAGACGGGCTCACTGCAAACCCTTCTCACCCACCATTCTTACCCCTTTGCTGGCTAATGGAGAGTCCCTTGAAGTAGGTAACTTCAAAGAGGCAGCACCGTGCACTGGCAAGTCTTCAGATCCCTTATCTGAAAAGCCAGTAAAGGAATCTGACCACACACAGAAAGTCTAACAGTAGTAGAAGCCACTCCCACACAATGGGCCTTTGCCACTCCGGTTGATCTCTAAAGAACATTGCAGGTCTACCTGGTGTGATGGAGAGCATCGAGAGGTCTGGGTTTAAGTGTCCCTTTCCTCTGTCACTTCCTAGCTGTGTGACTTGTAGCAATTCACCTGCTCTCTCTGACCTTTAGTTTCTTTCCAGATCTGTCCTTCCATCCTGACAAGCACGTTGCGAAGATCAAATGAGGAAATGAGATCATGGGGAGGCGAGCTCTTGGCGAACTGTAAAGAGATATACAGATGTTAGTTCTCTATTTGAAAGTACCCCATCAATCACATTATGGTTTTATGAGCACAGGCCATTTCCCCCAGGCTAATTCAAGTCATAGGAATTTGTTTGAATTGTGTCAGCACATCAAGTGTCTATCTGATCGCCGGCTCCTTATGCAGACACACTGTGAAGAAATCTGCTGTAATAGTTAATAGTACAGCCTTCGAGGCAGCTAGACCTGGATTTGAATCCCACTTTCATAAGCTAGGATTTGGGGAAAGCTACTTTACCTCTCCCAGTCTCAGTTTCCCCATCTGCAAAGTAGCATGAAATATGACGAATAATATCTATGTTATAAGCTGCACATTGTGTCCCCACAAAACTTGTATGTTGAAATCCTAACCCCCAGTGTGATGTTAGTTGGAGGTAGGGCCTTTGGGAGATAACTTGGGTTGCCTGAGGTCCTGAGGGCGGGACTGTCATGGTGGAATTGGTGTCCTTATAAGAAGAGACACTGCTGGACTCCACCAATACATCAGCCTTTAGCCCGCTTGCTCTCAAACCCAGTCCTTACCTCCTTGCTGTGCTGTGTAACTCAAGGGGTTATCACCATGTGTTTCCTGGGCGCCAGTGTCCCCTGGACTCAGTTGGATTCAGCCACTGAGAGGTACTAGGAGGAGTCTGGCGGGAGGAGAGAGAGAGAGGTGAGGTTGTTTTTCTCGTTCTCTGTTTGCAGCAACAGCTTCATCTCCTCCAAAGTCCCTGCTTCTTCCACACAGCTCACTATGTTGCAGCTTCCAATGGGTGACCTGGCCCCTGGGCCCTCAAAACCCCACTTCCCTTTGTCCCTGTAGTCTTGGGGTGGCAGGAGCTTCTGCTGTCGTAAAACTCTGAGTTACCTCATTGTCCCCTGCTGACTTTTCAGCTTTTCAAACACTTGTGTCATTAATTTCTTGGTTCAGAGTCTCTGGTTTCAATACTCAGAGTGTTGTCATCTTCCTGTTATTTTCTACTCTAGTAGGTTATCTTAGTCTGCTTGGGGTGCCATAAAAAAGAAAAAATACCTTTGACTATGTGGTTTAAACAACAGAAATTAATTTTCACACAGTTCTGGTGACTGGAAGTCCAAGATCTGGGTGCTGTCATGGGCCAGTCCTGGTGAGAGCTCTCTCCTGGGTTTGCAGGTGGCTGCCTTTGCTGTGTGTTCCCATTAGGGATGGGGGTAGAGGCAGCACTCCACTGCGTTTAATGTAAATTAAAGATTAATATTAATTTTAGGGAAATCCTGGCTATTTGATCAATATTTTATACGAAATAACTTAATGCTCAGTTAGTTATAACATGGTCCAATTAGTGGCAGATCTTACTATATTAGACATCCTGAGTCAAATGTCTAATATATATTTCACATACGTCATCTCACTTAATTCCAAATAAGTTGTGTTGCTTTCCATTTCCCTTCCTATCTGCTCAATGGTCTTTGCCCCCAGCACCTGAGAGGTACCAGGGCATTGGGTTCTAGAACTCAGCCCTTTCTGATCAAGCTCCAGCCTCGCGGCACAGGGGAACGCCCTGCCGTCTCTCCACTGTGAACTGTATGCTACAAGCACAAAGGACTACCTACCAGTTCCCAGAGTGCCCAGCCTTTCATGCTTCCCTGAGATGGTTCATACCGTCCCATGCAGGGAACTTCTTCATTTTAAGATCAGCTTGTTGTCACTTTCTCTTTGAAACCTTAAGTCCAGCTCACTCAGAGAACGAATCACTTCCTCCTCTGTGCCACATGATGTGTCCTTGGTTCCTAAGATTACTGTAGAGATTATCTGGTTTTATATTGGTTCACAAGGTATACAACCTCTTCCCCTGCCAGCCGTCATCTCTTGGTCAGCAGCTCACAAACATGGAATCTGGGGGCAAAGGCTCTTTGCTTGCGGGGCTTAGGTCTAGAACTCAAGAGACCTAAGTCCCAGTCTGAGCTCTGCCACTTCTTAGCTGTGAATTTAGGGAAGCAAATTTATTTTGAGCCTCAGTTTTTCCTCTGGCTGAAATGGGGACAGCAAGTACAAACCATGTCTTAGGGTCATTTTAAGTATTGGATTAGATAAGCCATGTCCTGGGCTGGTGGCTGTAGGAGCTCCTTACCAGGGGTTGGTCTCCTTTCCTTTTCTTTATCTCCTACAGCTGACCTCAGGCTACTGAGGCTTAAGAGTCATGTCAGGCCTGCGCAGGGATAAAGGGCCTGAGAGTAAATATTCTAGGCTTTGGGGGCCATATTTGGTCTTGCTCATATGTTCTTTTTTGTTTTACTTATTCATTTTTTCCCAACGCTTTAAAAATGTAAAAACCATCAAACAATCTGAAAACAGTTTATTGGACCAGGTTTGACCCACTGGCCCCCAGTCTAGTATGTTGCGTGTGCTTAGCCTGAGCTCAAAACAGCCCCTTTTTGTTTCCTTTCTTCTTCTACTTTTCTTCTTTTTCCTTTCCTTTCATTTCATCCACGTCCCTTCAGTATGGTAATTAAGAACTTAAAGTGTGCAATCGGACAGGCCTGGGTATAAATCCTGGCCCCACCGCCAACTAGTTTAGGGACTCCAAGCAATTTACTTACTGCCTCTGAGCCCCAGTTCCAACCCCTTTAACATCACCCTGCGAAAACCTCCTCCCAGAGCTGGTGGGAAGGTCGAGAAAGATGGTGGCCCAACAGTGGATTGCTGAGTGGATCGCTGAGCGAGCTCCAACGTCTTCTGAGAGCCAATTGTTGAATTCTCAGGAAATTTACAAGCCAGCTCTTAAACCACCGGTGTCTTGAAATCAGCCACAGTGAGCATCCTTACACCACAGAAATTGGCAAACACTACAGATCAGCCTTCCCCACTCTCCCAAGCTGGTTGTTCAAGTTTGCCGGCACACCACGGCTCTGTAAGTGCTTTCACTCCCTCACTCTTCTTGCTTCCTTGGCTCTCCCCGCTTCCAGTTTCCCACTGTGAGGAATTAATGATGTACCAGGAGGAATCCTGAGAGAGGACAACATGGCCTCCCAGGGAAGTCTCAACAATAAGACCTTTAAATTTCACACATCCATTTAGCCACTGCTGTATTTTCAGGCTCCACTTCGTTACCCACACAGTGAACACCAGTTAACGTTGAAAGCATTTGGTTTTCACAAGGAGGAATCAAGGATTTCCTTAAGTGCTCATGAGTTACCAAAATGCCAAGAGCCCCAGGAAGCCTCCAGCCAGATGAAAGCAAATGGACTTTCTAAACATGCTATGTAAAATGGATAGGTGCTGCTAATAAACCCAAGAGAAAAAAAGGAATCGGTGAGGGAAAAACACACAGGTAAGCTGAACGCACATGTCAGACTGGAAATCTGGTAGATTTTCTTCTTCCTAATGGCGGGGCATTAAAGCTGTAATTATCTTTTCGTAGAACAAAATACTCTTCCTTTTTTAATTGAGGTGTAATTGACATAACATTATTTTAGTTTCATGTGTACAACAGAATAATTCCATATTTAAATATACTGCAAAATGATCACCACAGTAAATCCAGCTAACATCTCTCACCATACATCATTATCTTCTTCTTGACTTATAATTTTGGGGTTCACTATTTCATTCAAAAAAGTGAAGATGCAATATTTAAATTCTTTTGGAAAAATCCATCGCTTTGTTTCAATTTAACAAACGATTGAATCCTCTATCAGCTAGAAATTGTGTTTGGCTTCTAGCCACAGAGACCGGAAAGGATAGTGGTTTAAAGGAGATAAAACTTTATCCTACTGTCATGTAAAAAGCACTCCTGAGTTGGGCAGCCTCGGGCTGATGTGACAGCTCTTCCTATTTTTGTTTTTCTCTAACCACAGCTCAGGGCATTCATCTTCAAATTTCCCTCCTAGCCCAAGTTGACTGCCAAAGCTTTATTCATCATATTCACATTCTTGGCAAAAAGGAGGAAGAAGGAAAGGGAAATGCTGGATATGGACTTCTTCCAAGATGTCCTAGAATTCCCGCCCAACACCTCTGCCTTGGTCTCATTCACCATCCTGAGCTGTGAGAGAGGCTGGGAAAGTCTTGAAACAGCACATCGCAACCTGAAATAAACGTTGGGCTTATTCACTTAACGGTCATTGGGTGGATACCAGTAGTGATTGCCATAAACACCTTCTTTGTTCATATTTCTGTTTGGGGAAAGGGTGTGTGTGTGTGTGTGTGTGTGTGTGTGTGTGTGTGTGTGTAGTGTGAGTATGTTTCACAATAAAATGATTTATGCATTACTTAACTCAGAGAACGCACAGTCTAGTCAACAAAACTCACGCCCCAATACACACATACGCACACATGCACACACATATGCACAGCGAGCCCTTAAGAGGTGAAATAAAAAAATGAATTCAAGAAGCAAAGCCAAAGGGCCGTGGAAGCACTAGGCTAATTCAGCTGCCCGTGCTCCAGGGTATATTAAGTGTAAGCTCTCTGCTTGGTTTTCCCAGTTTGGTCTAGAATTCTGAGTGTATTTGTGTACGTGTTTGTGAAGGTACTCATCCTTACTTGGAAAGATAGAAGTGAGTGGAAAATAAAATGGAGAACTCTTTCTCAATTACTTTGTGTTCCTTTCCTTCATGTTCTGTATTAAGAAAAAAAGCATTGACACTACATATATATTATTATTCTTCCTTGTATTTTTCCTCTAAAAAAAGCGAATTGAGATCTACAGACAGACATAAAAACAATTTTTAAAAATCAGGTAATGAGAGCTCCTAATCCTAACCACTAGACCACCAAGGAACTTAAAAAATCAGGTAATGAGAGTGAAAAGAAAATCATTGGGAAAACCGGCAGTATAGAAAGTGGTTAAGAGCTTGGATTCCAAGATTTTGTTTCAGCCCTGCTCCCTTCCCTTATTAGTTGCACAACTTTGAGCAAATAATTTGACATTTCTGTGCTTTAAGTAGACCACCTGTAGAATGGGGATTGTTAAACCCACCTCAGCTACATTGAATTAATTTGTATGTATAAAAATTAGTACCTGGCACATAATAACAGATAAATGGGTGTTTGTTGTTATTATTATTACTATAGGAAAATGAGTTGAAATCAAGATAAGGACAGTATTCAGAAAAAACACTATTAAGTCTTGTTATACCTCCTTGTTGCCACTGTGCTGCCACTAAATTCCACTTTTTCATTTGTCTTTCTATATGTCTGTAAAATCAAAATCACATTGCCTACTTCATATGGTCTCCATGAGGATCAAATGGGACAGTGTATAGTACAGTGCCTGGCACGCTGTAGGCGCTCAGTATGTGTTTTCTCCATTTCCTTTCCCCTTTCACCTCCCCTCTTGGTGGAGGGCCAGTCCTGTCTTTTACCCTGAACCTCACATACCACTGGCTGCCATCTCACATTGCAGATTAGGAAGCCACAAGGACAGTCTTTGCCTGGTTCATTTTGATATCTGCACACCAAGCTTGATACCTCTGACATGTAACGGGAGCTTGGTGGTATTTGAATGAGTATACATTCAATAAAGGTAAAATAAAGATAATGAAGTTAAGGGCAGGGAGGGAAAGGAGGATATCGCATGGAATTTAGGTTTTTACCATGGTTTATCTCACGTCACTTGTCTTCTATGAAAAATGGAAGCCAGACACCACCTTCTCTGTGCTTGACAAAAGAAGTCTGGTAGAGAAAATGCTTTCTCCTCACTTTTATGTCAGCAAAGGATAAAAGAATGGTGGTCCCTTTAAACTTTTTGCTAAGGGAAAATTATCAACAATTCAGTCATTAGATTTATCTTTTTGTCCTTTGGAGCCCATCTGATACCCTGAGAGAGATTCTCTGCAGTTTCCATCAGCACGTGTCCCCAAAGACACAGGGATGAGATCGTCCCTTCTCCGGTCCTCAAACAGGTGCTGAGAGGCTGCTAAAACTCTGGAATCAGGAGAACCCTGTCTGGGGCTATTTGCATCTTCCCCCAAAACCCTTCGCCTAGTCTAGAAACGCTGTTCACTGCCAGAGTATCACGGTAACAATAATCCTAACAGTTAATCATTGGGAGTTTACTCGACCCCTGGCCTGGGGTTAAACAACTCTATATACTCTGTCTCACTGAGTTGTCCCAAGTGCTCTATGAAGTCAGTGATACTATTGTCATCATTTGGCAAGAAACTAAAATGAAGCTCAGAGAGGTTGAGTCACCCACCCAAGTTCACAGCTAGTTAAATGCTGGAAGGAGGATTTGAATGCAGGATAGGGTTTCTGTCACTGGATGATGCCTGAATGTGCTCACTGACAGATCTTCTTTGAGTGGGCAGAATATACCTGAGGTCCTTGCTAGCTTGGTGTGAACTTAATTTTCACAGGAAGGCAGTGGAGAGTGGTTCAGAGCCCAGGGCACCCTTGAGTGAGACAGATCTATGTGGCAGCGAGGAGACAAGCTGAGGGCCCTGAGCACAGGGAGAGTGTGAGAAGCTCCCGGGCAGGCCATGGCATCGGAAGAGGAGGTTCAGGTATTCATCCATTGTTGTAATCCACAAATATTATCCACAATGTCCCAGGTACTGGAAATAGTGGTGAGTGGGAGGGGAAGACATGGTCTCTGCCCTGATGAAGCTCACAATCAAGTGCTGAGATACAGGTATTATTTGTAAAATCCTACAACAACTGTGGAATTACAATTGTGATGAGCGGTGTGGTACCATGAGATTCGGATTATGAAGGATTTTAGATTCAGGGCTCTATGTCTTAGCAATTCAACAACTCCTACCTCATTTGCAAAGGCCTTGGAAACAGGCAAATGCCATTTACCAGGACTCTTTGGTGATTTGAAAAGCTCTAGGAAAATGAAACCAGTCACCACCTTTGGAAAGAAAGGAAAGGTGCTCCATATACCGGGTCATACATTGTGTACACACTTCTCGGGGATGCACGCTCAGGGTGAGCTCACATGTAAATAATACCCAGGGACTGGTAACAGGAGGAATACTCAAGAAAGCAATGTTTGGGACAACAGTGCCCCCACGGGCAGCTGGGCATTGATCCAAGTAATACGATCTTTTACTTGCTTCTGGAGGTAGGCAGAAGAGCAGCAATGGCCAAAAATCACACAATTTGTCTGACCTTGCTGTTCTGGGGAGATTGTCTGACTCCAAAACACTTGCACGCAAATTATTTCAGGCTGTTGCTGGCTGAAAACAAGAGTTCTGGAGATAAGGTGTCTCCAATCCCACGATGTAAAATCCTATCAGAAAAAAGAAAAAAGAAAAGAGGCCTAGAAAATTATACTGAGCAGCACAAATGGCTTAGGAATCTAAGTCAATCTGTGGGTGAAGTATTCACAAAACACAGGAACTGGGGTCTCCTCCCCTGGCATCTCTGTGTATCTGTGGCTCTGAACCTCTTAACCCCTTCCTCTGGGCCCTCGGAAACTCATGCAGTGTCACTGGAAAATGCCCATGTCTTCAACTTCTCTGAATTTACCCTTCACACTCTGGCTGTGTCTCACAGCCCAGAAAGGTACTGTTCACAATATCACCCCTGAAAATGGTACCATTGAAGTTAGAGAATGTTGGCAGCCCTACCTCCACCTGTTGCCTTACTGAGTCCTGGCTCTCACATCTAATCCTTGTTTTCCACTGTTACTTCAAGATCATTTTTCTCTCACCTTCAAAATCCCCAGCTCCTTTAACCACCTCACTAGTCTTCCTTATTACTATTAACTACCAACCCCTTAGTCCTCTCTTCTTCAGGGATAACTTCAGCACAAGTCTTCTGTTCTAGTACCATTCTCACCATCATATTTTGAAATTTCAGTATCCACATGGATAATCTATCCATCGCTCTGGCCATCCCATTCTTCAACTTCTTCACTTTCAGGAATCTACTCCTTCATTTCACCTTATTTATCCAACCCTATATATGCCCTCAACCTTGTGGTTTTCTCTGATATTGAAATTTCAGGTGCCTTGTTTTCTGATTACTAGCTCTTGTACTTCTAATTCACTTCCTCCAAAAATTCTTTGACCTCATCACAATGACCTGTCTATTGGTGTCTATTGGTGCTACAGTCAGTCAACCCATTCATGTTCTTCCCTCTTCCCTAGTGAAGAGTTCATGGTCTATTATTATAATCATACCTTTGTACACCCTCTTAAACCACCAGCCTTTCCTTCCTTCTGTAGCACCAACCAGGCTACAAGTAAGTCCCAACTTGATCAAACCAATCACTTATTCTGGGCTTGCAATCCTCACAGCTCGCTATTTCTAAATTAAAAGAAAAGAAAAAAAAGAAAGAAAAGAAAAACAACCATATACTGTGTGACCACAAATGGGCATTAAAGTAAATCTATAATATTCTACTCTTCAAAACTGTTGCTCATTTTTTTCTCTCCTCAAATTTCATGCACCCTTCCACCCTTGACCTTGTCTTATATTTTACTAAAAAAATAGAAGCAGATTATAAACAAAGAGCTCCCTTTCTTCTAATATCTAAACTCCCAATATGTCTGCACTGGAAGTACTGTTTCACCTCGTGTCAGTTTGAATAAAAGGTTTCCATTCCTTGCAAAGTTGATCGTTCTGCTTTTGCCCTGGATCTCAACTTTCTCACCTTCTCCTAGAATCTGCTCCTGTAATTATTCCTTCTTTCTCCTGCATTATGGGTCTTTCTCTCTCTGCTAACTCATACAAGTCAACACACAAGCATGCTCTGATATCTCTATCTTAAAAGAAATAACAAAAGACCTCAAGCCTAAATCCCTTCCAACTCCCGCAACAACCCCATAATTCCCTTAATAGCAAACTTTTTGAAAATGTTGATTATAGTCACACTGTTCCTATGCTTCCCCTTACCTTGTCTCTTTTGTTCACTGCTACAGGGCTTCTGCCCTAGCCACACTGCTACGCCTGTTCTTATTGAGGTCAACAATGACTCTACTTTGCCGAACCCAGAGATTACTTGTCTATTCTTATCTTCCTTCTCCATATCAGAAATATTTGACATAGCAGCCACTATTTTCTCCTTGAAACACTTTCTTCTCTTAGCATCTGTGACTGCACCCTGACAAAATAACACTACTGGTAGCTCAAGCTAATAATCTAGCACCATCCATGGTTCTTTCAATTTCCTCTCTCCCTACCTCAAAACCATCAGTAAATCCTGTTGGTTCTATTTTGAAACACTTCCTGAATCCATCCGTGTCTCCCTCTCTCCACCGCTACTGACCTAATGCAAGCCCTCTGCATCTCTCCCTGGTAAACTTAGGACTCATTTTTCTGCCTCTACTTTTGCTCCTGTCCATTCTGCACACATTAGTCAGAGCAGTATTCTGTAAACATAAATCTTATCATGTTTATCCCTGCTTAAAGTGCTTCGGCAGCTTTCCATTACACTCAGAAAGTGGCACCACACTGCTCTTCCACTGCTCCCCAAGCTTCCAGAGCCTGGGTGATTTGGCCGTGCCCACCTTTCTTACTTCATTTCATTCCTCCCTCCCCCTCACCCACTAAGTTCCAACTGCTTGAACTTTCGGTTCCTCTGTCAGGCCAAGTTTGCTCCTGTCTCAAGGCTTTTGCACTGGCTGCTTCCTCGGTCTGGACTATGTCTTGTCTACTACACCCCCACATTTGCACAACTGGTTCCTCTTCTCACTCACAGCTTAAATGTCAATTCTTTAAAGAAGACTTCCTTAGCTACTCAAACTAAAATAGTCACTGCACTATCCCTCTACTTCTCTAAGTAGTACTTACTACTCTCTGCCATTTTTCTTATGATATCATTTTTTTCTACATTCTACAAGAATATAAGCATCGGGAGTATAGAAGCTTATTTCGTATTGTTCATCCCTGTAAGCCCAGTAGCTATAACTGTGCTTAGTTAACACTTACTAGGCCTTATCGTGACATGTGCACCAAATGAGCCTAGGAACTACACTGTACTGTAATTAGGTATTGTGTGAGAGGATGTAAAGACGTCCCCTTAGAAGCTTAAACTCTGTCTCAGACTCTCCTCTGAAATCCTCCACTCTTCTCAGCCACTGTTATAGGCTTCCTAAAAGTAGAGACCCTACATTTTATTTCCTACTATACATAACACCTACACGCTACTAAACTTAGAGCTGGTGCTCAGCATATTATGTGTTGATTATGTAGCCTGAGATAACTACTGAACAATGCAAGTCAACAGTGTTACACTTGACCTGTTTCTAACCATGTATCTGTCAAATTTCTTTAGTGGTTACGTACCAGAAACCAGAGTAGCTACCAAGAGGTAGACAAAAAGAACCCAGAACATTCAAAACAGATGTCACAAATTCCATGTTCTAAAACACATGCAAATTACAAAGAGCAAAACTCTTTACTCAGAGCTTTCTGAGTCTTCCTTTATGGAAAGTCTAAGAAGTTTAGTTGATTTCCAGGTCTGCCTGGTACTATTCCCTCATTAATTCCACAAGTATTTATTGAATTGCTCCTATGCTAAGGACTTGTGTTAGGCACTCAGTGGAAATCCAATGCTGTATGAAGACAACAGTTTTTGCCCTTATGAAGGTCGTAATCTTGGGGGAAGGTAGACATAAATATTTTAAAACATGTAAACTAATATGTAATTTTAAAATAACATAAATGCCATAACAGAAAAGAGCAGGGTAGAAATTGTATTATTCTTTGTTTCCTTTATAATATTCCTCATTATTAAAAAAAAAGTATGCTTATTGTAAGAAGTTAAAAACCAAAAAGATATAAGAAAAAAGTTTATAACCTCCCAAGCTCCTGCCTTCCAGGGTTGAATTTAGAACCTAAGACAGACATTATAAGAAATGACAGCTGGCAATCCAATTGTAGAGAGAATTTCTTTTTTTAAAATACGATATAGAAAGTAAAACAAAACAAACAAGCAAAACAAAACACTTCAGTCTCAGGTTACTATGAACAAATAGTCCTGTAATACCTACTAGGCTCCCAGGGCAATGTCACCTGGGAGGCTGGTACCATATCTAAGGTCTATAATGAGGATCCCGAATTAGCTCAAAGAGTGAAATATAATCTAGATCCTGTTTAAAATAGAAATCACAATATGTGTTGGAAAGATATTCATCTAAAAGTTTTAAAATGGTGCTTCTTTTTTCCTCTTTAAGAAATCTGTAATAAAGGTATTTTCCCAGAAACTTCACAGTTTTTCTTTTAAATTTAGGTCTACAATCCATCTCAAATTATTTTTGTGAATGGAATGAGCTTCTTTGCATTGCAGATGTCCAGTTGTTGCAGAAATATTTGTTTTAAAAAGATTTTTCTTTCCCCCCATTGAATTGTCTTGGCATCCTTGCTACTCATATTTAAGCACTAAAAAAGTAGACGTGTATTTCCCTGTGGATTGGCATAGCTTTGCTGTAGAGTGAGTGGGTATTAAGTTAGCTTTTTAATTGGTGATTGTCCTGAATATCAAATCCATGGGTCTTAATTTCGGGTTTATCTGTTTTTTCCAGAGAAAGAGACAACATCCTCTTGCCTAATAATATAAAGCTGGTTTCAGGTATTCCAGGAGCTAAATGGGGGAAGGGATGATGAGACTGTCACCATTTAATATGAAGTTTCTTTTTGGTTTGCTACCTTTTCCTTTCTCTTTGCCTGATGAGGTAGATCCATTTTGGTCTAATTTCACCAACAAATGAATCTTTCATCTTTCTTTGGTTTGGAGGAAAGATTGACACCCAACTGTGAGGTTGCAAGTATTGTTCTAACTCTTCTTTGACAGATTTCTAACCAATACCCCTATTTTTAGTCCGTGTTATTATTTCCACCTAATTCTTCAGCCTTTCCAAGGTTGCTAAGGACCACAGAGTTTGCATTTTTTGGTGTTTCCCTTTGCCATCATGGCTTATTCTACTCTGCAAAGTTCATGACATTCTACTATGTTTTCAGATATTATGTAGTTGTGTGACACAACTACACTTAATTTCACTGAAGATAAAATTTTTATTATTATTTCTTGTTGTCTTTGCTATATTTGTGGGATGTTTCTGAGAGAAGTAAAAAATGAATAGGAAAATCCAGTTGGGATTCAGATGAATTTAAAGACATTAAACAACAATATAATGTTGATCCATATAGGATGTCCAATTCCTTTTAAGTGTACCCTTCAAACTTACAAGAATATCACCCAGCTGTCAACTGGGAAAGTCCTGTTGATTCCCTGTGCAAACTTTCTGATCTCTTGCCCTTACCCACTCTTACCTTTCTTTCAGTGAGCATTTTTTTTAGCACTTATTTTGCTCTAGTCACTACACTAGAAAATGCGTGCAATTATGAACATGAGAGATACGTCTCCAGCACTCAAATGTCTTATAGTCCAGTAATGAATAGGACCAGTAACCAGGCAATTAGCGTACGCTGAGATCAGTGCTATCAGAATGGCATTATCCATGACTGTTAGGGGAACACCTGAGAGGTACACTTAACAACAGACTTGAAGGCTTAAGCTTTAAGAAGTCACCCAGAGAAAGGGACATCGGTGAGAGCTGAAAAATGAGCGATAGTTCGCTAGGTTGGGATAGTAAAGTGGGGGTAGAAAACTGGTACAGATAATAATGATTCGGCGTGAGACAACCACATGGGCAAAGATCCAGAGATGAAAGCATGATCTGTTCACAAGAATGCATGGCGAGTAAATACTTAGGCTCCAGTGCTCTGTTTTCTATGAAGCACTCCTCAGGAAGTGGTCTGCAGAACCCTGCTCTAGAATCACCTGAGGTCAGTTATTAAAATGCAAATTCCTGGGCCCCACCCCAGACGTACCGAAACCTAATCTCTGAGGACAAAGCCTGGGAATTTATTTCACAAATTCTCCAGGTGCTTCTTTCACATACTGAAATTTGAGCATGTGAAAATGGCAAACCGGATCTCAATAAGGGTACTGCAAGGCATGCTAAGGAGAGTGAGCATTAATCGAGGAGTACACACTGAACTAGAAGTGTCTTCGGATCAGTTGTTAGACAAGCGACCACTGTCCATTGTGTCCTTGGTTGTGCGTCATGTACCATAAAGCCTTCTAGACAAAGCATCAGTATAACAAAAAGAGGAATTGAGAAGTATTATCCAAAAAGAGAAGAAGAAATAAGGTCTGTGAAAAGATGGTAGGGGAGAGAAAGAGTGAGAAGGAGAAATACGACTAATAAAAATCCGAGATTCTGTCCATACCCTAGTGAAAATGACAGCCTCACATCACAGTCAAGCTCTTTGCAGAAACACTTCCCACTGTGATTGAGCATCTATCATAGAGATTCCTAGTGCTCTCCCAACCTGTTTTCCCCTCCTCCAGGGCATATTGGATGTCTACATTTCCCACATACAGCGTCCTGCTCTGTTTTTATAGTCAAATTTAACTTGTTACATTAATGAGACGTTTTATGTCCACACCTTGCCATAGGTTCTATTGTTTTTAACTTGTGTCTCTCCACAAAAATGATACATTATTTAAATCTTGCTTAGCCAGTGTTATAATACAAAACACATTCTTCTGTCCTTGCAATATATAGCTTTGATTTGTTAGCATTCCAAAAGTGTGTATACTCTATTAATATTTTAGTATAACTTAATAAGAGCCATCAAGAGTTTTTATCTCCTACGACATGAGAAGTAAAGTCTACATATGTATCTTTTCTCCTGAGGATATTTGGTTAATTTATGTTCGTGGAACACTGCGTTGAACCTGCTTTCCATTGGGTGATGATGTGTGGCCACCGAATCAGTTTACTTGTTCAATCCCCTTTCTCCTTGATTAGTAGGTGTGACCACCAATGCTGATCGGTCCATCTCCCCTGTCCTTGACACAGTTCCCACTTTTACTGGGTGGACTCAACAGTAACTCCTTCTTGTTTACACAAATAGATACAATTGAATTTCTGTATTTTAGGAATAGTCATATATTTAACAAAAATATAATATCTGTTATTCTATTTTATTATATATACTTTATTATATATAGTTATTTACTATATATGTATATATATATACATGTGTACATATATATCTTTACCTGAGAGTTGCCCCTTTTATCATTTCAATACCAACACTGACAACTTTAGAAAAATACTCTAATTTAGTTTTGTAAACAAAAAATATTCCAGACTCTCCCTGACCTTTTCTTGTCCCAAAAAAGAGTATCAACCACTGTATTACATAGAGTAGGCTAAGCTGTAATAATAAATAGACAAAAAATATAAAATAGCTGAAACACAATAGAAGTTTATTTCTACTCATATGTTGGTGCAAGGCAGTTGTTTCTGGTTGGGGTCACTCTCCTCCGTGTGGGGATGAGGACCCAGCATCCTTCCACCTTGGAGCTTGGCCATCCTTTAGATCTCGGCTTCATTGTCATTTTCATTCAACTGGCAGAAGGGGACAGAGTATGGAGGAGACATGCCTGCTTCATGCCTAGAAGAGGTGTGCACCATGTCTGCCCACATCTTGTAGTAAGAATGAGTCACATGGCTACATCTAACTGAAGGGAGACTGGAAAACGTCATCTTGTCATGGCCCTGGCTGCAAACCTGTTAACAAGAAAGGAGACAACAGACTGCAGTGGACAGCTAGCAGTCTTTGCCGTAGCTACTCTCCAAACTGCCCCGGTCTCTTTTGGTAGAAAACTGTATTTGAGAACAAAATCTGAGTATTAAAAGATATACATAAGAATAAATGGTAAAAACAGAAGGAGGGGAGATGTTCAGCTACTCTTGCCGGTGAAAAAACTGGAAAATTTTTATTTTTAATACTGGGAATTCACCCTGACTTTTCCTTATGTAACCAAATACATCACTGTTTCTCATTTCCTACTGTAAATGTTTCATCAACCACTAAGACCTTCTAGAACCCTGACATTGAGAATGGGGGCTAGGTGCCCAGTGATCTGACTGGACACACCACGAGGACCAGGGGTCTATGTAACCTGTAAGGAGAGATGATAACTGGGACCCAGAGAACTTATGCTGGCATTGCTAACTGAATGCAATCTCTGCTATGCATGTAAAGTTCCTTATCTGCGAGCTGAGAGTATAAACGTAGGCCTTCCTTGCTAGGACATTATATGAAAGAGAAATAAAGGGTCCTATTTCTGGAGACGAAGTCAAAGAATAACATAGATGGTAATGCCCGAGATGATTTTTTTTTTCGGTCTTACATCCCAGGAACTTCTCCCACAAGCCCAGCTTTCAAATCCTTAAATTGATAAATGGCCAACATGAAAAATCCTCAGAAACAGTGAACCTGAAGGCCAAGTTTCCAATCGATAGAACTCACTAGGCGTTCTTAAGAGAGAAAAGGTGATGCCTGCTCTTGTTCCACATACTCACACTGGATGACACGAAAGGACTGTCTGTCATCTCATTTCTTTTGCACAGGGCTCTGGCTCCAGAACCTATGATAATGTGAGTCAGCTCCCCAAAAACCATTCACTGATTTTTCTCCTTGAGAATTTCTCAACTTCCAAAGAATTACAACGCAGAGCTCAGATCCTCCAGTGCCTTCCCATTTCATCTAGAGCGAAAGCCAATGTCTTTACAATGTCCGCCATGGCCTGTCATGCTCCGGACACTGTTACCCTTCTGACCTCAGTTCCTGCCACTCTCGCCTTTGATCTCTGGACTCCAGCCACTGTGGCCTCCTTTCTGTCTCTCAAATACTCCAGCTATGCTCCCAGCTTTGGGTCATGGCACTGCTATTCCCTTCTGACTGGACTGCTTTCCTCCAGATATTCACAGGTTTCAAGTGTTTGTACAAATGTCATCTTCTTAATGAAAGCCATCCTGACCACCCTATTTCAAACTGCAACCAGCTTCTTCACCCCTCTGCACCCCCACCCCCTCTACCTTGAGGGAGCAGATGCTATTGGAATCCTGATAGCCCCTCCGCCCACCTTGGGTTCTCACCTGCAGCTGTGGTGGATGGGTCCTCATAGCTTTCCCTGTTAAGCACCTCATGTTTCTCTTTCACTTCCTAAGGATTTCTCCACCCTGAAGCTTGCTGAGCCGCTTGGGGGCAGCTCTGAAGGCAGGAAAACTTAATGTCCTGAGGGGTACCCCTCAACTAATGAGGGACCAAGTTGATAGATAAATAACCCAGATTTCCTAGCCCTTAGGGAAACAATTCTGAGATATTTTTACATGATTTCTCAGTTTTTCTGCAGCAGGATGGTGCTCTCTGTTCAATACAGTGGTAAACTGCTCATTAACAAAGCAGTGCATTGGCGCCCTCCCTCCTCTGTCTCTATTTTTCTCCTCCCTCACTTGTGCTCTGTGGGATTGTCTCCTAAGCAAACTAATTGCACCAAACCCCTTACCTCAGCATCTTCTTTTGGGGGAGCCCAAACTGAGACACTCTTCTATATTTTTCTTTTTTCTTAGCATTTATCCTCTAACATACTTATCATTTACTTATTTACATGTCCTTTGTTTGTGGTCTGTCTATCCCACTGAGATGTTAGCCCATGAAGACCAGGGACCTTTGTCTATTTTGTTCATTGATGTACTAAGGTCAAACAATTTTGTGAACTCATCCTAGAAAAGTGCTACAAATCTCATTGCTGAGTATCACTACAGTCACCTTCCAAGTACTCCCCTTGGGAAGCTATGCACTGATGCCAGCGCCTAGTCCACCCTTCAAAGCAATTTTGGAACTCTTTTTCTGGAAGGGCCATCAGAACTGTCATCATATTACCTTTGATGTCCTGAATGTCATCAAAATGTCTTCCTTTCAATATTTCCTTTATCCTCAGGTAAAGAAAGAAGTCACTGGGGGCCAGATCAGGTGAGTAGGGAGGGTGTTCCAATACAGTTATTTGTTTACTGGCTAAAAACTCCCTCACAGACAGTGCCGTGTGAGCTGGTGCATTGTTGTGATGCAAGAGCCATGAATTGTTGGTAAAAAGTTCAGGTCGTCTAACTTTTTCACACAGCCTTTTCAGCACGTCCAAATAGCAAACTTGGTTCACTGTTTGTCCAGTTGGTATAAATTCAAAATGAATAATCCCACTGATATCAAAAATGGTTAGCAACATTGTTGCAACAAGTTTGCAAACTTAATTGTCAAACCTTCATATTTTGAGTACCTAGAGCAACGCCTGGTATAAATGAGCTGCTCATAAAGTACTTGGTGAAAGAATCATTGAAAGAGTAAGGCTTACTTAAATCCATTCTTGAAACAGTACCTGTGTCAATTAGGATGGTTTAGGCTGCAAAAAAAAGAAAATCCAATTCAAAACAGCTTAAAAAGTATAATTTGTCTTCTCACCTAAGTGTAAGCCCAGAGTTAGCATGGGCCCAGGAAGGAGGAAGGTGGAAAAGGATGGTGGGTGGGCAAACTGCAGTGTCCACCAATGTCTTATGGGTCATAGTGAGTCCATCTTTCTGATAGGTACTTGGGGGAAAAAATTAAGTTGTCCTCTTGTCACTTAAATTAGTTCTATTAACTTATGATAAAGAAGACAGAGAATCTCTATTGGCCATATATAAATTTGTTATTAGCTGTAGATCAAAAATGTGAGCACATAGAAGATAGGATGTGTCAGAAGAAGAGTGGTCAGCAGTGGAAGGATTCATGGGAGCCGTGTGTGTGTGTGCATGTATGTGTGTGTGTGTGTCCAACTGTGCCTGGAGAGGGCCTTTGAACCTGGTCCTGAGAAGCCCGACTTCCTGGTTGACCTGCGAGCTCTCAAATCTTGCCTCCTCGTTATCTTCTCATTGCTGCTCACCAAATATAGTTGACCCTTGAACACCACAAACACGAACTGCGTGCGTCCACTTATACAAGGTTTATTAAAAGCTAAATACTTGCTCTGTTTTCAATTTGTGGTTAGGAGTCCATGGATGCAGAGAGCTGACTATATGCATTGTTCTACATTTTATATAGAGGACTTGAGCATCCATGGATTTTGGTATTTACAGGGGTTCTAGGACCAACCCCCTGAGGAGACCAAGGATAGTTAAGTTTCGGGGGTATCAAAGTTCTACGCAGATTTTCAACTGTGTGGGGAGTCAGCGCCCCTAACCCCTTTATTGTTTAAGGGTCAGCTGTAATTTCCTGATTTCTGACTCAGCTCCTGGGATATCTCAACACTGCTAGGGACCCCAGGCATTCTGGTCACTGGAAAGTTAAGCAAATGAGCCATGTGTCTTACTCAGCTGTGTCTTCTGAGTTCTGTAATTCTTGTCCTTCAGCAAAAGTCTAATAATCAGAGTGTATTAATCACTCCGATTTTGGTTTCTGCAAAAAGAAATTGTATTGCAGAGTGATTAAGCATACCAGCTTTGGCGTCAGAAAGGCGTATGTCTGAGTTCCTGCTCTGTGTGTTATGATCCATGGATCTTGAAGCAAGTCACCTAATCTTCTGAGTCTTGTGGAAGGTGAAGCTAATAATACCCACTTTGCAGGCCCGCTGTGAGGTTTAAACAAAATAGTGTATGAAAGTGCTTAGCTCAGGCGCTGGCCTGGGGTAAGAGGTATTAAACGAAGGGTAGCTCTTCTGATCAAGGCTGAAACCAGAACCTTGGTCCGTTATAAATTCACTGTCCTGCTAGATCGTGGCAGTCAGTCAGCCAGCCAGTCAACCTTCCCCTGGCAATACCTCCACCCCATCAGGTGGCATCTTTTAACTGACTGTAGCCTCTGAAGAAAAAAAATCTGTTTAAGATGTTTGGGCTAGGGGAGTGTATTAATATTGCAATGCCATATTTGTCTTGATGACTAAGTACACATCACAGCAGCGGTTTCCATGCCTGCTTCCCCCATTCATCGTGTTCACACGTGCGCGCACACACACACACACACACACACACACACACTTACAAGCACAGTGCCCTATTGTCCATGCAGATAGTCCATGCAGTCTCCCTGTGAACAAGGATCTATTTGGCACTAACCTAAGAGATGGAACCTTGACAGCCAACAAAGGGAACTGACTTCATTTTGGGTGATCTTTGAACACACTGTTGCCTCTGTGCTCATTCCAATTAAAGGGGTAGTAGCCCACAGACCTGTGGTAGCTCTCTCTGGCATTTGAAGAAAGAACAAAATCATAATTCCACAGTATCCTATTACATGATACTGATCAAGTGAGAGTTCCTTTGATATTTTTAGACAATTTGAAAAAGTATGTACAGTATCCCCCCCCCCAAAAAAAAAAAAAAAAAAAACACCCGCCTCCTATGGTCCCCAGCCTTCATTGCTGACAGATGACAGAAGGAGTGAAAGCGTCAGGAGGGAGTAGAAAGCTCATAGGGCTCCCCCCACACACTTCTTTGAGCTCAGACTAAAGTACCTACAACACTTAATTAACAGTTTGGGGCTGGAAAAACACCCTCTATTTCTGTAAAGTTATAACCAAGAAATTATGTCCAAAAAATACCTTTGTTGGTTTTCTGGCAAAAATTAAGTATAGAAATACCTCGAAGGAGCAGTAATTCTGTTCTTTCCCCTTTTCTCACCTCTTAAATAATCTCCACTCTCCTCTCCTCTCCTTCTTTCAGTCTTTCTCTTCTTGTGTCCAGACTGTCACTCAAGCTACTAAATTGATGGGTTGAGTCTGTTTATCAAAATTATACTTTCCTATCTGCATCTGAACCTGGACCTCAGAAAACCCTAGAATCTTTTGTTAGAAAAATCACACATTCTGACTGGGTCCCCCCATCTTCCAGAACTGAAAAAGGAGCTTTCAGCTCTTAGAGAGGTTTCAGCAGAGTGTGGCTACAAGTAGCACTGATGCAGAACAAGAGGCCAGGGCCCGGGGATCCAAGTGACAGCCAGAGTCAGAAGGCCAAGGGTGAAACTAGAATCTTTGTTGAGAGCTGCCAAGGTCAGAGCCAAAAATAGAGTCAGGGGCCAAATTTGTATATTGAAGTGAGACTGAATATGGGAGAATAAGAAATAATATGGTGAATCAAGGGCGAGAAATGGACAGATGTAGATCTTTTACGGGCTATATTTGTCAGTTTCAAGGAGCCAGTTAAGACAGAACCAACTAATCTTCGCCCAACTGTATCTTCAACCCTGATAGACAAACCTTTAATTAAACACTTGTCTGTGTCCTCCTTCCCTGGGCAGTCAGGGCCCAAGAGTTGGCCCAGTATGGAGTTTCCCACAGTGTGAGACTGACGAAACGTGGGTGTCCTTTGAAGCTGGAGAGAGGTGAGGTGAAAGCAGCTTGGAATCCAGAAGCAAATAGGGTCCCAAGAATGAAGTCTGGGCAGGTCTCCAAACCAAGGAGCCAGAAGGAAATATTGGAAACCTGTGAGGCCCACAGGAGATGTAAATAGCAAAGCGTGGCCCTGGGGAATTATCTGAATTACCTGAGCAGGTAGGGGGTGGTGTCTTCAGGGGCTGTAACAAGTCGGGGAGCACAAAGTGCAGAACAGTCTGTTGCGCTGAACGGGCCAGGTCATAGATCGTCTTCCACCCTCTCCACAGCTTGTGTTAGAGGTAAGCAACCAGGCCGAGAGAGTTCACGTAATCCTCAGGTCGTGGGGGTTGAAAGGAGAAGGCAGATAGATAGCCCTGAAACAGCAGCTAAAGCTTGAGTACTCCCACTGACCGGGCAATGTCTGCCCCTGGGAACTAAAAGAACCTCTTAGTTTTTGTTTGATCCGTTTGAAAAAACAGTAACCATGTTAACATCAGCATGAAACCTGACGTTTTTGGAGTGGTGTCATTCAGGTAGGAAAACTCATGTGTATTGTTTTCGGAGAGGGATGTGCAGACCACTGTGTTTCTCTCCCTGCAGCTCCAAGGGTGCTGCTTGGATCTTTGGAGTTGTGGGAGGGGCCAATCAGGGTGATTGTCATCAACAAAGAGCAGCGACATTGATTGCTGAGAACACTGGGCTGGTAAATGAGGCCTCTCTTCACATGTAAATTATCATGTAAATTATGGCCTGAGAACGTGGCCCATAAATGAGGTCTCTAAACAGAACATTCTTTAGTCAATAAGTGTTTACGAAGAAGCTATCACATCCAGGAAGGGGGCTAAAACTGAGGAAGCATCACTCTGCCTTTGGGGTGTCAAGACACTCAGGTAACACAATGAACAACCCTTAGTTCTACTGTTCAGTAGTGAGTATAAGTATCAAATAACATATAATAATATAATATAATGTAATATAATGTATAATTAACATAATATAAATATTATAATATAATGTCAAAGAAGGCAAAGATAATATAGGCTAGTACATTTTCTTCTTCTTTCCTTCCTTCCTCCTTTTCCTCCTTCTTCCTTTTCTTCCTTCCTTTCCTTCTTTCCTTCCTTCCTTCCCTCCACAATATCTATGGAAAGCCTGCGCCAGCCACTGGGGTATTCAATAAACAAGTCGCATAGGGCTCTGCCTTCGTGGAGCTCACAATCTAGTCGGGAAATCTCCATTGCCTTGAAGAATGGGCAGAGTTTAAAATGCCTAAAGGGAGGAAGATGAGCATTATGGTCGGTCAACTATAGGAGCACAGAGAAGACTGGGGGCCAGGAGGGAGGGAGGGAGAAAATCATTGCACAGCCAAAGGGATGCTTAGCAATGTCACCCTGGATATAGGAGCTCTTTTTGAAGGTGGGGGAGCCAAAGGAACAGTTAAAGTTTGTCCATCCACTTGTCTTCTTTTCATCCTCATGTGCACCTTCCTCAAGAGAATGGTTTCTTTCTCATTGATTCAAATTTCCAGCTTGGTTTTTACCTTCTTTGCATGATCTGATTTATGTTAATTGCTTATAGTAAACCATTGTAATTCAGCATGGAGCCAGCCATAGTGGGAAAAGCCCAGCCTGGGAACTGGTTGGTCTGGACAGATATCAGTGAGTGTGGGAATATGGAAATACAGGGAGAGAGAGTCACCACGGATGCCAAAGTCATGCAGGAGAACTGCAGCTCCTGCCCCAGCCTGAGCACTATAACCCAGACGTGGCAGTGCAGCTGTCAGGCACCTGCTTGCTCACAGACAAAACTGGCAATGACAGCTCAGCTCAGTCAGGTACATTAATTAACCTACTCTATATACCAGGTCAACTCCTAGGTGGGTAAGGAGGAAATCACTGTAGCACGGTCCCAGTCTCCATCTTTGTACACCATAAGCACCTGCGAAGAGACCATTGGAATAATATTAAAAATAATGTTCTAGAATCTGAAGTTCCTGTGTGGTAGTAGGGAAAGGGAAAGCTGACTACCTGACAGGAGGCTTGGAAAGAGGGAGAGGACTAAGTGGCCTAGGCCACGCTGGCATCTGGACTGGACTGGAATCTGCAGTCATTCTTTGGGCACACAGTGGACCTAAACAGCACTGGAGCCAGGCCCCCTGCTAGACATGGCTACTATGTATTCTATGCTGGGTGCCTTACATGTGTGACCCAAATACCAGCTGGGGTCCCCAAATGTCACCTAGTCCCTTTAGAACTAGATGAAATCAGTTAAAACGACTATTCCATGTCTTGTGGAAGTTCAAAGCCCTTTTTCTTTTTAATATTTCTGCCAATTCTTGGGGGATCTATGATGCATCCAATGTACTCTCATTGTTAAACACTAGAACAACCCCGAAACAAATCTCATCTCCTTCCTCTATTTGGAGGCAAAAGCAAAACAAAATAAACAAACTCCTTACATAGTTGAAAACATTTGTAAATATAATAATTACAATTTTAATATCACAACTAAAGAGCCAACAAAAACAATTTTAAGTTAAACATTAGTCATCTCCCTTTTAAAATTGTTCTTCAGCCTTCCTGACTCAGGAATTTTCACTGGCTATTTGCCGGTGTGCCCATGGTAGTTTCCTGTGACCAACTACCTTCTCTCAATAATCTCTCTCTCTCTCTCTCTCTCTCTCTCTCTCTCTCTCTCTCTCTCTCTCTCTCTCTCTCTCTCCCTCTCTTCCCCCCTCCCACTGCCCACCCCCAAAGACAAATTCAAGTGTTGAAAGCCTTGGCCATTTATAGAGACAGATTATAAGACAAAGAGGATCTGAGGATCCGAGTAAGGGTGAGTAACCTTTAAAATGTTGACTTCCAATTGCATTCTAGCTTCTGGCATGTTTACCAGAGTTAGGAGAGGAGTTTGAAAAAAGAAGCTGTGGTTGGACAGTTAATCCAAGACATGCCCATGCTTTCACTACTTCTTTCCTCCAAATCAAAATCTTACTGTCCTGGATCCCGCTCCCTGCTCTTTTTCCTGGGAATGGGTGAGTAGGCCAACAGGCCAATCGCACACCGAATCGTGGAATGCAAACCTGAGAGGAGAAAAGGGGGAGCCAAGACCAACCAACCTTCATCAAACAGCTGTTACTTGCCAGGCACTTTATTAAGTTACCCCTAAGGGACCTTACAGGCCCTCATCCAAGCCCCTGGTTTTATAGTGGAGAAAATTGAAATTCTCCAAAGTGAGAGGGTTGTTCAACATTTTGTTGCACAGTTTATTGGTGTCAAAGCCAATACCAGAAGCATCTTAAACTTGACTCAGCCTAGTTTTCTAATGGGCTTCATCCACAAGAAAATCCCTAAGAAGGACACTCAGGGTGTGACTGCATATAGTAGGGTAGCTTGGTCGTTTTAGAGAAGGAGAGAGAAATAATTGGGTATAGTGGTGGTAAGCTGAAGGGCAGATCAGATCTAGCCCACACTTGTAAGAAGACTCCAGAAGCTTACTGTGATTTACTGGCCTGTACAGGAGCATGAGGGTGTTTGGATTTTTACAACATTTCTCTTTGGTCTAGTGTTAATGCTGTTACATTGGGCTTTTGGGTCAAGGAAACACAGCTCATCTTCCCAGAGTAAGAAGTCAATGAAATTATTTCTCTCCAAAATTCTTGTGTAATAGATTTGGATGGGCTACTCAAGTCTTCAGGCTTCTCCAAGGTAGTAGGCCTCCTACAAGAAAATATCCTCAAGGCCAGTGGCTTGTCTTACATTTGGAGCATCAGTGAGGCTCTGCAGTACCTCAAGAAGCCAGGTTCTCCTTCAGGTGTTTAAACTCTAAGATAGCATGTAGTCCACCAGGCAGAATTGACTCAGTGAGATGACTTGCTTTTGGTCATCCTGCAACAGCCAAAGGGGAAGCATTTGACCCAGCACTTGACCCAGTCAGAGACCCACCATTCCCTTGGTTAAAGGAACTGGTTCAATGACAGGCAAATGATCCATGCCAGACTAATACTAAAGATCTTTCTTCAAATATAGGTAACACTCTACTATGTGCAATACTTGGCTTAAGCTAGTTTGAGTTGATTCCTATCTCTTTCAATTAGAGTCCTAAAAAATATAGACATGTCCTAATTTAAAAAATAGAAAATGACCAAAGGTCAGCTGAATTTTATTTCCATTGGGCCTGAGTCATAAATATTTCTGCAGTCTCACTCTATGCTAGGCCTAGCAGTGGTAAAGACAGCACTGTTGAAAGTTAGAGTTCTCTCCTTGGTAATTGTTATAGCCTTGCCTCTTGCAAAACAGAAGTACAAAACTTAATGGCCTTCAAATGAAGTGGAAAAGCAAGTTCAAATTTAAAATGAAGTGGCAAAGTGTCCCAGGTCACCTTTACTCAACTCTGACATTCTTGCTTATAATTATTAGAAGGATTTAGATAGATAGATAGATAGATAGATAGATAGATAGATAGATAGATAGATAGATAGATATCTTTAACGGTGGCAATTATGTCCTGCTCACTTCTGTGACCCTCACAATGTCTAGGATAATAACATCATTTATTGGACGCCTGCTGTCAAGGACACTCGGTATGACTTTCAGACAATATAGTAGGATAGCTTGGACAGGATAGAAAGACACTTGTATTAAGTGCCTCTCACAGATTAAGACATAATTTAAACAAAATCTTAAAGATGAACAGTATTATCCACATTTCTCATATAAGGAAACTGAGATTCTAGGTTCTTAAAGTCATGCAACTAATAAATATCAAGATCAGAATTTGAAATCAGGTCTTTCTAATTCTAAGCTTGTGCTCAAGAAATTATACTATACTATAGAATATGTAGTATAAAATATGTAAGTTATAACTTCTTCTAAAATTAAATTGAAAATCAGAGCAGTTTTGTGAATAGGTAGAAAATTGCAATCATAAAGCCAATAGCTTCCAAAACAACCTAAATTGGGTTCCAATTATTTCAGGTGTGTTAATCTTATTTCTTCCATCGAAGGGAAAATACTAGGACACTGAATCTCTGATTTATATAATCTGGTATTTTCTAAAAAATGTTGTATACACAGTAGGTATTCAGGAATGTTTTATTTTATTGAAGAGTTCTGAATGTGGTTAGAACCCCCAGTATTTAATGATACAATCCCTTTGCAAAGGTTATCCAGAGGTCACACGCTAGAGCACCATTAATAATTAATCTCAGTAAAAAAAAAAAGAATGCAAACTTCTGTTTAGCCCACTTCATCACTATCCAGGAGGTGCCAATCTTTAGCAAGTCACACAAATAGAGGAGCTTTCATCATATCCCTGGGCATATAATAAACCTTCTCTGTCATATGCCTGCCAAGGCCTGTATTCTAACCTGGAGGCTATTGTTTCCCGTACTGCCTTTGCCATTAAATATTGCTGACTTCATCAGCTATTGAGAACTTGGGTTCACGTTTCAACAGGTAGGAAGGCTTTGAACTTGCCATCTCTGTAATACTGTAAACTCCACAATTTTCAGTCATTTCAACTTTCTGGCTGCAGGGGCTTAATTATTGATTCAAATGGTAGAGGAGGGATGACTGGCAAAGGCAGGAGTGGGAGGAGAAAGGAGAGTTGCTGTCAAAGTTGAAATGTTGGGAAGAGCTAACTCCTTGGGAGGAGTGAAGCTTAACACCTTGCCATCAGCCAACACAACCAGTCTCTAATTTGCCAGTGCCTTCTTAATGTCACCGCATGTATTGATTAGATAGCTGGGTGTCAAGAAGTAGAAATAGTGGGATAAAGGAAAGGGAAAAATAATTTTAGGATGAATTGATGCCCATGCTACCTCTGCAATCAGGGAAGAGAGTTGACCTTGGAATAGGTCTTCACCCAAGTGAAAAAAGGAGAAGGAGGAGGCAAGGGAAGAAGTGGAAGAAGAAAGAAAGAAGAAAATAAATCAGGAATTCCTCTTTGGATCCGAATTCCTCTTTGGATCTGAATTCTTCTTTGAACCATAATCTCCTGATGAGATTGTCAGTGCAAAAGATGTCATCCCAGAGGTAGAGGTCATGTGATCAAGCTTCAGAAGAGATTATAACAACCTAGAGACCTTCACCATGAAATAGCCAACTTGGGTGGTTGCTTTACTTCTTTGGGCCCAGGTCTTTGTCTACTACATGAAAAAGTAGGAACAAAGCAGCTCTCTGCACACTTTGATGTTAAGGTTGCAGAATTGTATTTTATGCAGAAGCATAAGAAAATGAAGTAAGTAAAAGCCAAATGGGATTTGCAGAAGTAGGGGTGCAGTGCTGACATTGTCCAGTTTGTCATCCTCATATAACCCTACAATTGCCCTTGCATAGGGGCTTTTGAATGGTTCCAAAGAAGAGTTTGAAAACTTCTACTTTATTGATTTAGAATGGTCCTTCCAGCATTAATAGTCTATGACTCGTGATTCATGTCAACAACTCTGCGAGGTGTTGTCTGGGTGGTGTTATGAAAAACCTACACTCCCAGCCTTGACCTGATGTAGAAATTACCTTGGCAGAGAAGTAGGTGGATAAAGGGGTCAGAAGAACAGGCTTGTCTCTGATACTAGAATAGTCAGGTCCAGTCCTGTTCTGTAGACCCATCACTCAGATTATACACTGAGTACAGTTGGTTTCTCACTGAGGATATCTAATAGTACACAATTACAATTCAGGGCTTGCCCTATGAGTATTTGAGAAAGAATGAATAAACTGCAATGACTTGATCCGAAAGAATATGAGCATTTGCCAGATGGGCTCACTCTTTGTGAGCAGAAAGAAGTATCGCTATGTGAAGTGACATAGTTAAATATGTAAGTGTAGGCATGTGTAAGTTTGTGTGCAGATAGAATCCATATTTTATCCCATTAGTACTCTTTTCAATCACCTCTCTTCTAGCTTGTAATTCTCTGCAAATATCTAACAAATTCTCCAAAATACATCCTTGTAGAGTACCTTAAATCTCGTGTCTCCCATGCAGCTTTCTCTAGCCATACTGATTTCTCTCCTGGTAACTCAGGAGTTACCAATCAGTGTATGCCTAATCTCTACAGCAAAGTAATCTGTTGATTAAGTTTCCATCAGAGTCAGGCTCCTCTCCCCAGCAAGGTTAAACTTTCATGGAATCAGGGAAAGATCGTGTTTTTCTGTATCCCACAGTGCTATGCAGAGTACGATGGATAGAACACAGTCTCTGAGTTTGACATACCCGGCCCTGCCATTTTCTAGTTGCATGACTTTGACTTAATTTAAATTATCCTTTTTTGCCTCATCTTAAAAATTAGGTATTAATCATGACTTTACAGGAGTCATGTGGAAGTAAGAAATACGGCACATAAAGTGACTGGGACAGTGCGTGGCAGAGAGCTTCTGATATTATTACTCTTGAGTCAATGCATTTATACTAATGAGCTGAGCAAGATGTGAGTTTTGTGCCTGCTTTCCTTGACATGAATCTTTACTTTTTTGCTTGTAAAAAGTGGGCTTCCAAGTATGTGACACAAGGTAGGAAAGACGATGTGATTAGTCAGAAGAACCTGGAAAGGAATATCTTAGACAAGGCTGGAAAAGGGATTTAGTCTGAAGGCTTGTCTAGAAGTAATGGGGTGTGGCTGAGATATACCCTGAGGAGGAAGGATAGTCTACATACAACTTGGCAGAAGTTCTTGAATCCCAGGAGTTCGCTGCAGATCCAGAAGGTGATGGGGGAACCATGATGGCTAGGAGAGCAAATGACATAGCAGGTTTATCCAATGTTAAGTCAGAAAGCATGTTAAGAGTCATCTAATCAAACCTCCTTTCTTTGCTCCGTGGACCCCAATTCCTCCTTCCATCCTAATTAATGTAGCTAAAGCATTCAAAGGTAAGCAGATGCTGACTGAAAGTTTCATACAGGCTAAAGTCATACTGTCATGGATCCAAGATTGACAAAATTCAGGGTCCTTTCCTGCCAATCTCTTCGGCCACCAGGCCAGGAAACTACCAAAGTTCTAAATGATTTGACATGACAGGCTTTAAACCTGAACTGGATTTTCAGTAATAATGGCAGTAGTTGTGGTCATCACTACCATGAGTTCTAAAGACTCAGAACGCTGGAAGTCAACTACATTGCTGATTTCTAGGCATTCAGGAGGTCTGTCTCTTGAGGAACAATAGAGAAACTTTGCTTCCTTGCAGCCAATTACCCTGAAGTTGCTAATTGCAATAATTTGTACCATGACAATGATCCACAGATTAGTTTACAAGCAGTAGTATCACGAGCTCCCAGAGTGAGGGCATAGAATTCAATATCTAGGAATCCCTAGAAATTAGGAAATCCACTGTTTGTGTGTAGCTGAGGCAGATGAGCCATCAGTTAGAGAATGAACTGCACGTTGTTATAAAAGAGGTGTGCCTGTGACTCGTTTGTCCACAGCATTATCTGGGTAGAAATGGGGACACCAGCCAACAAACATGTGAAGAGATGCTAAACTTCATTCATGACTAAAGAAATGCAAATTAAAATAACAGTGAAATACCATTTCTTTTCACCTATCAGATTGGCAAACATCTTAAGTTTAATAATACCCCTTGCTGGCAAGGATATGAGCCAAAAGTCATTTTTATATACTTTACATAAAGTGCAAGTTGATGCAATCTTCTGGAAGATAATTTAGCATTATCTCTCATAATTAAACAGGCATACAACCATTCAGCTAATAATTTTCCTGCTAGGAATGGCCCTGTGATATGGCTGTATTTACAAGAATCTGTCAATATATATGCATGAGGATAATCGTGGTTATAGTTTATACGAGAATGACAATAGAACCAACCCAAACATCTAGCAATAGGGAACTCATTATATAAATGATTGTACATCCATAATATTGGACACTTGAGTCAAAGAGATAGACTTGAGAACCTGGGGAGACCAAAGCAGGTAGAATTCACAGCATAGGGTGCAGGAAAGGAGAGAGCTGGGCAGAGAGAGAACTCTGGAAATCAGCAGAAGTCCCTCCTCAAATATTCAGCATAGTGCTGATCAACATGTGTGGGTGAAGAAAGTACCCAAAGCTGGGGATAAAACCTTCCAAAAGGGTTAGAGGAAAGAGTATACAGAACTCACACAGGGCTGGGAATAGTGACTGTGCCCACCAACTAGACTGGAAAATCTCATAACTCACAGGACATTGGGTAGCATACTCACTCAATAAGGGGCTTGCAGTAGTGGGGAGCATTTTGCCCTAAACTAAACCTGCCTCTGGTCTCACATGACAATCTTAAAAACAAGGCCCACAAGGATAAACGATCTCCAAGTCATTCAACTACGCCCCAGATAAAGCTCAAAAACATTTATAGATATACAAAATATGCAGCACCCACTAAGATAGAATTTACAGTGTCTTGTATTCAATCAAAGATTACCAGGAATGCAAAGATGAAGAAAAATATAACCATAATAAGGAAAGAAATCAATCAATTGCAACAGACCCAGAACTAAAACAGACGTGAGCATTAGCAGACAAAAACTTTAAACAGTTGTTATAATCGTCTCCCATATTTGTAAAATGTTAAAGACATTGAAAATATAAAAAAGAACTAAATCAAACTCCTAGACACATGAACAGGATGTAGAGCAACTGGAACTCTTATGCACAGAGTAAAAATGTAAAATGGAACACTACTTTGGAAAGCAATTTGGCAGTTACATATAAAAAGGAAGCATACCATATATTCCAGCTATTCCACACCTACGAACTTACCCAAGACATATATTCATATAAAGGTATGTACACAAATCTTCACAGCAATTTTATTGGTAAATAGTCAAAACCTAGAAACAACTCCAATACCCCTCGATGGGAGAATGGATAAACAAATGAGGCAAATCCATACAATGGTATACCATCAGCAACAGAAAGGAATGAACTACTGATATTTATTGATGAATTTCAAAAGAAGTATTCTAGATGAAAGAATCTAAGGAAAAAAGAGTACATAATGTATGTTTCCATTTATATAAAACTCTAGACAGAAGTATGGTGACAGAAAGTAGATCAGTGGTTGCCTGTGGAAGGAGCAAAGAGGTAAAGAGGGAAGAGAGGGAAAGATGGCAGAACGGGCATGCAGAAACTTTTGGAGAGTGGTATGTTCATTAACTTGATTGCAATGATGGTTTATAGGTGTATATGTATTTTAAAACTTAGCACATTGTATACTTTAAATATGTATGTACAGTTTATTATATGTCAACCATACTTCAATAAAGCTATGAAAAATGAAAGAAAGAGGTGGGACAATATGTGCTGATATGAAAAGACCTCCAAAATATATTAATTGAAAAAATGCAAAGCAATGTGTATGATGATTCCCTTTGAGTCAGTAGAGTAGTATCGAAAACATATAATGCATATACGCATAACACTTTCCTGGAAAGATAAAACATAAATTGTTAACAGTGCTTATCTTAGGGGGAAGACTTTTATTTTTTAAATCCTTTTTGAACTATTTAAATTGTCTTACGATATACGTATATTTTATTTAAAGTAAATGTTAGCTGGGGTTTCCCAAGCAGTAGAATGAGAAACATTTTTATTTTCTTTTTTGAAATGATTATTTTTGACAAAATAGCAGTATAGAATCTTTAGAAAACACTTTAACAGTTTCTTTAAAAGTTAAGTATATACTTACAATGAAATCCATTAATTCCACTCCTATAAATCTTGCAGAAAACATTAAAATATATGTTCACACAAAAGTATGCATGTGAGTGTTCATAAAAGCATTATTCATTAGAATGAAAAACCTCCATCAACTGGTAAATGGATAAACAAAATATGGCATATCCATACAATGGAATACTATTCCACGTTGAAAAGGAACAAATTAGTATACAAAGCTCAACAGGGGTAAAGCTCAAAAACATGGTGTTAAACTAAAGAAAACTGAAGCAAAAGACTACATATTGTGTGACTGCATTTATGTGAAATTCTAGAAAAAGCAAATTTATAGTCAGAATACTAATCAGTGGTTGCCTAAGACAGGAGGTAGAAACAGGGAATAACTTATAAACAGGCAAAATAGATCCTTTTGAGATAATGACTATGTTCTCAAACTGGAGATGATTGCATAACTCCATAAATTTACTAAAAGCATTGAACTGTAGACTTACAGTGGCTGGATTTTATGGTATAGAAATTATACCTCGATAAAAGAGTAAGAAACAAAACAACAACTGTGAAACCAGGAATAAAGTCAGTTGCTGCAGAAGATGCTTGCTTTTCCCATCCAAGCGGATGAAACTATGTCTAAACGCTAAAAGGCAGTAGAACCTTGATGCTCTTGGGGCTGAAGTCACTTGGTTCAAGGATTACAACACGAAGATAAGGCTACTCCAGTTGTGAGGTGAGTACAACAGTTTGACATTGTCTTCTTTGGGTGGATTTTCATTTCAAATATGCCGAACGGTCTGGCACATGTCCACTATGAGCACGGAAAGCCCGGAGTGGTAGCATGTAGTAGTGATAGCAGTCTTAAGTTTTGACTTGAAGGTATTTCATTTTCTTTGGAGCAATTATTAATGGTATGGTGCTTTTAACCTCAGTTTCCCTGTGTTCTTTGTTAGTATGTAGAAATGTGATTGATTTTTGCTTCTTGATGTATCCTATAACCTTGCTGAACTCACTAATTAGTTCTAGAGTTCTTTGGGTTTTTGTACATACTCATTTGTCATTTTCTTGTGTCATTTGTAAATAAAGACAGTTTTATTTTTTCTTTTCCAATCTGAATGCCCTTCATGTCTTTTTCTTGCCTTATTTCTCTGGCTAGAACTTTCAATATTATGCTGAATATCCCGGATGGGAGGCATTCTTGCTTTGATCTTGGGGGAAAGCATTCATTTTTTCACCTTTATGCCTAATGCTAGTTCTAGGGTTTTTTTCTAGATTATCTTTTTCAAGTTGAGGAAGTTCTCTCTATTCTTAATTTGCTGAATGGGTATTAGATTTTGTTAAATGCTTTTTCTGTGTCAATTGATATAATCATATGATTCTTCTTCAGCCTATTAATATGCTGGATTATATTGATTGATTTTTGAATACTAAACCAGTGTTGCATATCTGGGATAAATTCGACTTATTCAATGAGTATAATCTTTTCATGCACTGGTAGATTAAATTTGCTAATATTTTCTTGAGGGATTTTGCATCTCAGTTCATAAGAGATATTGGCGTGTAGTTTAGTTTTTTGTTTCTGTCTTTGTCTGAATTTGGTATCAAAGTAATACTAGTCTCATAAAAGGAGTTGAGAAATATTCCTTGCTTCTAACTTTCTAGAAGAGATTGTTAAAATTGATGTTAATTCTTCTTTAAATGATTGGTAAAAATTTCTAGTGATGCCGTCTTGTCCTGATGATTCTTTACCAAGAGCTTTAAAAAATCTCTTTAATGGTTATAAGACTAATCAGGTTATTTATTTCATCTTGATTGAGTTCTTGTAGTTTGTGGTTATTGAGGAATTGGATCATTTCTTCTAAGTTGTTAAACCTATGAGCCCAAATTTGTTCATAGTATTCCCTTATTATCATTTCAGTGGCTACAGAATCTGTAATGATATCCCGTTTCATTTCTCATAATAATGATTTGTGTTGTCTCTTTTTTTAGAAGTTTATCCATTTGTTGATCATATTGATATTTTTGAAGAAGCAAGTTTTTAAAACGTTTTAAAAACACATATTTCTTGTAACAAATAAAATATCACTGAAGTATATGAAGTAAATATTGATGGTCTCCCTCCACCCATCCTTCTGTTTTGTAATTGTTTTCTGTAGAAACAAATTCTTCATATCCATGCATACCTGGTTATACACATACACAAAGCTTCATGAGTCAGGGATAACGTATATATATATATCTTCACTACCTCATTGTAAACCTAGTGCATACTAGTAGGCTTTGTACATGGAAGGTACTCAATTGAATGAATAAATGTCACACTCTACATTGTTCTGTAGAAGGCATTTTTTTTTTTAATTTAAGAATGTAACTTGCATATTTTTCCATGCTAGGACATCTATAACTACTTCATTCTTTTCAATAGCTCCAGAATATTCCACTATATAGACTCATAATAATTTATTCAACCAGTTCCTATTACTGGATGTTTAGGATACACACACACACACACACACACACACACACACACACGAGGTCGGACAATTAATGATAGTCTTATTCGAGCTCCCTTGTAGGTAATTAACTGCTTTTCTCTTCCTGCTTTTAAGATTCTTTCTTTGTCTTTAACCTTTGGCATTTTAGCTATGGTGTGTCTTGGTGTGAGCCCCTGTGAGTTTATTTTGAGATTCTCCATGCTTTCTGGGATTGTATTTCTATTTCCTTTACCAGGTTAGGGAAGTTTTCTGTCATCATTTCTTCAAATAGATTTTCAATTCCTTGTTCCCTCTCTTCTCTTTCTAGTACTCCTATGATGCAAATGTTGGTACAGTTCTTGCTGTCCCAGAGGCCCTTAAACTATTCTTATTTTGGGGGGTTCTTTTTTCTTTTTGCTGTTCTGTTTGGGTGTTTTCTGCTACCTTATCTTCAAAATCACTGATTTGATCCACTGCTTCATCTAATCTACTGTTGACTCCCTCTAAGGTATTCTTCATTTCAGTTATTTTATTCTTTATTTCTATGGTTGTTGTTTTTTTTATGTTTTCTATCTCCATTTTTGTGTTTCTTATCTCTTTGTTGAAGTTTTCCCTGAGATCAATGAGCAGCCCTACAACCAGTATTTGAAACTCTGCATCTGATAGATTGCTTGTCTCCATTTTGTTTAGTTCCTTTTCTAGAGCTTTGTTCTGTTCTTTCATTTGGGATATGTTTCTTTGTTTCCCCATTTTGGCTGCCTCCCTGTGTTTGTTTCTATATATAAAGTAAGGCTGCTATGTTTCCTGGTCATAGGTGGACTTAAGTTGTAGGTGTCTTGTGGGTCCCAGTGGTGCAGTCTCCCTCGTCACCTGAGCTGAGTGTTCCAGGTATGTCCCTTGTGTGTGTTGTATGTGCTCCCCTGTTGTAGTTGAACCTTGATTGCTGTTTTCATGTCATTAGGAGGGATTGACCCTTGGGCTGATTGGTTGTGACAACTGGCCATGACTGCAGTGCAGACAGTGACCCTACAAAGCATGTTTCATTTTAGCAGGGTTCTGGTGCCTGCCCAATCTGCCCTTTGGGTGTGTTGTCTTTGGAGGTGGTTGAGTGATGACCTGGCTTGGTTGAAAGCTTGGTCACTGGGCAGGCCAGCCCCAGAATCTCCTGGGAGGGGCCCCACTGCAGGTCAAGTTCAGTGGCAGCCTGTGCCCTGCCCAGGGCCACCTGGCATGAGCCACAAAGCAATCTGTTAATGACTGCCACCTACACTGGGCTTGCAGGTACATCAAGAGGCCAAGCTGTGAACTGAGGCTGCTGCCACTAGTGCCAGGCTTGGGACTGCTCAGCAAGAGGTACAAGACACGCTGAAGCCAGATGCTACTTGTCTGGGTTTTGTGAACCTTTGAGAGATTTTAGGAAAGTATGTAGCATGAGCTAAGACAGCCCATTTGCATTTAAAAAGTTCTTGGAATTGTCTTGTGTGTGCTGAAAAGTTCAGTTGAGCGAGTTCTCAGGGAATCACCATGGTGGGGGGAAAGGTATTAGCCAGGTAGATAGAGACACAGCTATAGCACCAGCCTCTGTCTACATGCTAGGAAGAGGGTGGGCTCAACAAAGAAACAATGGATTCTACCAGTACTTGTGTCTGGGAGGAAGCTGCCCTTCCAGCCCTCATCCTAAAGCCAGACAATTCAGTTTCTTCCCATATATCCTTGGCCTCTTTTAAGCTGCTGCCCCAGTGCTAGAGCTCAGAGTGAGTGAGTCCATCAGCAAGTTAAGTCCATGTGAGGGCCCTTTAAGAGGAATGCCTGGGACTGCAGCTGTCCTGTCTCACCCAGCTACAATCTCTGATGGTTTTCACAGCCAGAAGTTATGGGGACTTCTCTCCTTGGCACTGAAACCCTGGGTTGGGGAGACTGGTGTGGGGCTGGGACCCCTCACTCCTCTGAAGGAAACCTCCACAGCTGAGATACCCCTCCCAATTTTTAAAGATAACATGCAGGTGTGGGATCAGCCCCTTATGCATCTCCACTCCTCCTACAAGTCTTATTCTGTATGTCCTTAGAGGTGGCTTATTCTGTATGTCCTTAGAGGTAGGACTTTGGTTCAGCTAGACTTCAGGCAATTCCCAATGATGGTTGTTCTATAGTTTAGTTGTAATTTTGATGTGGTCATGACAGGAGTCAAGCACAGACTTTACCTATGCTGCCATCTTTGAAGCAAATTTTTATTTTATTGATTTTTTTCTTTCTGCTGTTTTCCTGTTTTCAATTTTGTTGATTTTTGTTTTGCTCTTTTTTAAAAACAAAAGTTATTTCTTTCCTTCTGCTTTATTTTGCAGCCCCACATTTTTGCTCTCTCATTCTAGGACTCTGATAATACAAATGTTAGGTATTTTGTTGTCCCACAGGAACCCAAGGCTCTATTAAATTTTTTTTAGCCTGTTTTATTTCTGTTGTTTAGAATGAGTAAATTCTATTGATCTGTCCTCAAATTCACATATTCTGTCTTCACACTACTATTGAGCCCTTTCAGTGAGTTTTTAATTTTAGTTATTGTGTTTTTTTATTTCTACAATTTCCATTTGATTTTCCTATGTCTTTTATGTCTTTGCTGAGGTTTTCTATTTTTCAAGAGAATTTGTAATTACTTGTTGAACCACCTTTATGGTAGCTGCTTTAAAATCTTTGTCAGATAGTTACAGCATCTGACTCATCTCAGTGTTGACAATAATTGATTGTCTTTTCTCATTCAGGTTGTGATTTTCCTGGTTCATGGTATAACAAATGATTTTTGTTGTATTCTGGACCTTTTTAATATTATATTAGGGGATTCTTGATCCTATTTAAATATTCCATTTTAATAAGCAGTCACTCATTTTGGGTTTAGCATGTAGGTTGTAGAATACTTTTGTGGGCTATAGTTCCAATGACAATTTACTTTTCTGAGCCCTTGTAATGCTATGCTGGACTATTTTGTTCTTCTGGCTTTGCTTGAGTTTCCACTGGATTGCTGCTGATGGAAAGGGCTGGCTAGAAAGTGCTTTCCTAGACTGCCTGATGGGTTTAGGGGATAGGGGACACCAGACCCATGGGATGGAGAGGATTTTCTCTGGCCTGTTCTCAGCCACACAGTATCGGTACTCTGCTGGTGCCACCAGGGGTGGGAAGAACTTATCTGAATCTTCTCCTGCCACTGGGTGATGAGCCAGGAGCCACCAAGTCTGGATGACTCTCTGCTATGCAATGAGGGCCAAGACACCCAGGCCTACTGGTGCAGGCAGAACTGTGCTTGTTGTGGATGACAGGAATGGTTCCCTCCTCCAGCTCTGCTACCACTGGATATGGATCTCCCTGCTAAGTCTTTGCTGGGCTCCCGTTTCCTGGACCTTTGGCCAGAGAAAGCAGACTTTGCTTATTTTGTTTTGTTTTAAATGTTTTGTCTATACCTGCTGACTGTTTCAGGTTCAGGCCTCTCAGATGACTAGTCTGAGATATATGAAAGAGAAAAGGAAAATCCAAAGAACTCACTTCTTCAAGTCCCAAGTTCCCTAACCAATCCACCATCTTTCTACTTTTCAGAATCCTTTCATGGTTGTATGTTGAACTATTTCCAGGGTATTTAGTTGTATTTAGAGGAAAGGAGCAGAGTACATTGAGTCCAACATTTTATGTCTGAAAACTAAGCGTAGTTTTTTTAAAGGGTTGAAAGAAACCTCCTACCTTTCATTATTAGTATTTCTTAAAAGAAAGTAACATTTTAACACCTAAAAAAGTTGAAAGGCGTAATGTCAGAATGTAGGTGAATTTTTCAAATTGAATAAATTTAATTTCATGAGAAGCTCACCGTATTGTTTTATTTTTCTCATTTCCCCATGGACCTGTGAAAATTATATTACCCACTCAAACCTGTCAGCAGCATGGTATATGGAGAGCAATGTCACAGTTGTCCAGTTTGACTTGGAAACAGGAGCGCAGTGATAAAGAATGAGCATAGGTTTGGAATCCAAAGTCAAGGGTTCAAATCCTAAATCCCCTACCTACCAGGTGGGTGACCTCAGCATAATTGTCCAGTGGAGTAGTGGAAAGGGCTGGGCTTTGATGTGCACAGACTTGCAAATCTGATGCTTAGTACGTAGCTATATAAACTTAAAGAAGTTATGAAACTTCTCAGTGGCTGCAATCTCATCAGTAACATGAGAATAATGTGAGTACCAAGGAGGAGTCAATGGGAGAATGCATAGAAAGTACTTAGTGTGGTGTTTTACATGGGTCATAGTAAACACTCAGCAGTTGGTTGCTCTCTCTGTCTCTCTCTGTCTCTCTGTCTCTCTGTCTCTCTCTCTCTCTCCAGGAGTGCATACACACACATGGATACCAATTCTTATTTCTTAGAGGATTCTGAGGATTTAATGGGATGATGTATAAAAGCACCTTGCAGTGCCTGGTACATAATAAGCACTTACATAATTTTGAGTTCTCTTTCCCCACACCTTATCTCAGTTTCCAAATCTGTAAAGTAGGTACAGTAAGGCCCACTGCACAAAGTTGATGCACCAGTTAGATGTAACAATATACATGAAAGTGCTTTGTAATCTGGGTCATACAGTCCAAATGTCAGTTACTAGTTGAGTGATGGACCCTATCCACGTGTATACATTAACATCAGGTATTTTCAGGGTACCTGATGAATTACTATAATGATAAATAGTCACCTTGTGGAGCTAATTAGCTCGGGCCTAAGGCTAAGGCTGAAGGCACAACGAAATAGGTCTGGGAACAGAAAACAAAATTAACAAATATTTAAATGCAACCCACAGTATTTGGCTTGCATCCTCCCTGCCCTAGATCCTCATGCATTATCTCCCTGTGAGAAATGTTTGTGGGAAGCCACGGATCTCTGTAGGCTGATAAAGTCAAAAAAGAAAAGAGCATGCACAAAATCAAAACTCAGCAGCACTCGACTGTCACTCCTCTGAGTCTTCTCTGAAGCAGACACTCCTCGCCCAGCAATGCTGGGGTTTGGCCCATGCTCTCTGGGAACTACACTAACTCTTTGGGATATGTCAAGACAGCTGTCTTGGTTTAAAGGACCTGGAATGTAATTTCCCAAAGACCTTATCATGCCAGATCTTGTCCTCCACCTCAAAGTAGCCTTTTAGAAGGCATGAGAAGAGTGGAAGCAAAGAGTAAAAAACAGTTAGCAAAGAGGATGAGAAGAGCAGTCAACGCAAAGAGTGAGAAGGTCAAAGCTTCATCTTCAGAAGATACCCAGTCATGTGGGGGTAGCTTGATGGAAAGGGGCTGGAAGAAGGGAGTATTACTGCAGCTTAACTATTACTGCAGCTATTCAGGGAGACATTTCTTCCAGCTTCAAGGCACAAAACAGGGCCATGATTTTCTACTACCCCTGGCCTCCAGCATTAGCTGGTTAAATGTATGGCCACAGTGTCTCCTTCTAAATTATTGCTTGTTGATTCTCGTAGGTAATTAATTCATTTTGATTGAGCACTTACCATGCACCTGATTTTTATGATAGACACAGTCGAGGAAAGGGAGTTGGGGAGAAATTCAAGTCCTCACTTCCTACATGTACCGTGTCCCAGGGGAAGTGGCCTTAGGTACAAAAAGGCAGCCAACCTTATCACTAGTCTTTGTTTGGTGCTAACATATAAGTACAGAGAGACTTCCAAATAAGGTGAAAACAATTCTACTGGTGCCTGGAGGAGAGAAGGGTGACTTCTGGTAAGAGAGGTCAGAGAAGGGCGTCCTAGGACCTAGGAGAGAGGGTAACACAGTCAGAGGCTATGAGACAGGAATGTTTTAGATATGCCCTGGAGATGGTGGGAAGACATGTTTGCATGCAATGGAGGTTTTGTGTTGGAAAAAATCATGGGAGATAGGAAAGAAGGGGTGGGAGAGGATAGTAAATGTCAAAATAAGGTTTGGGGTTATATGCCATTGACAGGCAAGAGCACAGAATGGTTGGGGCAGGGAAGGGGGTAATAGCTCTGAACACAATTTTAAGTGTGGATTGCAAAGATAGGCTGATGCAAGGGTGACTGCAGAAGCCATTTACTGCAGTTATTTCAAGACAAATCCTGAACTAACATTGTGCCTGAAAGGGTAGGGTTCTTGTGAAATGTAGAAAGAAGAAATGCCAGGACTTGGCAATTGGATATGAGAATAAGAACACAGGAGATAACAGGTTTTAGAACTAGGTGACCAGAAGTAGAAAGGAGGTGGTGGGGCAAAAGGAGTAAAATCAACTGGATGGACAAGGGGAAAGACTGTATAAGGGCTTTGGAGCTCAAATACTAGATCTACCTGGCATTTGCCTCTTTCTACCTGTGGGATAATGAGCATGGTATTTATACTTCTTGAATTTCTATTTGCTCCTACACAAAGCAGATGTCAAAGTATACACTTCAAAGGGGTGTTATGAGAATGAAGGGAGAGAATAAATATAGACTACCTGGCAGAGTCGCTGGTCCATTCCAGATGCTCAATAAGGAGGCGTTCCCTTTGCCCTCTTCCAGCCCCAGGAGGTAGCATGTCTTATGTCCTCATCTGTAACTTCTCCCAGAGTCTTTGCGGGTTCTAAGCCATGGAAGAGGGCTGAACAGTTCTAGGAACTTGAACTCTGCAGAGTGAACCAAAGAACTGGAGAAAATATCAGTTAGTCACATTTCAGTTCAGAGTGTAAGTGAAATGATACTTTGTTCAATTCCTTCTTATTCTAAAATGGTCCTTGATTGAAAAATCCAGTCACACATATTTCATCAGTGGAGGGTTGACCCACTGGGGGCCAGAAACTCCCAGCTAATGGATCCTTGGGCTTCTCTTTACTATCAGAAGCTAACAGAAAGGAAATTCCTCCAAATTGGTTATTAAAAAAGTTTAAAAAAAAAGTTAATGTTTCAAGTCTCCCAGACCTCACAAATCATGAGGGGAGATGAACAAATCTGGGCTTGAAATCTGAGGCGTACACAGAAGCTGTCAGGCAAGTGTGGACAAGACAAACTTCAAACAACAAGAGAGGAAAAAAGAGATAAAACCAAAAGGGCCCACAGGCCTATGGGCCCCAGAGGCTACCAATGCAGGTGAGGGCGACCTGACCCTCCTTCCTGGGAGGAGAAGCTGACCCAGGCCTGTAGTAGACTGGCTGAGCACAGGTCCAGGGAAGCTTTGTCATCACTTTCAGGTTCTAACAGACGAGTGAGCAATACAGCTGCCTGGATGCTGCCTGCATGGAAGGGATTTGGCGCAGGAGGGGACAGGACCAGTCTGGTTGGGAAAGGACAGCATTCTGCTGCCTCACAGTCCCAGACTGGGGCAGGGACCCTGCGATGAATCCTCCCAGAGCTCGTGGAGAGCAACGTTGCTGGAGGAGAACGGAGGGCATTGATAATACCCACAGAGAACAGGGACTCTCAGCCTGAGGGCCAGACAGCTTTTCTATCTACACCCCCCAGCAGATTGTAGTCATCAGCCCTGCAGAACCTAATGCCACTAGACGGCTGGTCCCCTGAGAGCATGCATCGTGGCTCTGACTCCTAGAAAATGAAGAGATTAGTTCAGCACCCCAAGCCCCACTGGTGAACTGGCCAGCCCACGTCTCCAGGCTCAGAGCTGTGAGAAGTAACATATTTGGGCACTACGTACCAGGCTCTCTGCTAAGTGGTCTGTATCATGGGATCTCATCACCACAAACCCCCTATGAGGTGGGTATTACATTCTCCCCACTTTTTAGATGAGGAATCTGAGGCACGGTGAGGTTATAAGCTTGCCCAAGGACACAGAATGAGAAAGTAGGCAGGTTTGGATTCAAATCCATGTGGTCTGGGCTCTTTGCTGCCCTATTCTGTGGTCCCCCTGGAATCCCTCCCTGGGCCGCTTCCCCCATCCCCCACCCCACCTCCCTGCCTCTGTGTTTCATGGCACTTGTCGCATTGAGCTGTGATTACCTAACTGTCCCCTACTAGATTGTGTTCTCTATTAGGCAGAGACTATGCCTCTTTTGCTCACTCCTGTATCCCTAGTACTTAGAAAAGTGTCATGCCCACAAAAATGCACCGTGCACTTGAGAATTGCTTTCCTACTGTGAGAGTGTAATTTGCAGATATTCTTCCCTCCCCCACTGGTCACATCTACCATTAGGTAACTGTGCTCCCTACAGGCTGCACTTGCCACAAGCTGCCCCCAACCAATGATTGTGGGCAGCAGGGATACTAAGGCAGCCCATTCTTGAGAGATCCAGGGCTTCCTGTTGACTTTGCCAAAATTATCTTGAAACTGTACTGCAGTCTAAGACCCTCCTTCCTCCTTCCTTTTCTAATATCTACTCCCAGCTTGTCATCTGCTGGAAGGAAGACCTGGACTAATGCAAGTGGGAGAAGGAGTGGGGTGCTATTCTTCAGGATGCAGTCTATGCATTAAATCAGAAACATAATATGATGCTGTGACCTGAGTAGGAAGAAGCATGGGTCTGGGAACCAAGAGATATAAGTAAGAGTGACCCACTTGTCATCACTCCCCATAATTCACTTGGGGATTCTGTCCTTTCCATCTTCGCAACTCTGGGCTCCACAGGGTTAGAAGCCCTGGTCCTCAAAGGGGGCACACTCTTGTCAGCAGACACAATAAGGGAACCATTGAACTACAAGCTCCAATTGCCACCAGAGTATTTTTGGATTCCTTGTGTTCATGGACCAGCAGGAGAGGAGTCCTTATATGGGCAGGGTTAATTGACCCTGATCAGATGGAAGAGAAAGGGTTGATCACATCATAGGTAAAAGGAGGAATACCTGTGCAACCCATGTCATCCGCTTGTGGCCTAAGGGATAAGAATGCGCTGAAATTGTGGATAAAGAAGATTGGGACAGGAGGAACAAACTATTGTTCTTCTCAATTGCAATGTCAGCAACTTCGGCTAGATGGGATAACTTTGTAGTAGGGTCAGCTGTTCCTTAAGGTCACAGTAAATCTACTTGGAGGACAGATAATGTGTCTTACATAAAATGCCTGGCACACATGTGATCAGTAAATACTGGTTGAGTGAATGAACAAACACTCAAGAAGAATTGTATATTTTTCTCATTTTAAAGGCTACCTTACATATTTGGAAACCAGCTGAGTTCTGGAGAAAACCATAATGTTTATCAGCATCAAACTATCAATATTTGTTGTCTTGTGATGCGTTTAAGCTGGAGTTAATTACTGGTAGGGACTGCAACCCCTCACCTTATGCTAGGGGAAGCCTGTGGTCTTGGGTTGGGCAGAAGAAGCCAATCCCTGCACTTGTCTTTCTCAGGAATTCTTAGCTGACCCTTTAGCTCATGATGCCAACATCAGGAAGCCTGTTTAAGTCACTCTGTATGCCCAGGGCAGAGCCCTATCGATTCAAATGAATTTATCATACACTTCTAAACACATTAGAGCCTGCTGGTTAACAGCCTGGGCTTTGCACCCAATGGCCTGATTTGAGAGGCTCACAGAGACAGACGGAACCCCCTTGGCTTTCCACTTTCTGGTTCCAGTTGCTCTCTGAGGCCCAGGAGTCCTTCTACTCCTGGATCCTTATAATTAAGACAGTAAGACTTTGGAAGGTGGGAATGGAGAAAAGGGATAGTCCAATAAAAAGAACTGAGTTAACAAAGGCCTAGAGGTATAAGGGAAAAGATCATGCTCAGAAAACTTCATAAGTGATGCAATTTAAACACAGGAAAATGAAGGAGTTTAACAAAAAATGAATCGGCAAAAGCCAAACTATGGAGAGTCTTGGTTGCCAGTTTAAAGAGTTTAAATTTTTCCTCTGTAGTCAATGGGAGGCCAAAAATATTTCTGAGCAGTGGAGAACCAGAGTCAGACAGAAATTCTAGAAAGTTCTATCAGGAACAGAGTGGATGATGCAGCAGAAGCAAGCACAGCAGCCTTGTTTTTGCAATATCCAGGGGGGAAGAAAATATCTAACTTCAGATAGAGCAATGGAAATGAAAAGTGGGAGACAGTTCCAGAGATACTCACCAATGTAATTCAGCAGCCTGTGGTCAGGAGGTGATGATGGCATTGACTGGATGGAACAAACAGGACAACTTATGTTAAAACATGTGGTTAAATCTCAACTTGATAGGCACATAACAGGGTATTGCCACTCTCATTTGGATGCTTATCTTCTTTCCAGGACTTTTCACTAATGGGACAAGTGATTTCTACTCCTAATGGTTTTTCTTCCTCCCTCTTATTTCTATTTCCTTTTCTTTACACTGAGCAGAAAAGTTTGAGAGAACTGTACCTCTGTCTTTCACCCATCAAAACATCATGATGGCCAACCATCGAATAAAAAAAAGTTATGCTTTTTCACACCCTTCAAATATTTCTTATATGTACACTTCTGTGCATTTTCCTATTCCTGTTCAAGTTATATTTGTATTAAATGAGTTAAGATTGCTCCTTTTTGTATGACAGTCAATATACTTACCTTCTTCCCCTACTAGACTATAAGGACTTAATGAAAGGTATTCTTTCTCATTCTTCCCCGTATATTCTTCTGTGTCTAGCGTACTGCTGGCTCATGGGAAAGGCTAAACAAATATCCAATTAATTGACAAGTTGGCACTGCCAAAAATCTCTGGCAGAGGTGTATTTACTTTTGTCCCTCTTGATCTTTGGAAAGATTCATTTCAACATTAGTGCTCTAAAAATGTCCATTTGCATTGGGCAAATAATCTCTTAGAGATAGGCAAGGTAGAAAGAAACCAATAGGCAACAAACAGGTTGACCCTGTTTAGATGTGGAAATGGCATATGAACAAAGGAACATATCTAAGAGAGGAAGAAAGGGGAAAAGAAGGGAAATGATGAGTTAGGAGCAGAAGAAATTATTTCTCCAAAGGAGCTGGAATAAAACCATAGAATCATAAGAATCATAGAATATTCCAGCCGGAAGGCTCTCTAGAGACTACCTCATTCAACACTTCATTTTACAGGTAGGAAACTTGTGGAACTGGACCCAAGACATTCTGGGTCTGGGAACCAGGAAAGCTAAAATAAACAGCTCAGATGTCAGAAAACTAAAGAAAGATTAATTTTAAATTGACTTGGGGTTTTATACCTATGGATGTCATTTCTCATGTCTGCACACCCTGGCCTGGGATCCTCTACTGATATTTCTCTTCCTGGCAAACTCTTCCTCATCCTTCCAGCCCCATTTCAAGTGCCAGCTCTTCTATGCAGCCTTCTCTACCTCCCCAGGTTGCTCACTGTTTTCGGTGCTCTCTGAGTATTTGCACGCACATCCATTATACTCTTTATCATATATTATTGTAATTATGGTTTACACGAGAGCACCCCTGTGACAGCCTCAGAGGCAGAAATAATGTGACATTTATCTTTTTTATCTATCCCTAGGGTTTGGCACAGTGACTGCTTGTTTCTCCATACGTGCTGAATGAATGAAGGAATGAAGGAATGAATGAATGAGCCATTTGGAATTTGTTCTCTCATGAACCACAAGATACGAGAAGAGTATAAACTCATCTTCTATGGTGGAGCAGAAGTGAGTAGCCCGATTCATATTAAATACAAAGGTTGTATTTTCTAATAATATGTAAATCTGCAATATGCCTTTTTATACTAGAAATTCTTTTCACTCAAGTGAAAAAAATAGTCGCTCTTACTAATAATTGCCTTATTTAAAGTTGCTACCTACCCCCTATGCTAAACTGCCTATCTCACTTTTTCTCTTTTATCCCCATAGCATTATCACCTTCAAACTTACTATCCATTAGTTTATTGGGTTTATTGTGTATTATTTATCCCCTCTCACTGGAATGTAAGCTGCATGAGGCCAGATATTGTTGTCTATTTTGTTCACTGCTAAATCCAGGGCACCTAGAACAGTGGCAGGCACATATTTAGCACTCAATATTTGTTTAATGAATGAACGATTGGATAAATAAATGTCTAAACTCTTTATTATGGTCCACATGTTCCTTCTCTCTGCCATCTCCCTTTCTGTTTCCTCTTGTGCTTTTCCAGTAGTTCTCAACTGGGGCCAACTCCAGACAATGTCTTGAGACATCTGGATGTCATAACTCAGGTGGAGGGGGGTGATGGTACTGGCATTTAGTAGGTGGAAGACGGATATTTCTAAATATCTTGTAACGCACAGGACACCCTCCTCCAACAAAAAATTATCCAGCCCAAAATGTCACAGTGCCAAAGTTGAGAGACCCTATTTATAGTTGTAATTTCCTTTAAATCCATCTTTCTACCCACTGTGAGCCATTGGAAAGTAGAGACTGTGGTTACTCTCAGAATTTTCATTAGTTAGCACAGATCCTAGAAAATAGAAGGTGTTTCATAAAACCTGTTGAATGAATGAATGAATCCTTTCGGTGGTGGAAGCATCACAAAACCTTCCTCCTGTTACCTCTATCCCAAATTATTCTCTTCCGTCTCTAAACGACTATAAGCTCGTATCATCTGTGTCACAAAATGTATGCATAATTACCCAGAATCCATATCATTTTCTAATTGTTTCCCAGACAAATTATCTACTAAGCTCTTCAACACTTGGGATGATATCTTCTTCTTGATTCGCTCCCTCACCTCTCACAATAGTAGAATGTTGTTGGCACTAATAAGCTGCTCGATTTTCACTGACTAATGCCAACCAGAAAACATCAGTAGAAGTAGTGGAAATTAATCTAGTTTAACCTAGTCATGCAGAGAGGCTTGTGAGGCAGCCTGACTCTGGACCCACCACTGGGGGCCTGGCAATCATTTCAAGTGTCTTTGGCTGTATCCATCAAGGCCATTAAAGGGTGACCTCCCAGCCACAAAGAATCCCTTTGTCACTTCTCTACATCAAGTACAAAATACATTTTTTTTCAGCAGCATTAGTTTAAATACGGGCTCCTTATTTTGTTAAAATTCAATAAGACTCAAATTGAGCCCCTAAATGTAGCATAGCCCCCTATTTTGCACGAAATAAATGAAGCACTGAGGATGATATTGACGCTTACAAAATATTAATTATTATAATTAACAGAAGTATTCATTATTTGCCTCTGAACTGGGCAAGTGAATTTTGTCAGCAACCAGATACAAGCAGTTAATAAACATTCATTGAAGCGCATACTCAAGGCAAAATGCTGTGCTAGGGCCTGGAGAGAATGTCACTCAACTGAATCAGGTTGTATTTTAAAGCCTAGCTGCTTTTCAAGATAATTCATTTCCAACAGCAACCTGTTTATTCCCTAAGCAACCCACATGCCTCCGTGACAAGATAAGCAGCTGGCTCTATTATTACTCATAATGCAATCACCCCACGCGGCCATTGCCTACTCATTTCTCACAACACTCTAGCATAACCTCTGGGGTTTAGATTGTACATTATCTGAGCTGGTTCTAACTCCTGGAAAATGATCCAGCTTGCTAAAATCTCTGGTTAGGATTGCCTGAAAATGATAACAATTGTTAACCATTTACTAAACACTCTGTGCCAAGCACCATGTAAGGATTTTGAAGATGTGATGTTATTTAATCCTCACTTAGGTTTGAGTTCTGACTCTGCCGCTTAATAGCTATTCCACCTTGGTCAATTTATTAAACTTCTCTGAGCCTCAGTTTCCTCATCTGTCTAATGGGGGTAAAAAGACTACTTCATAGGGTTATTGTGAGGACTAAAGGAAATAATCGATGAAATGTTGTCAGCACAGGTTCTGAACACATGATAAATTTCTTTATTCATTAACTATTACATAGAATAGAATATAGGGGTGTTCGGTTATATTCCCTGGGAAATAGACCATGAGGCAGAGATTTGCAAGCAGCAGCTTCCACAGCACACCTGAGGAAGGGAGTACTGCAGAAATGGGTACAGGGAGAAGCTGAACCGCCGTTCAGTTGCAGCAGAAGCCTCAGCTCTACCCTCAGGGTGCTCTGAGCCAAGTGGGAGGACCTTTGTGCCTCCACACCAACTGGCCACAGGGAGGGTGCATAACTTTGGATGAGGCCTCTCCATTCCACCAAGGGTAATTCCTCACTCGGCTGGGAGCATTCGGTAGGCAGCACTCCTGATGGCTGGAGGAGTGGATGCGGTACTGAAGGGGGACTCTGAGTGGCACACCACAGCATCCACTACAGTTGAGTTTGACAGAAACCTAGAGTCGTAGGAACATTCAATTGTATGCTTTAAAAATCATAATACATGTTTATTAATCATTTTGGTAAAGTCCTTATGGTGAGGGTTGGACTCTCTTCAATATATTGAAGTCATTGATTTTATTTACTGTTTGTTTCACCTGTTTTTATGAATAACATTTTCTACATGACGTGCCTTCAGGCTAGAGGGAGTGAACCCTCAATTTGATTGGACTGATTTATTTGTCCTATTTTCTCCTGTTCCGTGGCGTGGTGTCCTAGAAATTCCTCCCTGAGAAACATTCATCCCTTTCTTTATAAACTGCCAAGTTGTTCTGCTAGGTGTCCTCTCTAATTTTGGAAATGGATATGTTAAAGAATTTCAGGAGTGTGGGTTTTGAGCAGGGAATGTGCCCTGGCCCCATTCTGAGGTGCCACCCTATAACCCCCAGTGGAGTACATTCCCCAGATGGAGTAGTGACATTTAGGGGATTTTCCATTTGGCTCACCAAGGTAGCTGAGGAATCACCAACTTATTAGGAGAACAAGTTTTACAATGAGTGCTTCTTTTCCTAAATAAGATTTGGAGTGTGCATTAAGAAGTCAGGATAAAGGGGTCTTGGCTATTCTGAAAACAGTAACTGCTTTCCACTGGCTTGAAACTTGAATATAATGTACCAAATATTTCAGGGGAAATACGGTTAGGTTTTTTGATAGAAAGTGAGAAGTTAGTGATTCTAATTCTATGCCATAAGACCAAAGAGAACTACAGTTTTTTAAAAGAGTAAGAAGAATTCGATCCCTGCATGAGCCACTGTGAGCTTCATCCTCCTTAAAAAAAAAAAAAAAAAGAGGAAGAGAAAAATAAAGAGGAGGTGGAGGAGGAGAAACTGGTGAAGTGTGCAGGTTATGGGGGCAAACAGGATGTAAGGAGGAAGAAAGAATCATTGCTTTTGCTCTACTCTTTCATAGATTTGGCTGCAGTGCTATATAACATCTCAGACAGAATAAGGTCTTTGGGACAAGAAGAGTTATAATACTGAACATTTTTTTAGTGCTTTTTTTATGCCAGGTACTCTAAGTACTTTTCATGCATTCACTTACTCCTCATAACGACCCTATGTGGTAAACACTGATGGTTTCCCTGTATTGCCAAAAGCTTAAGCTAAGAATACACAGCTAGTAAGAGACAGAATTGGGACTCTCCTGTAAGCTATCACTCTCTAGAATCCAAATACTTATAACCACTTGCTACATTGCATTACAAAAAAATAAAAAAATTTTAAGAAAAAACAAACCGAAGATGGGTTCACAGCAAATTTTAAAAAGACAGACAGAGAGAGAGAGAGAGAGAGAGAGAGAGAGAGAGAGAGAGAGAAAGCAAAAGAGTCTTCTTTTGTCCCTATCTCAGCCCCTTGTCAGCACAAGGATTTTCCAACTAGGAGGGAAGCCTTTTGGCCTACCCCATTCTCTAAGCCAGGAGCAAATGCCTGGGGTCCCACAGAACCACCCAGTGTCAAGCTCCTGGACAACACTCTGGGTATCACCAATAATACGTAACACTATGAAAGAAAAAAAATCTAGGAACATGGCAAACTGTGGCCCGTGGGCCCTTAGGTTTTGGTAGGAAAATTCAAGCTGTCTAATCTCTGGAGAGCTTAGGCCAAGATAAACTGGAGAAAATATCAATTTATGTGTCACCTGGGATTTTCATAATTTTGGTGTCTCCTAGATGATTTCCTTTGATAAAAAGGTAACAATAGCACTTCTTCCAAGCCAGATAGGCTAACAAATACTTTCCCTTATATAAGCCAAGTCACTGGAGTGATGGGTATCTCCTAACACGGTCCCCAATAATCCCTATCTTCTGTTATTTGGGCCTTTGTATAATCCCCTCCTTTTGGATTTATTGACTATTTAATGAATAGAATAAGGCAGAAGTAATGAAATGTCATTTCAAAGATTAGGTTATACAAACACTGTGGCTTCTGTCTGGAGTGCATCTCTCTCTTTCTCTCTTTCTCTGTCTCTCTCTCTCCTCTTCCTCTTAGATTGCTCATTGTAGTGGAAACAGGCCACCATGCTGTGAGGCAGCCCTATGGAGACATCTGTGTGAGTGAACTTGGAAACAGATTTTCTGAGGTCTTCCAACAACCATATTAACAAACTTGAAAAGAGACCCTTCCCCAGTTGAGCTCATAGCTCCAGATAACAGCTTGACTGCAACCCCATGAGGGACCTTGAGCCAGAGGCACCCAGCTAAGCCACAGCTGGATTCCTGACTGTCATAAACAGTGACATAATAAGTATCTGTTTTTTTAAGCTGCTAATTTGGGGGTTACTTGTCATGCAGCAATTGATAACTAACATAGTACTCAAGTTAGGAGAAATCTGGGTTAAAAGTAAAAACTAGTCATTACAGTGGATTATCATTCAACAAAGCTCCCCTTGGTAACAACTACTTCTAAGAATTCTTGACAACAGGTTGTGAATCATTACTCCAGAAGATGACTAGTCACAACAAATATTTCTACTCCTATAACCAGATATTAGTTCACTTGATCTTCAAATTAAATAATCCCTGCAGTAGATACGGATTCCTATTGCTTTGTATTCATTTAAGTAACAAAGACCCTGCGAAATAAAGGAAATTACCTAAGGTAATAGCTAATTAGCAGCAATGGGTCACCAGTCATAAATATTTAGTGAAAACTTAACAGTTTTGTGATCCTTTCCAGTATTCTGTGTTCCTTCTGGAGAGGATGCAAATGCATCTGATCTATCTTTAGAAATCCAATTGTCTTCCATCTCAGTGACAGATGCCATCATCCACTTAAATATTCACCCAGAAACTGAGGCGTCATCCTTGACACCTCTCTGTTCCTCATAGCTCCATCTGTAATCCATCTTCTAGGCCTATTGCTGTTGCTTCAAAAATACCTCTCAGTCAAATCCATCCACTTCTCTGTCCCCCTTATCTACTAATACTAATCAAAGAATATAATCTATGCTTTGGTATCAAACATACTCCCAAATTGTAGTGTCTTAACACAAGAAAGCTTTATTTCTCACTACAACCCAATGCAAATCAAGAATCCCTCCTCCAGTTTGGAGCTCTGCCAGCTGAGCTTAGATCACCACAGCAAGGGAAGAGAGAGACAGAGGCAGCTTACCTGTTTCTTCTGCTCAGAAATAACATGCATCAAGCTGCTCAGATGTCATTAGCTACAGCTAGTCATATGAACTAATTAAACTACAAAGTAGGCTGGGAAATGCATAGGCACAATCAAATATTTGGTGGGTACCAAATAATCTCTATCCCCTAACCCTAGACAGAACTGCCACCATCTTTGACTTGGACCACTACAGTAACCTCTTTACTGGTATCTCATCTTCCATTCTTACCCATCATTTTCCAGAACAATATTTTTGACTGAAGATCTGAAAGGACATCCTTGGCTTCCCATTGTTCATAAAATATGAACACAATGCCTTAACACAGCTTGCAAAGCTCATTTGGTCTGGCCCCTGTCTCTCTTTGGACTAGTCTTACTTCATCTTCCCCCTCAGGTCAGTCAAGGAAGGCAAGTCTGTGTCTGAAGACCAGAAAAGGTGATGAATCAGTCTCCTTTTTCTTGAATTGATTTAACACCAGTTTACTACTGGTTCAGCAAATAAACAGTGTGAAGGGTGAATAAAAAATAAAGGTAGAAGAAAGTAGACGTTATTACCCATGGCCGTCTAATTACTCAAAGGAGGCCTAGAAGTTAGGCTGTGAATTCAGCCACTCACAGTTAAGAGGTCAGTAGAACTCAGAGTTGAGGCTCATGCATATTATACCATTTGGCTGGGAAAGAACCACATTAGCACATACTGTTCTGTAACCATATAATGCCTTTTTTGCTGCACACCAATTACACATATTTCTATTCAATTATTTCTGTGTTGTCAGGCATTCCACACATTTCACCACAGGGTCTTTTCATATCTTCTTGTTTCTTTCCAGAATATTCTTCCCGCTTCTTTTCAATCAGATTCTACTACTCATTTCTGACCTCTCCATCCCCTATAACATGTTCTTATAGTATCTGTTACCTCCCCTTCATAGCATTTTCACATTCGCAATTTTACAATTATTTGTGTGCTATTTAATTATCAATAGTCTTCTGCCTCCACTAAACTGCAAACTTTCTGAAGGCAGGAATCCATTCTGGCTTTGTCATACTGGTTGCCTAGCCTCTGTAGTGTCAACACATGGCAGCTCTCAAACAAGATTTCTTGAATAAATACATCTGGAGGATAGAACCTTCCCTGTATCATCTCCTTTTTGAATTCATTACCCATAAAAATCCACTTAAAACTCAAGTCTCATCATATCTCTTCTGTGCTGAAAAGCCTTCAATGATTCCCCATCACACAGTGAGGAAGTCTAAGCTGCGAGACTTGGCTTATAAATAGTCTGAGCACTTGTCCAGGTTAACATGTTCCCACCTGTGGTTCTGTTATAATCATTTAAAATGTCCTCCTTTCATTCTCAAAATTGCCCCAGTTTGGATGATAAATTTTATGGTTATCCTATAGAAGTGACTTCTAATATGTGGTCCCTTATTGACTTCTCAAATCTCCTGGCTTTACAATTTATACACCAGCAACACCAAACTGCTTATACTTCCCTGTCAACCCAACATGCAGTTTCTCACCTCCAGGCCTTGGCTGGCACAGTTATCTCGCCAAAATTCACTCCCCTCCTCTCTGACTCCTCCTGTAAGATTCAGCTCATTTCCTAACCACTAGAGAAGACCTTCTCTGACCCAATGACTTCACCCCACCCCTAAAGCCAAGTTAGAATTATTTTTCTTGAGAGCTTCCTGGTCCTCTAATCCTGTATACATTATTCCATCATTGTGTTTCCACATTGAATTATAAATGCTACTGTATGTTCATCAGCAACCCCCCTCCCATACACACACACACACACACACACACACACACACACACACACTCCTCAGGGAATAATCTGTCCTATGTCTTATTCATTTTTGTGTACCCACTGCCTGCCACGTAGTCAACTCGCAATAATTACTGGTTGAACAAATAAATGGTTCTAAAGATTTTTTTTTATTTAACAAATAAAATTTAGTAAATAGTCCATTTATTTTCCTAACTTTATTAACAAATTATATATAACTTGTTATCTGAATTTCTACTCAGCATGAGCAAACCAGTGGTACCCTCGCTGAGTTAACATAAATTACAGCCAAAACAAAGAAGCCTGATGTTTAAGTTATCCTGTGTTTCTTTCCTTGTATTAGACTTTTTTTAACAGTGAAAGTAGCTCTCATACTTTCACGACTGTAAACTTGATCTAGTCCCACTACTTCTCTTGTTTTTCCCCTGAAGAGAATACTTAGGCTCTAACCCTAACTCGCACCCTCACACTTCTCTCTCCACCCCGTCTGCTTGGTTTTAAACTTTTATACTAAATCTAATTCAGATGCTGACTATCTTGCCAGGCTTGCTGAGATAGGTTTCTTGGATGAATGATTTTTAAACTCCTTAAGGATGAATATCATTGTCCTAAGATAAGACACATAACATCTAACAAAGAACGTTTCTGCTGAATGTGTGAAATAAAGTCGCATTGCACAGAAAGAGAAGTTTCCAGGAAAGAGCCCCAGACTTTAACTCAAATCCTGGTTTGCATCTGGCCCTGTCACTTCCTAGATCCGCTCACGTGGGCTGTGCTTATATCTGTGCAAGCCCATATTTCTTGGTCTGTAAATCGGGATGAGAATACAGGCCTCCCAAGGCTGTGAGGGAGGGTCCAAAGGGAAGCTGTGTATCAGTTTTTCTCTAAGTGATGCCCTTATAAACGGAAGTATTTTTATGGAGGCCCTGATGTCAATGTAAATTATTTGTATTATGCTGTTACTTAAATAGAAATAAAACTAATACTGGCTGTAAATTCCTTCAGCTTTTAACATTAGAAACCAAAATAAATTTATGAATTAAATACAAGCCAAAGAAATTAAATACAAGACCAATTTACAAATTAAATACATGCCAAACCACACACTAAAACCAATAAAATGATTGGCCATAATTTAAGGTGATAGTTGATGCTCCACACCAACTCTATACCTTCATTCTTAGTGTAAATATTATCATCTGTACCCTGCTCTCTTTCTTTTGTAAGCCCTGCAAAAGAGAGATATTTGACCACGTATAAATACCATGTAACAGAGAGCCAGAAGTCAGCTAAGTCGTTTGATTAAAAAAGGGGAAATGGAAGACAACATGCTTTACCACAGGAAATGTTTCAAGGCCTGAGACCAGGACTCCAGGAAAAGTGGGTGCTCTGGGCACTCAGATTAACTAAGATTTGTAGTAGGATTTTTCCCCCCTGGAAAATCTATTAAGACAGTTAGGGGCTCTGATATAGACTAAGAGATGGCTTTGAATTCTACTAGTGTCACTACTAACTGTACAATTCACTTAGCCCCTTTCAGCCTCAGTTTCTTCATCAATAAAATGAGGGAAAATAAATTCTCTCTTACAGGATTGTTTATGAGGACTGAATCAGATAATGTACATAATATCCTTAATAAATTATACTATTATGATGTGTAACTGAGAAAGACTCGGTGACCCCTGATAAGTGGACCAGCCCTCTGCCACCAAGTTGTCATCATAGGCTCTTAAGAAACCTCCTCCTGGCGAAGGCTGCTGCGGGGAGGGGAGGCACACAGGCCCATGGATGTGAGCTCTCAGGAAAATAGGCATCTATTCATTTTGAAACCTTGATAAGCATGATAGAAGTAGAAGAAAATTGTATTTTTAAACATTTGATCTGTTTTCACTGTTACAGGTGGAGATTAAACCTCTCTAGACAGTTCTCTCTCTGATCTAGGAGAACTCACCAGGGAGCCTTTTAGTTTTTTATAAAGAAGCAAAATGACTTTATGCTGAAATGGACCTCTTTCCAGATGCTGAGGATCCAAAGAGTTAAAAACACAGGTGTGAGACAGGAAAAGTTACACCTCAGAGAAACTATGTTACTTTAATTTCAGGAAGAAATGGATTTGAGCTGAGAGGAGAAGAAACTGTGTGGCTCTGTGCTCCATCCAACAGGAAGGTTCTAGGTGAGAACTGAAAGCTAATGGACCTGTGCAAGTGTGACTATGGGAAATTCTGAGATCAAGCAGAGCCATCTGGGACCAGGTGATGAGAGCTGACGTGGAGTTAGGGAAAAGGCCATTCTCCCTGACTCTCATGGGACCCAGTGCCTTTCTGGCCCTCTGAAAATGGACACCTTTGGAGGCCCCTAGAGATGTTAGCCAGGCAAAGTCGCCATCGTACTTATGAAGGTCCTTTGCCTTGGCAACAGGGAGGCTTTGCAGCTGGTATAGATCAGCAAAGGAGAGCCAGAGCTTTGAGGAAGAAGGGCAGAAGCCTTCCAGGAAGTGCAAGGACAAACCAGGCAGACAGCCCATATGAGTGTCTGGAGTAACGGGGGAACGCTAAGAGAAGGGTTGGAGTCCTGCTCTCATGTGGGTGACCAAGCCATTATAATTTAGACATTTGAAGTCAACTTGACAATGCATTCACAATATCAATATAAACTAAATCATCCATAAAGCAACTAAACAATAAAGACATAGAGCCAACCCTAAAGAAAACTATGAAATCTTATTAAAGTATGTGGAACAAATGAAAAGACATACCGTGTTCTCAACAGAAATATATATTTATCTTTACCACATAAAGCCTTTCAAAATTAATGCAAATCCAATCAGAATCTTAATTTTTGGCACTACATAAAGTAAATTTAAATTTCTAATGGAAGAAAACATGTCTGAGACGAGCAAAAATAAAAGGAAATATATATATCTATACCTATAAAATCATTAGGGTAGACTTGCCTTACCAAATATTTTATAAAATCATTATAATAAAAATATTATGGTATTGGCTCAGACTGGTGAAATAGAATAAAGAGTTCAAAAAATAAACCCAAGTATACATGGAAACTGAATATATGACAAAGGAAACATGTTAACTCAATGGGAAAAGTAGTGATTATTTGATTAATGTTCTGACAAAGTTGGCTATCCATCTAGAAGAAAATAGATTCTTAGCTCTTACCATACACCAAAAAAAAAAAAAAAAAGTAAATGAATTTAATATTTAGTTGAAAAATTGTGTATTAGAAGACAATATAGGAGAACACTTATACAATGTTGAAGTGGAAAGACTTTCCTAACTAAGATAGGAGATCCAGAAGCCATAAAGGAAAACACCAACATATTTGACTGAATTTTTTTTTTAATTGTTAAAAGATTAAATAAATTAAGTCAAAATACCAATGATGGCCAGGGGGAAAATTTTACAATATATGTGGTAGAAAGACGATACAAATGTACAAAGAACTCTTAATTTGTAAGAAAAATCAACAGAGTAGAAGAATAAGCAAAGCATAAGAGAATTCACAGCAGAAGAAATCAGAGTTATGAAAAGATGATAACCTTACTCATAATCAAGAAAATATAAAATAAATTTTAAAAAAATATCATTTTCAGCCTGTCAGATTGACAGAAATAAAAAAAGAGAGAGAGAAAATCCAGAACTGGCAAAAATTGGGGGAAATTTCCACTGTCATATATTCCAGGAAGGCTTGACTGTTAACAACCTTTTGGGAAAATAAACTAAAAATGTCTATTAAATTAAAAAAATATGCAAACCCAATAATCTACTGTTGAGAATCCATCCTACAAGAAAAAAAATTGCCAGCATATAAATATTTATATCAAGGATATGTTCATTGCCAGTGTTGTTTATTGTTGGGGAGGTAGTTCATTAAATTATGGTATGGTCTTAATATGAAATATTATGCAACAATTAAGAAATGAAATAATCAATATCTATTAACCTGGAGAGAAGTCCATGATGTCTTATTAGATAAGAAAAGCAAGCCACAGAGTAATAAATGTTTTTTTAAACGCAATACCAATCATCTCCCTCCTCACATATGTGTATGCATGTATCATCAAAAAATTATGGAAGGGGGAGACAGTAAAAAGATCAGTGGTTGTTGGGGTTTGGGGGACACTGTGTGGGGAAAAATAAATAGGTGGACCACAGAGGATTTTTAGGGCAGTAAAAAGATTCTGTATGATACAGCGTTGATGGATCCATGTCACTATATGAGGTCTGACAATTAAGTTCACGAACTTGTACCAATGTTGCCAACTTTTTTTGTATCAGAGGGATTATTCATTATGAATTTGTACCAACTGGACAAACAGTTAACCAAGTTGACTATTAGGATGCATGAAAAAGTTAGATGACCTGAATTTTTCGCCAATTCATGGCTCTTACATCACAACAACGTACCAGCTCCCACAGCACTCTCTTTGAGGGAGTTTTTAGCCAATAAACAAATCACTGTATTGGAACACACTCACCTGATCCGGCCCCCAGTGACGTCTTTCTTTACCCAAAAATAAAGGAAATATTGAAAGGGAGACATTCTGATGACATTCAGGACATTAAGGGTAAAGTGACAACAGCTCTGATGGCCATTCCAGAAAAAGAGTTCCAAATTGCTTTGAAGGGTGGACTAGGCACTGGGGTCTGTGCATAGCACTCCCCAAGGGGAGTACTATGGGGAGTACCTCGAAGGTGACCATAGTGATATTCAGCAATGAAGTATGTGGCACTTTTTCTAGGTTGAGTTCACCAATTTAGTTGTCTGAGCGCGTACACTGGTTAGTGTCGTACAACACTAACAGTGAACCTGTGGACTCTGCGTGATGGCGATGTGTCAATGCAGGTTCCTCAGCGGTAAGAACTATACCATTCTGGTTGGGGGTGTTGATAGTGAAGTTGGCTATGCATGTGTTGGGGCAAGGGGCATATGAGAAATCTCTATACCTTCCTCTTAATTTTGCTCTTAGCCTAGAACTGGTGTAAAAAAGAAAAGAATCTTAAAAAAAAAAAAGTCTGAAACAAATTATATGGAAGGTGTAACCTAAGGGGGCGGGCGTGGAATGAAGAAAACAATGGGGTCAGAAATCATTAACTTCCATTGCGTGTTTTCGGATTGTTTCATTAGGCAGAATGGCCATGTAGTACTTCTTTGTTGTTGTTGTTGTACTTCTTTAATTAAACACATTCAGAAAGAAGAGAATGTTTTCAAAGAGAATGTGACCTTTTAGGCTGATGGGACGTGGGGTGTGAGTCAGATACTATTATTCTGATAGAGGAGCTGGGAGGACACGGATTGGAGAGGAGAGAAGAGAAGAAACAAGGGATACACTTCTCACTCGTACGCAAGATACTTCTATTTCTCCCTCTAGGAAGGCCTTCTAGGAATACTGAGCTCTCTCTGCCGGTGGGCTGGCTTCACAAGCTGCGGCCTCTCGTTATCCAAGTCTTTCCTTGTAATTTCTAGGTATTGCACACAGCCTACTTAGGTGGTCTAATTTAGGCCATATGCACACACTTGGGGATGTGTCTGTTGCTGGTATATAACATTTTCACATTTAGAGCCCTTAATAGTCTTCATTCGAATAGCAGTTCAGGCAAATGAAAAAGTGACTATGTTTGTGTCCATGCCTTTCTGCCAAACTCTACCACCCAGGAGCTCGCCAGTGTCTGGGGAACTTGGCCAAGCTGGACTCTGGCAATAGCACAGCCATTTCTTCTCAGCTACAGTCAAGCCTTTCCAGGCCTGAGGTAAATTTACATAGAATAAAGTTTAAATGAGGAAAATACATTGGAGTGCTGTGTTAAATTATTTACATTTGTTTGACTCCAACAGTTAAACAAAGCCTTAGAGGTACCCATCCAGAGACAGTGTCTTCCCACTAAAATAAGGAAGAAGCATCTTGATTTTATTACTGTTCCAAAATGGTCTAGAGACCTAACTGGAACATTAGAGACAGTGCAGAAGTATTCTCGCTTTTAAAGACGTAGTTAAGTTAATTTGGCTGCTGTCAGGGTTTAGAAGCCTGAGTTTTAGAAAGGCAGGTGTGGAGGTTGGGAAGCATGCCCAGGAAGGAATCTGGCTTGTCCCCTCATAAGATCTAAGAAAAGAAGCACATCCTTCTTAATATCTTATTTCTTAGTCTCGCTGCCTATCTAGTCTCACTGTGTGTCTCTGGGGAGCCAGTGTTCCTGCTGTGATGTAAATGTCTCCTCCATTCTGGCAATGGAGGGAGAGCTAACTGGTCACCTTGTTTTGGCCCCATCTCAAATTTGAGCAGAGTAAGGAATACTTGATTGTCCACAAATCTATAGAACTCTTTTCATAGAAAAGTATGCTTGAGAATGAAGGAAGAGGGAATCATTTTTAAAATGCAGGGACCCAAATTGTGAAGATTTCACATGAAATCAGCAATATTCAATGGCACAATCAGACCCAGAATTCCTGGGGGTCCTGAATTAGTTGCTTCTTCTTGCTGCTTAGAATCATCTTATCTAACTTTGCCAGGTGAATAGGAAAGAGCATTCCAGGCAGAAAGAACACTATACACATGGAAACAAGGCCTGAGGCAGCATGAATGTTTGGGGAGTTTTGGAAGTTTAATACAAGCATGAGAAGGGCAGAGGGGTGTGAAGGAGCTGCTGGGGAGGAGGCGGGAAAATAGCCTTATAAGCAGGTTACAGAGTTTGGACTTGTTATTCCTCAGACTCTTTCAATGGCCGGTTACAGAAACCCAAGAGCAAACTCAGTGAAGTAACAATAATAACCACGATAGTGAGAGTTAACACTTAGGAGGCGCTTAACTAGGTCCCTGGCAATTTTCTAGGTTCTCTATATGCATTAACTCATTTACACCTCATTACAACCCTGTGAGGTAGTTGTTATTACTATGCCCATTTTAGAGATGAGGTCACTGATAACACAGAAAGGTTAAGTAATTTTCCCAAGGTCACAGAGCCAGTAAGTGGCAGCACATTCTAACACAGGAAATATATGACTCTTGTAATTGGTAAAGCCCATGGGTAAAGCTGGCTTCATGTGTACTAAACCCTGAGGCTCTGTCTTGGCTTTATCGTCAGCTCTGCTTCCTTCCATTCATTACCTTCATCTTTGGAGAGACTCTCTCCATGAGGGAAAAAAGTGACAACTCAGATCCCAGAGCAAGAGTGAGATAATTGCCCTCCAATACCCGTATATGACATTTCTGCTTGGCCCTGGCTTGTTCATTCTGGTACTAATCACTGTAGCCTGGAGCATGGTGTGCATAAGAAGGGGTGGGGCAGGGCCGGCCTCATGGAACGGACTTCCACGAAAAGGATAAAGTCCATCCCTTCAAGAGGTGGGACCAGACAGATGGCCCACCGGAGGATGTAAAGAGGGGAGGGGCATGATCAAGTTTGCGTTTTAGAAAACTTGGTGTGAAAAATGGACTAGAAGAAGGTAGAACTAAAGATGGCAGGCGGGGGGTGGGGGCGTGGGAGGAGGTGGTGGCAACTGGAAAGCCAGATGAGTTTTCCAGGTGAGCAACAAACCCAAGTCTGTGGTGACTATTAGAAAGGAATGAAGTGAAGACGATGTAGGAGAGAGACCTGATATAGGGCCTGAGGAAGAGGAGTGAAAGGCAACGGTGAGGGTTGTCTTAGCAACCAAAATTGAGAAAGATGAGACAGTGTGTGAGCTCATGTGGGAACCTGTTATATTCGCAGTGGGTCTGCCTTCCCTGCTGGACAGTAAACTCCGTAGCCAGAGACCTCACCTGCCTTGTTCACTATAACATCCACATGAACTGCGTAGTGCCTGGCACGTACCGGTAGTAAACGTCACTTGTGAACAAATGAACGAAAAGTGTCTACCAAATATCTAAGTGCACATACCAATGAGGTCACCGGAAAGTCCAAAGAGAGATCTGGCCGAGAGCTGTGAATTTGGGAGTCAGCAGTGATACAGGCAATAGAGAAAAATGGGAGAATTGAGGAGATTGATTATCCCGGGAGAGTATGGGATGAGAGAGTGAGCGTAGAACACCAACACGTAAAGGGCTGCCAGAGGAAGAAGAACCTGCGGAGCTGTTAGAAAATGAATGACTATAAAGGAATCAAAGGCGCAGTGGGACGGGGAACAGGAAAACCTAGGATGGAAAGGCAGAGAGTATACGGAGAAGAAAATCTCCACTCTTCTACTTCTTGCTTTATGATCTTAGTTTCCCCATCTGTGTGCCTCAGTTTCCCCATCTCTAAAATGAGAATGATCAATGCTGCCTATTTGAGGGTGGTTGTGAGAATTTCAAAAGCAAATACATACAAAGGATTTAGCATAGTACTTACCTCAGTATTTACCTGAGGACAGAGTAGTGCTGGTGCTGAATACCACGGAGCAGCCCAGCAAGACCAGGACTAAAATGCTTCCACTAGATTTGGTGAACTGGGGGAGAGTTAGGCTCATAAATGGACCATCAGCAAAGAGGGAATGGCATCCAGATGGGATATATGGACAGATGGGAGGGAAGGAAATAAAAGCATTGTCCACTGTACTGTTATCTCCTTGGCAAGCGGCAATAGCTAATATGTGTTGCAAAATCGTCTGTTATTTGTCTCCCCGACAAAAATGTAAGCTTTATGAAGGCGATGATCGTGTCTGTCCTGTGTCCCCAGTGCTTAACGCACACTGGCAACTAGTGGGTACTCAGTAAGGATCTGTGGAATGACAGGACATATGCATATGGTGGCAGTGGTGGGACAGGACCCAAGACTTAATTATAGCACCCTATGACCGCCACCAGAGGGTCTCATCTCGGCTGTACATCTCAGTTGCTTGCAAAGTGATCCTCGTTTGTATTAACACAGACCACCCCCCCCCCGCCCAGGCCTCTCTGCCCATACACCCTCCGCACGGACATCCCGACATCCCAGGTTGGTGGGGTGAGGGGACTGAGGTTCAGGGAGGTATTTTTTTAAATCTCCCCCAGTCGTTGTGACACACACCACTGCCTCAGAACTATTAGCCCATAAGGTGGTTTGATGTGTGACTTAATATGGAAATAAAAAGAAAAAAATTACTCAAACTTTAGTCACTTGTTTCTCTTCCTCGGGATCTGAATCAAATTAATATATTTTTTCAAGTGTATTCATATTTGACAGTTGAAAAATGTAATAAAAAAGTCCAAGGGAAGCAGCTCAAAGGAGCTCTGTAACAGGGAAGTTCTGGTAGAGAAGGAATGGATTGGGCCTCTGGCAGAAAAGAAAATGCATAGCCAGCAAGTTTTCCCTGTCGCTGTGTAAACCAGCCATCAATCATGCCTCACACCTGCCTTTCTACTCAGCACAAAGAAACCAATTGAGAGGTGCTCACCCCGCCTCTCACCCCCTACACACAGGAGGCACAGGAGCCTGGGCAATGCAAACCCAGAAAGGCAGGAAAATGGACAGACATGACAGAAAATTACACCAAATTGTCTAAGCAGCTAATAAGGGATTCCCAGAAACATCAGGCTGGTGTCTAATTCTAAGAACATACAGAAGTGTGTGTTCAAAGAACAGGTAAAATGGAATTGTACAGGGAAACAAAAGAAAACATTTTTGCTAGAGGAAATCATGGAATCTGGTCATTAAAAATAAAACATTCTGGAATGAAACGAAGGGGATCCTTTTCATCACAAATCCTCTGTGTATGACCTGCAGAATGAGTGATCTAGGTCTCCAGTCTCAACTCCCACTGTGCTCCCCCTTCCCATAACAGACGTCTTATATCTAGATGCACTGACCTTCTCACCTTCCCCAGAACAAGCAGTACAAGCTATTTCACATTTCTGTGCTTGAAAAACTTTCCCCCCGTCTCCAACAAAACCTTACTCATCCTTCCAGAACCACCTCCAACAAACATAGCTTCATTTGGGGAGCCTTCCCTGATTCCTCAGGAAGTGAGTTTCTTTCTCTTCTCTCTGCCTCAGCAACTTTGCACAATACAATTTTCGGGCAACATCAAAATCAACATCAAGTTATGTTATAATGACTTGTTTATACATGTCCATCCTCCGTTAGGATGTGGCTTTTCAAGAATAAGAATTATATGTTAAAATAAACAATAGGTACTGCCTATGTGCTAGATAATATTACTTACATTATTTCTAGTCTGCACAAAATTCTGCAAAGTAATCACAAAATCCTTATTTTATAGTTGTGAAAACCGATGCTTAAATAGTGTTTAAATAAATTCCCCAGGGTCATATAACTGATTAGCAGTAAGATGTATGACTCCGAAGTCAAGACTCTTTCCAATATACCACATTGCCTCTCTTTTGCTTCCTTGTATTTGCTGGCATATATTCAGTAGTCAAGAAATGTCACACAAATAGACGAATGTTAAGCCTACTAATTGTAAGTCCCTTGAGAGCAGGACAATACTTTCTATTTTGAATTCATCCCTGGAGCTAGCTCAAGGTATGTAGCCTCTAACTTCTCCATAAATATTTGAATGAAATGGTTCAAAATGTGAATGAACAGATTCTATGCTACAAAGCCTATAGAATAATTATGTGCTTCTGAGAAACTAGCTGATTGCTGCAGAAAGAGCGACTCTACATCAAATATATCAAACAGAAATCACTCCCCCCCAACATTAAAATGCATAGTCATAAACAACTTTATCCAACAGGCAAGTCATCCAGGATCTTATGAGTAGATTTTTCAGGTATCAAATCCTGGCAGGCTTGCTAGGATTTGGCTATACCTCAATTCAGATATACCATAGACCTTACTGGACCCAGATAGAGAAGAAACAGTGTTGGGTAGCACCTACCTTAACAATCTTTCACGCTCAGTTGTCTGGTGTAGAATTCTGGGGTCTTTCCCAGTTGCACATGGAAGAACTTGATAACAGTTCTTTTTTGAGGAAAAATATTTACTCTAACACTACCTATGAACCTCCGATGGCTCCATATGCTGAAGTCAGTTTGTTGCCAATTTAGCAAACATCTATCTAGCTGTCCCTACTTTCTGGAAAACAATGTAAGTACAATTCTTAAAATTTCAAAACAAAATGATAGCTTAACTTCTATACATCTATAGAGACTTTAGATATGCCATCTTTGTGTGAGGCAACTGGTCCACCTGCTCCACGATCACCACGGTCATTTTTTAGATAAGTCAGTCATTTTAATTGCCTGTGATTCTGCCCTGGCTTAATGGTCCATTAAGTCATCAATTTGAGAGCTCAGGGAAACTGTTTAAAAGTCTCATGTAAGGTTCATTCTGATTCTTCAAGTCCTATTCCTATATTAAGTTAGATGATCAGAAAGCAAAATTCTATTGATTATCATCAATAATTCATTCATTCATTCTTTCAACAGATATTTGTTGCTTAACAAGCATTAGGAACTCATACTCTGGAACCAGGCTATCTGAGTTCACCTTCTAGCTTCTCAACTCACTAGTTTTGTGACATTGGGCAATTTATTTAACCTCAGACCTCCCCTGTATTCTATGTCTGTTAAAGGAGGATAATAGCAGCCCCCATTCCAAAGAGCTATTTTGGGGCTCAAATGAATCATTGGATATAAACACTTAGCATTCCCGGCATGTAATAACTTTTAGCTATTATCATTATATAATTAGTAGTACTATTACTATTATTATTATCATAAGTCAGACACTGTACAAGATGCTGGGGATACAGAGTAAACGAAGCATGTACAGGTCCTACCCTCAAGGAGCTTATGTCTAGCAGGAAGACAGACCCAAAATAATGACACTGACGAGTAAATATAAACTATGGTAGGTGAGCTAAAGGAAAGATACACAGTGCTCTGAACCCTACACCAAGGGGGCATGTCCTGGCCTGGGAGGAGATAAAAGCTTCCCTGATGGAGGGATGAGTAGGGTTAACTGCTGGGAGGACTGTTCCAGGCAAAGGGAACAGAGTATGCTAAGGCATGTGTCGAGTGAAAGGTCAGTGAGGCTTCAGGGTTGAGAGGTTGGTGGTGGTCGATGTTATGTATACAGACTTCTCTTGAGATTATTGACAGAATAATTATATTTGAATAGTCTTTTAAATCTATAGTTTTAGAAAATAATTGAGTTCTACCAATAATTTTGTATATTACTTTTTGTTTTCCCTTTCAATCAGGCAATGAGAGTTAGGTAAGCAACACATTCTCCCTTTTGGTCTAACCACAAAGTCAGGGTTTCGTTTACTGACTAACTGCAAGAATTAGGTCAGCTCAGGTGCCTTATAACGTCTACTTTCTTACTCATGTTTATAAGGTCTCGGTTCTATTTTTAGCCATTATTTTCTTATTTTATTTTGAAATGTTAAAGGGCCCTCAATCCATCTGTAAGTTGGCAGGATATGAACCTCAAATGTGTAAAATAAAATATATTGATTGTGAACAGCTTAATTGGTTAGAGCCTGGTTCAGGAGAGAGAAGGTGTGTGAAAGTGAGCTGGGCTCCCACCAGGAGGAAGAACTTTGAAAGAGATTGTTGACAACCTTTCATCGGAATTGCTTCCCTTGTGAAATTGTTAATGCCATGACCCTGGGGAAAGCCGTTGTGGAAGAGAAGGAGGCTAATATAAAACATTTACATTGATTTTCCTCATTTGAATGTTGCCAGATTCAAATGTAAACAATGTATTCGCACTTTAGAGCTTCTAGAAGAAAAGAATGTATATGCTGAGCCTCTGGATCTATTTGGTCTGTCCATCGTTTTCTGGGACTGCTCTTTCAAATAGCTGATGCATTTGTCTGCAAGACAAAGAAATGAAAACACCAGTGAGTTTTGTTTGTGGGCCTGGGAGGCCAGCCTCATGGTTACAGCTTCCAGAGCAATCTAACATTAACCTGTCTGAAAAGGAGCAGAGAGAACAGCAAAATCCTTTGGCCACACGTCTCGCTTTGCCATCAATCAGCTCTCCACATCTGGGCCTTCTCTCTGCCACCAATTCCCCACAACCGTTTATTCAACAAGTATTTATGGAGCACCTCTTAGGATGCCAACGACTTCAGAAGGGCTAGAGACAGTATGAAATCAAACCTAAGGACCACGCTTCGTCTCTCCTCTACCTTCTTCTCACATCACCCAAAATAAATCCTTGGGAACAGACATGCTCCTCCAGTGCTTCCTGCTCAAGCAAAAAGGAAACTATAGCAGATTGCCCAGCTTAGAAAGGAGAACTGTGCTAAAGTCCCCCCAATGATAAAGCCCCCTAAATACACTACTGCAAGAAGGAGGTAGGAAGGAGTGGACAGGAAGTACGCAAACATTTCTGACTTTTCTCATCTTCTGCTCCTAGTAGGGGAGAAAACAGAGACCTCATGCTGAATTGGAAAAGTCCAAGTTGAGAGGCCTGACTTGGAAATATTGAGATTGGATCTCATGAGGGCTAACATTTGTATGGTAATTAAAATTCACAAAGAGAGCTTTTATAAGCATAATCTCAGTGAATTCTCAAAGTATCCCCTGGAGGAGTGTTAGAATGGCCTTTTCCAAGACCAGGCATGGGGGCTCAGGGAGACTTGGTCCCAGTGCTAGAAATTAACTGACTGGAGGCTTTAATCCAGATCTTTGTTTCTCCTTCTCAAATCTGAGGCTCAGTCCATGTGATCGGCACTACCACAGTTGAGGTGAAGCTGCCATGTGCAGACAAGCAAGTAGTTTCTTAACTTAGTCAGCTTTTTCCACACAGGAGGACACCATTCATCTTTGTTTGAGGGAGGGAACAACCCTGTGAACAAGAGGCATCTTGATTCTTATCAACAAAGGAAAATGTTAAGCACGTTTCCTTAGGTTCCATAACTAGAAGTAGCAGACCTGGATTGATCACGGGTGGGTATGAGGTCAAAATACAAAAGCAGAAACAGCAGCATGGGACAAAAAGGTAGGATGAAGCGTGAAGCCTGGGGCTGCTGGAGGGCAACAGGCAAAAATGCCTTGCTTGAGCCAAAAGCCCTAGGTAGAGGTGCCATCTTCTAGCTGTGTGACCTTGGCCAAGTCAAGTAACGTCTCCGATTCATCATCTATAAAATGAGGAAAATAGGGCTGTAATGTGGATTAAGTAAAATAAAGTGTGCGTACTTGTATGTATACTCCAAAACTCTACAACGGGCATGAAGGTTTCCAGGGGACCGTGAGTTACTGCCCACAGACAGAGAAAGAATATTCAGAAACCTGCAGACAATTGTCCTTTGGAATAGGGGAACATCGACTGAAATGAATTGGATGCTTCAATCCTGGGTCTTCTCAAGCCACCTCATGCCTTAAGAGCCACTGGGTTCACTTTCAGGGACCAAAAGTTGCTGCTGAGCTCCAGGCAGCTAGCAATTCCTGCAACAAGTACTGAGGGCTGGGGGCAAGAGGCCTTCCTTCTTCCCCGGGGAACACAAGATGGCTGCCCTGGCTGCATTCCCCAGCAGCTGCTCAAACTTTCCACGTGCTGACACTTTACCCAGTCGCTTTCAATTCACTTGCATAACTTCTCTGATTCCCATCCATATCCACTTATTTTCCCTGTAAATCAACCTGAAGATTCTAATCCTTTTAAAATAATCCGATGCATCAGGAATCAACTCATCCCTCAACAAATATCTACTGACCACTTACTATGAGCACGTTAGTAGAAAAAGAAAGAGTGGCACATGATACACTTTGAAAGCATCCCAACACTGACGTTTCACAAAGTGCAAGCTTGTCCCAGCTCTTCTGGGTCATCTCTTTGCAAAACCATAGACAATTCTTCCCTTGAGTTTGCATATTTTATATCTGGATTGACTAGATTATTTTGCCTGGCCTTTTTTTGTTCATCAACATTCTCAACTTTTCTAAAGTATAAATTAAACTTTTTCAAAGACAACCCAATTTCCCTACTTCATTTTAGGGAATAAAACACTATAGAGCTCCCAGATTACTGTTTGTTTGTTTGCTTGCTTGTTTGTTTGTTTTTCCAGAACGTGATAACAGGTAGCATCTTCTTAGTATTAACATAAAAACTTACAATTAAATCACCCTGGTGAAAACAATTTAACAAAGTGCATTTTGTCACGTAGATAACTTTGTTCTTACATTCTTCCCACTTCTTCGTATAAATTCAAAAAAGCACAGTCAAAATTCAATGAAGGGTTTTCATCAAAAGGCCTTGTAAATTCTTGGGAAGGTCAAACTGTAGAGGATGCAGATTTCAGGAGTGGTGTGCTATGTTTTTAACAACAGTAAGATTTGTTCCCTTGGGAACACATCTTGTACCATGTTCACTGAACCTTCTAAGTAAACCAAGGAGGAGGAGGAAATAAAGAATTAACAAAATAATCCATTACAGAACTAGGTAAGCTCGAACATTCCAAAACAGTCAAGCATCCTTCATCATTTCCTCAGGGGCTGGTATCTGGGCTCAAGCTCCAGCCGTCCCTGAGCGTGAACAAGTAGCCTCCTCACGGCTCCAGCTTACATCATTCTTTTTTTTTTTTTTTTTTAATTTATTGGGGTGACAATTGTTAGTAAAATTACATAGATTTCAGGTACAATTCTGTAATACATCATCTATATATCACATTGTATGTTCACTACCCAGAGTCAGTTCTCCTTCCATCACCATATATTTGATCCCCCTTACCCTCATTTCCCACCCCCCCCCCCGTTACCCTCTGGTAACCACTAAACTATTGTCTGTGTCTATGAGTTCTTGTTTCTCATTTGTTTGTCTTGTTCTTTTGTTGCATTTGTGACAACATGGATGGATCTTGAGAGTATAATGCTAAGCAAAGTAAGTCAGACAGAAAAAAGCAGAGAACCATATGATTTCACTGATATGTGGTATATAAACCAAAAACATCATTCTTCATAGCCACTCTCCCAAACACTTGAATGAGCACACTAAGTCTTATGGAATTCTTCTCAGGGTCCTTTAAGATGTTTGAATCATCTTTCTCAAGAGCTGTCCTAATCAAAGATCTTCAAAGTCCGACCCTTCCAATATTATCCTAACCAACTTTTCTCATCTCCCATTCCCTTCCCAGAATTACCCAATTTGGTCCAGCTAAACCATTCAGTGTTTCTGGAGCGTGCCCAAAGTTTGCTGCTGCTGATCCTGGCTCTTGTTCCCTCTGGAGCATCCTTCCTCCACATTTCTGGTCATTGATCCTGTAATACCCTATCCATCTTTCAAAGGCCATTTCAGTGCTATGGTCTTCACAAAATCATTTGGAATTCTCACAATCTGATGTGATTTCTACGTATTGGTCACTTCCCCTCTATGGCATTTTGCCTTCTTACGTGACATTTTTCATTCTGCCTATGATATTGTAATCTCTTCAGTACAGACTCCATGTCTCATCCAAATGTTTAACCTCTTTACTATACGGCCAAGGATGCTGGCCCAGGATAGAGAGTCAGTTCTGTGAAACTGGATGGCGTGCTACAACACATCTTTCCTACTGGAACATATAGTATACAAATTCTCTGTTCTCTGGTCCTCTGGAGAGAATAAAGACTTGAGTAGGAGCTAGGGGAGCTAATTAGATAGCCCCGGATAAATCAGATTGGAGAATTGGGGTGTGTGGAACCTGTTACAGCCTCAGGGTAAACTGTTGGCCAGGCAGATGTGCCTACATTTTCATGGAGGGATGAGTTGCTGGGGCACGTGGCACTGTCTGCATTCAGTGGATACAAAAATTTAAAGATGGTCACATCCAGGTCTCTTCGCCCCACCAGGAATTTGAAGTGCAGTTTTCAGATATTCTGACCAGGAATAGAACTGTCAGAAGTGATTTTATGTCATGCTTTGCTGAAAAATACTACCCTCAATAATGTTTGGGAATAGACACAGGTAAGACACTGAAAGCATCATAATCTTGAATTTCAAGCCAGAAATACTACCTAGACTGAGCAGCAGAGAGGGAAAAATGGCTTTGTCTCATTCTGCTGGACACAGCATTTTTCTTTACAATATCTCCAAATTCCCAAATATCCTTGGGTACAAATGGTATGATCTGAATTGGGATGTAGAAGACCTGGTTTCTAGCTTGGACCCTTGTGTTAAATAGCTAGGTAACCTTGGGCAAATCACTTAACCTATCTGGGCCCCATTTTCTTAACTCTAAATCCTAATAACCTGAGATAAAAAATTGGGAATGTTACTATTTATCTCAGTTATACTACCAATTCGCATGGAGTTTGGCATAGTCTTTTCTTGACCACTCATTCCTAAAGCATTTCTCTTCCCTTTGGCTTTTTCCTTTTTTGTCAGTACCAGAGTTGACTTTTTTTTCCCCCCAGTGAACTAGAGTCCTTTGGGGTTGTGACTGCCTACACCAAATTCTGTACCAAGTTACAAGTCCAGTGAGAACCCTCACCCTTTCTGAGACTCTTCAGATCAACATTCAATACAACAAAGCTCTTTCTGTGTTTCAAAGGAGCAAAAAGAAAAGGGATTCCACATGTCAAGAAATCTCACATATGTAGGAAGGTGCAGTCCAGATCCCACCACCACTTCCTCTTAACAAAATACAGGGAAGCCTAGTCCTGGGCTAATGCTATCAGGCACTTGACATAAGAGTAAAAATCCACAAGATTAAATGATAGGTTTCACTTATATGTAAATATCATAAAGTGAAATAGGTTTCATGACCTAAGGACATGAATGGTACTGTATTTTCAAAAGGTCTATTTTGATACTTTGCCTTATGGGGTTGTATTTAAATTTCAAATGAAGCAAATGCTTATTAGGTGTCAACAAAACCTTAACTAAGGAAGGAAAAAGAAGCACATGGGCTTGGGGTGAGATTTTTTATTATTTTTTAAAGAAGCAATTGTTTTATTATGGCTTTCAAACAACATAAAAAAAAAAGACAAGCACTAACGTTTTTTTGAACGTCTAATTACAAGCTCAATCTTGTGGTACTTGCTTTCCCTATGTTATGCTATTTAATAGCCACAAGAACCATATTTTTACCCCATTTTAAATTTGGGGAAACTAAAACTAAAACAAACTTTCAAACCCATGCCTATCTAGCTTGAGAGTCTCTGTTCTTTTTTTTTTTTCCACTCAATATTATAAATCCAGAATGGAGCTTCCGAAGGTCTTAGATTTCAGCCAACCCTCCTCCTTCCTTAATGCTCACGCCTGCTTCAGGCATGACTATTTTTATATCATTGAGCTAGCTCTGTCCTGTCCTTAATATCCTACATGGAAGACTTACCATTACATTTGTTGATAACCCACTTCAAAGGCTAAAAGCCGTTAGCATGAACAGGCATTTCCATAAGTACCTAAATCCCTTTTGGTGCTAATTCAACTCAGTAGCTTTTTACTTCCGAGTGTGATCATATATCCTTTCATTCCTATCTGGCCCAAACATATTTTCCAACCTTAAATCTTACTGTTCCATTTCATGGATATTTTAATTAAGATTCTCTGGTTTAAAGTACCAAAAAAAAAAAAAAAAAAAAAAGGAAAAAATACCCACACAAACTAACTTAAGCGGATAAGGGAAATTTTCTAAACACTCAAGGGCAGGAATCAGTCAAGCTTACAACGGTTCTGGAGGCAGGACTGACAGCAAACTAGACTTTCTTCATTCCTTATCTCCTTTTTTCTATGTATAAGCTTCATTCTTCTATATTTATGCAGCCCACCCCGACCCCAAGTCCTAATGGCAGAAAACAGGGTCACCCACAGCTCCCATATTCACATATTCCAGGTTCAGTCACATAAAAAGTTGAACTGTCTCTTGGACCAAGTTCTGTCTTCCCAGAGATGAGCCTCTGAAAGGCTCAGCATGGTTTTAGACAATAGTGTGCAGGTGAGGGGACCTGTCTATGTCCAACATCTGCACAATAAGCTCTGGGCTTAACAAGTTGTCCAAGAGGCCACCAGGAGCAACTCTGCTCTGAATTAAAGGGGAGACACCCAGTAAAAAGCCACTGCGAGCTGACAGGCACCCCAAAACATGTCCTCTATGGTGTGAACAAGGTAAAGTGCTGACATAATCCATAGTTCCCCCCACTTCCTCCTGTCTTCTCATCCCCCCACCGCACCCTGTCACGTTAGAATCCTACCAACCCTTGCAGGCCAGCTCCAATAACTGCAACCATTGCAATTTCATTGTTTTCCTCGGCCTGTTTCCTCTTCCTTACCAGACTGAAAAGTCCTTGGGAACTGAATGCAGGTCTGAGTCACCTTAGAATGCCCACAAAATTCAGTGAAAATATTTAATGGATGATAGATGAATAAATAAATAATTTCTCAGGGAAGATGTTTTCTCCTCTGTTAAAAACGTAAAGATAGTTTTTATTTTATTTTTCAGCTGATCCACTTCCTGTTTCCCAAGGTAAACTTGTTCTTACACCTTTAACAGTCTGTCTCTCTTGAGCTCAACTTTAAAATATTGTGGTTATTTTTCACGACGTGGAAAAGGCCCTATATTGTCAGAATGGTGACTGGATGAAAAGAAAGACATTCAAACTGGGTAATTTGAGGAGACTTTAATAAAGCGCCATTCATAAAACTGTGGACAGAGTTTAAGGAAACCACTAAGGGACAGTGTAGTACCTCTGGGCCTGCCTTAGTGGAACCTTTACTACACCACGTCCTGAGGGTACAGGGGAGGGTACAGAACCCAGAGAAGCCCACTGCATAGTGAAAGCCGCCTCACAGGAGCCCTCAGAGAATGAGGCCAGCCATTGGGAGGAAGCCAGGAGAATACAGATCCCAAACCTTACTCTCCTCCCTCCCTCTGATCATCTGCCAAAACATACGAGTGATCAAACCAAACCAGAAGACAGGGGACAAGGAGAGTAGGTTGATGACGCCCACACAGGTCTGCCTACAAGGCAGAGGGGATGGGGGGGATTGGATCTGAGAGGCACACTGGCCCTCTCCACACTTCTGAATTTATAGACTCTCCAACTAGACACCGCCAGGTGGCTGGTGCAGCCCCACTCACCTAAGCCATGGAGGAAAGATTAGTACATTTCATCTGGGGATTGGAGTCACGTAAACTTTTAGGAACTCAAATGTCCTTATTCAACCAGCCTGGCTATTACTTTTCCAAATTGCAATTTTGTGTTACAGCTACAAGAAATCCAGGGCAGCAGAAAAGCCTATTACTCCACATTTCTATAGTCACACATGCAACCTCCAGGTCAAATACGAGCCTTAGGGTAAATGGAAGGTCAAGCCATCGAGGTTCAAGTCCTGGTTTTGCAACTTACATCCAGGTAGGTGACTCTGGACAGGTCGCTCCCCCTGCCGAGGGCTCGAATTTTTTCCATCTATAAGATTACCCTGCCGCTTCCAACTTCAGCATCCTGTGTTTCTAATTTCTAGTTTCCTTTGCTTCAAAAGAAGACCAGACTTTACTGTGTGGGTGGTGATCTGTTAGCATCACAACATCCTTCCAGGTTCTTCGTTAGTATCACAGAACACTAAAATGTGAGTGTTTTTTAAGGTCAGGGATGCTGGTTTTTCCCATCACTTCTCCACTCACGCAGACACAATGGTTTGCCTATTGCCAAGATTCCGTTTCTGTATTTAATCTTTTATTCTTTATTTTGATTCTTTCAAAAAATTTTTTCAGAATAAACCACAAAAAGCAGAACAACAAACAAGGCCAATAGAACAAAAATAATTGATTCACAATTATGTGTCGATGGTTTTAGGTGTGTTAGCACTTTGAATTCACACAGCACCCCTTTGAGATGGGTTTTGTTTAATCCCCATCATACCAACAAGGAAATTGCAACTCAGAGAAGGTAACTTGCCCAAAGCTAGTGTTTGAATCACAACTTAAACCTTGCTCTTGCTGAATCTAAAGCCCACACTCTTTTTCCTTTGCAAAATCTGCACTTGGTGCTCGATTTAGATGTTTGCAGAATTCATGCTTGATCTTTGACCCTTGTCTTGCTGGCAGGACATCCCAGTCACCCTCATGGAACCAGTACTGGTTCCAAACCTGCTGTCTGCTCCAATGCCAGGGGCTCCTCCTCCCACCTCCCCGCCCTACATGCATGACCTGTATGACAGAAAGGCTACATGGATCGCTGGCCCTGGATGCAACCCTCCACATCTCAGAATGGTTTTATTGGCTTTTTAATGGCATTTCTTCATGAAACCTCAGTGCAGTAATTCACCATTCTGATCCTCAGGGCACAGATTAGAACACGGAAGGAAGTCCAGAAAAGTTGTGACTTGCCTTTTTGTCAGAATATGAGCTGGTGGCAAAGCCTCCTGTCAGCTTTTTCTCCCTCCCCTCCTTTCTTGTCTCAACAAGTTGAAATATGCCCAACACTGGGATGGGAATGTGATTTGGGTGGGAAGGCCAAACTAAGGGAAAGGGAGGAAAGAGTGAAGCAGCCAAGCGCAGAAGACATCGCTGAATGGCATCGGGTGATTCTTGAACAGGAAATATCTAAGAAGGGAGACCATGTAGAACCTTTCAATGAGAATTGCTGGAAGGAATCATCTGGAAACAACATGGCAGGAGTAGCTCAGATTTCAGGGTGTGTAGTAAGGTCGACAGCAAATCTGCACCCTGATAGTACAATGGGATGGTTCAAAGTACAAGACTCTTACTCAAACATTTCTGGATTGAAATGCTAGCCATTAAGCGTCATTTGGCATGACATATTTTTGTGTAGCCATAGTATCTGCTGCTGCGATGATTTCTACCTGCATGGCAGCGACCACCACCCCACTTGCCCGCCTTACTTATGAGAATCTCTGTAGGACCTCACATGTCCACAACCAGCCTGCCAGCCTCAACATCCACAGCGCTCTTCCTTTCTTGCTGATTCTTCCTCATGTCCATGCTACTACTGTCCACAAAATCCCCAACAGAAACTTACTCTTACCTCTGCCCAGCTTGAAAACATCAGGGTCCATGCCAAGGAGTTATGTCTGGAGGCTCTCAAAGTCCCTAGTCTATCAGGTGCTAGACTGAACTTCCTCACAAACATCATGCTGTATTTTGTCACCCAAATCCCAGAGGAAGCCCGAATCTCATCAACTGAACAACGTCTGTTGGCTTTTATGTACACCAACAAGTCACAGTATCAGGACCCAGTCCACCAGACCTCACTGAGGCATGCGATAAGATGCTGGAACTTTCCAAGATGAAGACATTTCTTGATCTCTACATATTTATTTAACAAATACTTATTTAACAACAACTGTATTCCAGCCCTTGACCCATGTGACCCCAAGGAATGCAAAAGTTAGACCAATATATTTCCATTTTTTTCCTCCATCTCAACACATCTAATAGCTATCCCCAAATACTCCTACATGTAATATTGCTTCACAATGGATGAAGTGATTATCAACTGAAAAAATGTCTCCCCCAAGAGAAAGAGGAAGGTGTATACTAATTTTAGATGCCTCCCAGTCAATTCTAATAAAAAGGGATGCCCCTTCTCCAGCCTCACAGTCTCCTCCTGCCCTCATGATATTGAAAATCACATTTCCTCAAAAGACATTTTCTTTTGTGTTTTTTTTTAATTAAAGTTTATTGGGGTGACAATTATTAGTAAAATTACATAGATTTCAGGTATACAATTCTGTAATACATTATCTGTATCTCACATTGTGTGTTCACCACACAGAGTCAGTTCTCTTTCCATCACCATATATTAGACCCCGTTTACCCTCTTCTAGAGCCCCCTTCCCCTCTGGTAACCCCTAAACTATTGTCTATGTCTATGAGTTTTTCTTCCTTCATTTGTTTGTCTTGTTCTTTTGTTGTTTTCAGTTTTATATACCACATATCAGTGAAATCATATAGTTCTCTACTCTTTCTGTCTGACTTATTTCACTTAGCATTATAATCTCAAGATCTATCCATGTTGTCACAAATGGTACTATTTCATCTTTTCTTACTGCCAAATAGTATTCCATTTTGTATATATATCACAATTTCCTTATCCATTCATCTATCGAAGGACATTTTGGTTGTTTCCATGTCTTTGCCACCATAAACAAAGCTGCAATGAACATTGGAGAACACGTGTCTTTATGTATAAATGTTTTCAGATTTTTTGGGTAGATACCCAGGAGAGGGATTGCTGGGTCATATGGTAATTCTATTCGTAATTTTTTGAGGAACCTCCACACTGCCTTCCATAGCGGCTGAACCAGTCTGCATTCCCACCAACAAGTGTATGAGGGATCCTTTTTCTCCACAGCCTCTCCAACAACTTGTTACTATTTGTCTTGTTGATGATAGCCATTCTGACTGGGGTGAGGTGATATCTCATTGTGGTTTTTATTTGCATTTCTCTGATGATTAGTGATGTTGAGCATTTTTTCATATGTCTGTTTTCCATTTGTATGTCCTCTTTGGAGAAACGTCTCTTCAGGTCTTCTGCCCATCTTTCATTTGGGTTGTTTGTTTTTCTGTTGTTGAGTTGCATGAGTTTCTTGTATATTTTGGATATTAGCCCCTTATCAGAGGCACTGTTTGCAAAAATCTTCTCCCACTCAGTTGGTTGCCTCTTTATTCTGTCGATGGTTTCTTTTGCTGTGCAGAAGCTTTTAAGTTTGATATAGTCCCATTCATTTATTTTAGCTTTTACTTCCCTTGCCTTTGGAGTCAAAGTCATAAAATGCTCTTTGAACCTGAGTTTCATAAGTTTAGTACCTATGTTTTCTTCTACGCAGTTTATTGTTTCAGGTCTTATGCTTAAGTCTTTGATCCATTTTGAATTAATTTTGGTACATGGTGACAGGTAGCAGTCCAGTTTCATCCTTTTGCACGTGGCTTTCCAATTCTCCCAGCACTATTTTTTGAAGAGGCGGTCTTTTTTCCATTGTATGTTTTTGGCTTCTTTGTCAAAAATTATCTGTCCATATTTATGTGGGTTTATTTCTGGGTTCTCAATTCTATTCCATTGGTCTATGTGTCTGTTTTTCTGCCAATACCATGCTGTTTTGATTATTGTTGCCCTGTCGTACAAGCTAACGTCAGGGAGTGTGATACCTCCAGCATTGTTCTTTTTTCTAGGATTGCTTTGGCTATTCGGGGTCTTTTGTGGTTCCATACAAATCTGATGATTTTTTGTTCTATTTCTTTAAAAAATGCCATGGGGATTTTGATGGGGATTGCATTAAATCTGCATATTGCTTTGGGTAATATGGCCATTTTAACTATGTTGATTCTTCCAATCCATGAGCATGGAATGTCTTTCCATTTCTTTGTGTCTTCTTCAATTTATTTTAAAAATGTCTTATAGTTTCAGCATATAGATCTTTCACATCCTTGGTTAAGTTTATTGCTAGCTATTTTATTCTTTTTGTTGCAATTGCAAAAGGAATGGTTTTTTTGTGTTTCTTTTTCTGAGATTTCATTGTTAGTATATAGGAATGCAATGGACTTTTGTACATTGATTTTGTGGCTGGCAACTTTACTGTATTTGTTGATTGCTTCTAATAGCTTTTTGGTGGAGTCTTTAGGATTTTCAATATAGAGCATCATGTCATCTACAAAGAGTGACAATTTAACTTCTTCCTTCTCAATTTAGATGCCTTTTATTTCTTTCTCTTGCCTGATTGCTCTGGGGAGGACTTCCAACACTATATTGAAAAGCAGAGGTGACAGGGGACAGCCCTGTCATGTTCCTGAACATAGAGCAAAAGGCCTCAGTTTTTCATCATTAATTATGATATTACCTGAGGGTTTGTCATATGTGGCCTTTACTGTGTTAAGGTATTTTCCTTCTATACCTATTTTTTTAACTGTTTTAGTCATAAATTGTAGTTGTATCTTGTCAAACGCTTTTTCTGTGTCAATTGATACAATCATATGATTTTTGTCCTTTATTTTGTTTATGTGATGTATGACATTCATGGATTTGCATATGTTGAACCATTCTTGTGCCCCTGGGATGAACCCCACTTGGTGGGGTGAAGAATCTTTTTAATGCTTTGTGGCATTCGATTTGCTAAAATTTTGTTTAGCATTTTTGCATCTGTATTCATCAGAGATATTGGTCTGTAGTTTTCTTTTTGTGTGTTATTTTTACCAGGTTTTGGTAATGTTGTCCTCATAAAATGAGTTAGGGAGTATTGTCTCTTCTTCAATTTTTTGGAAGAGTTTGAGTAGGACAGGTATTAGATCCTCTTTGAAGGTTTGGTAGAATTCACTAGTGAAGCCATCTGGTCCCATAATTTTGCTTTTGGGAAGGTTTCAGATGATCGATTCATTTCCTTACTGGTGATCGGTCTATTTACATTTTCCAGTTTTTCGTGATTCAGCCTACGAAGGCTATATGTTTCTCAGAATCTCTCCATTTCTTCTAGGTTATTGAATTTGGTGGCATATAGTCCTTCATAGTATTCTTGGATGATCCTTTGTACTTCTGTGGCATCTGTGATTACTTCCCCTCTTTCATTTCTGATTTTGTTTATTACTCTCTTCTCTTTTTATCTTAGTGAGTCTAGCTAAGGGTTTGTCAATTTTATTAATATTTTCAAAGAATCAGCTCTTTGTCACATTAATTTTTTCTATTGTCTTTTTGTTCTCTATTTCATTTAGTTCTGCTCTGATTTTTATTATTTCCTTTCTTCTGTTGACCTTGGGTTTCATTTGTCCTTTTTCTAGTTCTTTAAGGTGTAACGTGAGGCTATTTATCTGAGATCTTTCTTGTTTCTTGAGATAGGCCTGTAATCATATAAATTTCCCTCTTAAAACTGTTTTCGCTGCATCCCAAAAATTTTGGTAGGATGTATTTTCATTTCTCATTTGTTTCTATGTATCTTTTGATCTCTCCTCTTATTTCTTTTTTGCCCAGTCGTTCTTTAAAAGTATGCTGTTTAATTTCCACATATTTATGGATTTTCCTTCTTTCTTTTTGTAGTTGATATCCAATTTCAAAGTCTTGTGATCAGAGAATGCACTCAGTATTATTTCAATCTTCTTAAATTTGCTGAGGCTAGTTTTATGTCCCAAGATGTGGTCTATCCTTGGGCATATTCCATGTACACTAGAAAAGAATGTATAGTCTGATGTTTTAGAATGAAGTGCTCTATAAATGTCAATTATGTCCATTTCATCTAATGTGTCATTTAGGGCTGCTATTTCTTTATTTATTTTCTGTTTGGATGATCTATGCATAGCTGTCAATGATGTATTTAGGTCCCCTACTATAATTGTGTTTTGGTCAATTTCTCCCTTTAGTTCTGTTAGTAGTTGCTTGTTATATTTCAGTGCTCCCGATTGGGGACATAAATATTGACGACTGGTATGTCTTCTTGTTGTGTAGTTCCCTTTATCATTATGAAATGTCCATCTCTGTCTCTTGTTACCTTTTTTATCCTGAAGTCTGTTTCATCTGATATCAATATGGTTACACCTGATTTTCTCTGGATACCATTTGCTTGGAGTGTCAATTTCCACCCTTTCACTTTGAGTCTATGTTTGTCCTTCTAGCAGAGATGTGTCTCTTGGAGGCAACATATGGCTGGGTTTAGTTTTTTGATCCAATCTGCTACTCTGCCTTTTTATTGGTGAGTTCAGTCCATTTACATTTAGGATGATTATTGATATGTGAAGATTTCCTATCATTCTATCTTTGGTTTTCTGGTAAGACTGTGTCTCCATTTTTTCTTTGCCTTTTTGTCATTGTCTATTATTTCTGTGTGGTGATATTCTATGATGTTTCCCTCTGTTTCTTCTTTCATTACATTATATATTTCAGTTCTGGATTGGTTTTTTGTTTGTTTGTTTGTTTGTTTTGAGTGGATACCATTATGTTTATGTAAAAGAAAGTTTTATATTTAGAGTACTCCATTTTCTTCAGCATGCTTACTTTCTCCATTCCCATATTCCGGTTCAGACCGTTAGTCTTCCCCCTTTTATGTTTTGGTTGCCAGAAATTATCCCTATTTATGCTGGTCAAATAGTCTCCTTTAGTATTTCTTGTAGTGCAGGTCGTGTATTAGAAAATTCCCTCAGCTTCTGTATGTCTGGAAAGGTGTTTATTCATCCTTCATATCTAAAGGATATCTTTGCTGGATATATTATTCTTGGGTTATAATTTCTCTCTTTCAATAGTTTGCATATTTGATTCTACTCTCTCCTTATAGAGTTTCTGCTGAAAAATCTGATGATAATCTAATGGGCTTTCTTTTGTAGTTTACTGTCTTCTTTTCCCTGGCTGCCTTGAGGATTCTTTCTTTGTCGTTGATTTTAGACAGCTTCAATACAATGTGCCTTGGAGATTCAATACAATGTGTGTTGGGGTTGAGGTAATTAGGTGTTCTATTTGCTTCTTGCATTTGAGGATCCAGTTCTTTCCACAAGTTTGGGAAGTTCTCACCAATTATTTGTTTGAATATATTCTCTGTTCCTGTCTCTCTTTCTTCTCCTTCTGGTATGCTCATTATTCTTATATTGCTTTTTCTGATGGAGTCAGAAAGTTCTTGTAGAGTTCTTTCATTTCTTTTAAGTCTCAAGTCTCTTTCTTCTTCCATCCGTGCAATTTCCAGATTTCTGTCTTCGATATCACTGATTCTTTGCTCCATCTGGTCAACTCTACCACCTAAGCTGGCTATTTCATTCTTCATTTCTTTTACTGAGTTCTTCATCTCCAGAAATTCTATTTAATTCTCTTTTAAAATTTCAATCTCTTTGGTAAACTGTTCATTTTGTTCTTTGATTGTGTTTCTGAGTTCATTAAACTGTCTGTCTGTTTTCTTGCATCTCGTTGAGATTTATAAGAACTGCAATCTTGAATTCTCTGTCATTTAAGTCACATATTTCCATGTATTTGAGTTCATTTTCTGGAGACTTTTCATTCTCTTTCTGAGCTGTCTTGTTACCTTGGTTATTCATGGCAATTAATGATTTATTATTTCTCTTTCAAGATGTCTACAGGAATGGGTTTTTCAACAGGTTGATAGAAAGTGCTCTTTCTTTTGTTTTCCAGTAGGTGTTGGTAGAACGTTCTATTTTCTCTACAACTGCAGCCTTTTATTCTCTCTCACACTGTAGTATTATATTTTCTCTGCACTACTCCAGTTTCTCACACAATGGAGGATTCCCTGGAAGGTGGGCTTCTCCTCTGTGAACAGTTCGCCTGGATCATAGCCTCCATGGGGGGATATGGAGAATTCTGAAGTTCCAAAGCTCTTCCTGCACCATATTCAGAGCCTTTGTGTTTCAGCAGTTCTGTTTATTCCTGCAGGGATCCACCCAGATAGGTGGGGGCAGGGGCGGAGTGGGTTGTGAGAGGTGGCCCAGAGCAATGGCAGCGACCACCACTATAGCCAGTCCTGCTTCCACGGCTCCCTCCCCTTTGCCAGAACTAGTTGGGCTGCGAGTCCGTGTCTGCAAACCACAGTTCTCAGAACTGCAAATAATTCTGTTCTTTTGATCTGACACTGCTACTGTTCTGCTTCTAGCACTGGGCAGGTGGGGGGGCGCGGTGAGCTCTGGGGGGTTAAAGAGGGGGAACCTAGGCTCAGTGTCTAAGGTTTCCGTTCTCTGCTCGGCAGTGAGGGCTTAAACCGCCGTTTTCAGCCTTCTTCCCTCAGTCTTTTCTCCGAGGTCTCTGCCGTGAGTGTTGGGTTCAGCCGTGTTATATGCTGCCCCCTCAGCCCTGTGGGCCATAAGTGGAGCCTTGTGGAGTTATAGTTGTTCAATTTGTTGTAAATTCCAGGGGAGATTTCAAGGGGCTCACCTCATGCCTCCATTTTTATGACGTCCCAAATGACCATTATGACCATTTTCAATGAGAGACATTAAGCTTTCCATAAATAAACGGAAAATAATGCAAAACCAATGAGAATTGGGGCATGGGAAACCAATCACAATTCCTGCTCGCTATTGCTCTCTTAATGAAAAACGTTTAAGAAAACTCAACCTCTTTCAGAGGAAGCAGGGGATCCCAGAAGCATACGTGAGTACCTTAGCTCAGCCTTCTGCAATGTATGCAGCACACCTGGTCCTTGCAGAAAGGAATGGTGGAAAGGGCAAAAGAGGTACACATGGTGCCACAAATTGCCTCTCCTGCCTAGACAACATCATTTTAAATGACTGTCAGTGTTTCCAGGATGCAGACTGTAGTCATTATTTCCCTGTATTCTGAGATGAGCCAGTAGAGGTTTCCAGTAGTTGGTGTAGTTCACCTGGAATAGAATTTTACCTTCTCATCCCACAACAGAAAGCTCATGCAGAACAATCAGAAGCGAGGGTGATAATGTGCCACCATTATCACATGAAAACACAGGATCCTTCTCTGACCTCTTCTGGTGTCTGACTTCATACACCATGACATCATAAAAAAAATCTTGTCTATGCCAGGGCCTTAGACCACTGTATATCTTCAAATTTGGGGGAGGGATAATATAATTTAAATTTCCTTTAAATTCTTAAATATATTTCAGGTTGCCTTTGCTACTTGATGATAGTGTGCTAGTAGGAAATCACGTGTAGAGAAGACTGGGGTGGAAGCCATTCTATCAGTCCAACCCCCCAAATCAAAACACATCCGCGGGGTGCAGCCTGGTGGCTCAGGCAGTTGGAGCTCCGTGCTCCTAACGCCTGAAGGCTGCCGGTTCGATTCCCACATGGGCCAGTGGGCTCTCAGCCACAGGGTTGCCGGTTCCACTCCCACAAGGGATGGTGGGCTCCGCCCCCTGCAACTAAGATTGAACACAGCACTTGAACTGAGCTGAGCTGCCTCCCGGATGGCTCAGTTGGTTGGAGCGCGTCCTCTCAACCACAAGGTTGCCAGTTTGACTCCCGCAAAGGATGATGGGCTGCGCCCCCTGCAACTAACAATGGCAACTGGACCTGGAGCTGGATGGTGCCCTCCACTACTAAGATCGAAAGGACAACAACTTGACTTGGAAAAAGTCCTGGAAGTACACACTGTTCCCCAATAAAGTCCTGTTCCCTTTCCCCAATAAAATCTTTAAAAAACCAAAAAAATGTCCAGGGAAGGAGAGCAGGCTTTAGAATTAGGCAGATCTGCATTCATCCCTGACTAGGTCACTCTCTAACTAAATACTTTGTTTAGCTTCTCTGTGATTCTATTATGTTACCAATGTCTAACTTACAAGGTTGTAGAAGCTAAATAAAAAATAATGTATGTAAAGTTATCTGACAGTGTCTGGCACACAGCAAGGGCTCGATATATTTTAGTAGTTAGAGGAGGAGAAGAGGGCATAGTAGTAACAGAGAATCAACAGTAGTAGCTGATAATAGTAGGAATAGCTATCATTATTATTAACCTTACAGAAACAACAATGTCTAGGCAGAAATGAGATTTACATGCAAAGAAAGGCCAAGTTGATCCTTAAATTTTCCATGCTACATCTGGAGTAAGAGGGAAATTATTCACCAAAGATTTTACAGCCTGAGTTGCATAGTGGAAATTTGAACTCAGGATTATCTAACTCCAGAGCAAGTATAGGAACGGCCAAGTAAAGAAGAGGTAGAAGTAGAGGCATAAGACAGAAAGACAGTATAGGAAAGTGATTACACTAGCTCTGAAGCCAGACAGGCTGAGTTCAAATCTTAACTCTAACATTTACTAGTTGTATAACCTTGGGGAAACTATCTAATGTCTCTAAACCTAAAATTAGCTATTGAATGTTATGAACTAAATGAATGTGCCCCCCTCAAATTTATATGTTGAAGCCCAAACCGCCAGTGTGACTGTATTTAGAGTAAGGAAGTAATTAAGATTAAGTGAGGTCATAAGGTGGTGCCCTGATCCCATAATACATATTAGTGTCCTTATAAGAAGAGATGCCAGCGCGCTCTCTCTGTTCTCCCACCATCTGAGAACATAGCAATGGCAGCTGCCTGCAAGCCTAGAGAAGAGGGCTCAGAGTGAAACCTCCCTGGCCAGCACCTTGATCTTGGAGTTCCCAGCCTCCGGAACTGTGAGAAGTAAATTTCTGTTGTTGAAGCCATGAAGTCTGTGGTACTTTGTATGGCAGCCCAAGCAAACTAACACACTGACACATAACTCAAATATCTTTTGAGATAATTAAATAAGATCACATAAAGTGCTTTTCACTATACTTGGCACATAGAAAGTACACAATAAATGGCATGTATTATCATGATAATTTCATAAGAAATAGAGTAAAGTTACCCAGTCTGGTGCCCACTAAAATGATGGTAACGGTTAGCATAAAGAGCCAAGGCAGAGTGTTGAGGGAGGGCCAAGTACTATTGTGACCAAGGGAATTGAAGAAAACCTAGAAGAGGCAGGGGGTGGTACAACACAATTAACCACTGGAGGGGGAAATCAGCAGGTCCAGGCTGGAAGGCCCAGGCCATTTAACCTAGGTCAGCTGACCACGTTGTGACCAGAGGGAGAGTCCTAATTGTGGTCCAGGAAAGAAGCCAGAGGTCAAAACTGGAGGCCTTTGTAGGAACTGAAGTGGGAAAACAGTTCAAGGAGACAGATGGCAAGAAGATGAGGAATGAGCCAGGGAGCAGCATCTGAGGCAGATCTGAGAGCTAAACTATTCCACCCGGAGGCCACAGTGTGTGGGAGTGCCATTTCCACGTGTGCCTGCTGTGAGGGAGAGAAAGGGCTGACAGCTTCAAGGCAGTGAGCAGGACAGGGAAGGGCCAGCTCAGCGATGATGCTGATGGGAGCGGTGGTGTCCACATGTCCGAGGGACACAATTCCCAGCCCACATCACCAGGAAGGTGCCGTGGAAGTCAGAGAGCAAGGGCACTGGAGATCAGCACCAGGTGCTTGGAGGGGAAAACTGGACGTTCAAGGATGGAGAAGGTGAGGTGCTCCAAGGTCCAAGCCAGTGAAGCGGGTGAAGGGAAAAGAGGGATTTGAAAGAAGCTGAACTATCAGTTTTAGACCTGCTTCCTACTGATTGCTCCCTCCCGGCTTCTGTGACCAGGCAGAGAAGGGTTGTTTACTTAGCCATTGAAAAAAATCTTTATTGAATAACTACTCCTTGATAGACACCGATCTAAGCACTGGGGATATCAAAATAAAAAGACAGACATAACATAGCTTTTTTTTAAAAAAAAAAAAAAAAAGAGTAAATGCAGACCATAAATAAGCAAACAGAAAGATACAATCATTTCAGATGGGGAAAAAAGCTATAAAGATAATTAAGCAGGGTGATGGGAGAGAAAGTGATGTAATAGGTGGTGGGAAGGTTTCTTCAGACAAGTCAGTCAGGAAAGATTAAGAAGGGATGGATAGTTGAAGTGATACCTAAATGACAAGAAAGACACAGCTTGGTGCTGCCCCGGAACAAGCACATTGTAGCAATGGTAGGAGCTCCCTTCCCCCGATTCCCCAAAGTCAATGTCAGAAGATGAAACAGAAAGTAAGACTCTCTGTGGCATTTTTTTTTTTTCCTTCTGAGGTTTTCTCCCAGCCTGAATATTGATCGATCTGGAGACTGTTTTTTGATTTGTCCCTTTATTCATTCAACAGGTATTGAGTGTCTGCCGTGTGCCAGGTACTGTGCTAGGCACAGGGAATGTAACATAATATAGACACCGATACTTGACCACGGCCCAAGAATGAGTCAGTGAATGAATCCAAACTTTAGACCAAGTAATTCATACTTAAGGTTGATTCCATTTAGATCAAAATTAAACTAGGGAGAATTATGTGCCTGTGTGTGCACGCACTACGTGTGAGTATGTTTATCCAGATAAACATATACCTAGCAGCATATGAGCTCACAGACAAAAAAAGCAAAGTCTCCACATATATTTGGCCAAAGCATGCATAAAATAAATCTTCTTGTTGCACAGTGGAAGTTACTTCCACACACTCAGCCAGAACAAGACTTGCTACACTCTGAAAAGCAAAGACTGGGTCTGAGATAGTCATCCTGCGGCAAGGTTCATACTGAGCTAAAAATACACAAGAGAAAAACAATGATCTCAGCAAGGTGATTGCCAATAGGTGAACAAACGAAGCAGATAGAATATGAACAGCAATTTGGCCATCCTCTGGGGGAGGAATGAGCAGTCGTGGCCAATGCCAGTGCAACACCAGCAGAAGTTTACAGTCCAGCAAGAAAGATTAAAACTGGTTGTCCAACTCTTCCTGACATTTCACGCTCCTGGCAGCCTGAAGGCATTCTTGGGGGGAGGGGAGGGACCAACGAGAGGGGAGAAAGGTGACAAGCTGACAGGAAGGAGAATAAGGGTGTCCTTTTTTCCAAATGTCCAAATATCCCAATTCATCCCACTCAATGAACATTTGTGTGTGTGTGTGGATTTTAGACACCAACGACAAGTCAATGTCCAGGGAGGCAAAAAACTGTTTTCCTTTGGGCTTGGCCAGGATCTCTGCACAGCCTGCTTGTTTTATTTTAAGAAGGCAGCTGCATTTTAGCTGGGGAGCATGTTTTGAGCAGAGATTTTGAAGTGCCATCTTCCAGAATGGTTTAGCCCAGACTGGAAGCAGGAGGGAGCTGGATGAAATGGAAGACGGCAAGGTGTCTCCCTCTTCAGAGCCCTGGTTCTGTGAAAATAATTTGGTGAGGACTCCCTGTGGCATCTTTCGCTCCTCATCTGCACAACGAGGGTACTAACACCTGAAACCTCCACATCTTGCTGGGATTCTGAACGGATCAAGTTACCATGAAAACCACACAGGTACAGGGCTTCAGGCTCACAAAAGATTCCTCCTTCAGAAAGCACTTGGTTGGAGCCAGGAAAGAACACTACCACATTTTTCTTGGCTTTTTATAGGGTGTTGATCCAAGGATCTGTTTTTACATTTGAATGCAGCAGTCAACTGTAGCATAATAGATTGCAGACCTTTGTGAGAAATCGCTGTGAAGGCTTCAGCAGGGAACTCTGGGCTGCTGCAGAGAATTGCACTGTCAGCAGGTTAGGAACTGGGCACTTGTCCATGTTTTCCTTATTTTTAAAGGAGTCGTTGACCTTCCACAGGCCTGGATCAAAATGGGGCGAACAAAAATGCTGCCAGACACGGCAGGATTGGAAGAGACTGCTTTCAGAGGCTGGAAAGAGCTTCATTTGGTCTATTTACTGTCATGGAAATTCTGAGTGTGACTTAGAGGCCTCCCTGGCTCGGAGCCAGGTGGAAAGATTTGGAAAAAAAGCAGAGACTCAACCGGGGAGTGAGCAGGGTGGGAAAGCAGCTGCCCTGGCACACCCCCCAGAGGAATGCGAAGAGCCCCACTGCTTGTGCAAAGGCAGATTCAGAAGTCCCGGCAAGTTTGATGAAGGGGACAGTCAATGTCACTGCTCCAGGTGTCCAGGCTTGATGAGCATGCTGGGAGCTTGTTAAACGTCCCTCTTGATAGGGGAGGTCCCACCCAACATGTCATTCATTCATTCATTCATTCATTCATTCATTCATTCATTCTGCAAACAGTCCTTAAGGGCCGACTGAGTTGGAGACACTGTGCTGGGCACTGAGAATACCGAGATGATAAACACAATCTCTGCCTACCATCCTGTGAGAAGACAGTCTAGGAAAAACTCATCGGGAACCATGGGAAGCCAGACCAGAGCTGTCATGGGGGGATTAAGAAGAGACCTGCCTCAGAGCTTTTCCTGCACGTGCCTTCTCGAGGGGACCTCAGTTAATTTCAACAATCGCCGCCTGAACTGCTATTAACGGACCCTGTGCTCAGGCCAGCTTTGCTCCTCCACATTGTGGGCCCACAGAATCCAAGCGAGTTGGTGCTCTCCCAGGTTCCGGAACTCACTCTCTCTCAAGGGCAATGGAAGTAGAGCTGCACTGGGTCCCCTCTCCCAGTGGGATTTGCATTTTAAGGAGGATTATCACCTCAGCTGAAGGCCAGGCTTCCCAGGGCACACTCTTAGGCCTGAGCAGAAAGGGTCGGATGTGTCTGGGAGCCGAAGAGAAACTTCCTAGAAACACAGATGTCGCTCCGGGTAGGCAGGCTGCCCACCCTGGGCTTTAGGCTTTTCTGGAACTGAAAGGTGGTTGGAAACCATCTGGCAGAGCGGAAAACAGAAAGCTGGTGGCTAGCAACCACTGGAGCCTCTTTCCTGCTCTCCTCCTTCCTGGGCTGGCCTTCCTAAGCGCCCCGCAAGCATGGACTTGTTTTCTGCTACGCTCTCAGGTTTAGGTGCATAAATGTGTCTGTTTACAGCCTGAAGAGAAATAGCACATGGGGGAAGAGTGTGAGATAAAGGGGTCAGAGACAAGATGCAAAGCGAACAAGTGAGAGAGTTGGCTCTGGCAGGCCTCCTGAGCAGCTATTTGTTTGTGGTCCATAATCACAGTGCAGTGCTCGAAGAGGAAGAATACCTTCAGAGCTGGGGCGGGGGGAGGGGCCTGGCTCCTTGGAAAGGCTTCTTAACACCAGGCAAAGTGGATAGTAATTAATCATGGGGTGAACTGGAGCCACTGGGGGTGCACCGTATAAATGGGGTCTTTATTTCAGGAAACTCTGCAACTTAGAGGTTCTTCTGAACATGAGTCCCATCCCCACTGCCCTCTGTCACTCAAATGAAACTTCTGGAGAGAGGCCTAGCAACTGTATGGTCACGTTTTCAACTGTACAGTTTTATTCTGAGACTTCTAAATCTTGTTATCTCTGATTTACCCACTCTGGTGGAGGCGAATTAAACTAATTCAAAACCACCGGGCAACTGAAGTTACGAGTTTTTACGTACACCAGTATAAAAACATATTTTTTTCTTCCAGGTGCTATATTCTTCCTTATTATTGGGATGGAGTTAATAGGAACAATCCTCATGAAATCTCTTGTTTTTAGATATATGCTAATTCAGACATTATCTGGAATGAAGGGTTAGGTTATGCTACCTGTGAAGGAAAAGTTTGCTAAGTAAATGAGGACAATAAACAAAATGCCAGTCCAATTTTGTGTAGCCTACTTGAAGAAACACATATTTTTAAGAACGACAGCAGTACTCATGTTGATGTAAATATTTTTGTGCTACTTACAAATTATCCTTATCTTTTCTTAAAAGCTGATCCTCAAAGAAACTCTAGCTGATAACACTTTTGTAAGCCTCATTTTCATTACCCTGCACCTTATTTGAAAGTCAAAAAAAAAAAAACTTCTCTTTGCATATGTTTCCTCCAAACTCAATGTCACTAACGCTGTGGGTGTATCTTAGAGTTTTTTAAAAAATAATATGGTATTGCTACATAAATGGGTGGATAGATAGATAATTGAGTATTAGAATCAAATCTACCTGATTTATGTCCCTATTTCCCTCAGCTATAGGTGTCTGGGTCTCAGAAGACTCTGTCAGACCTCGAAAGAGTATCCTTTCCTCTCAAGAAGTCTTCACCACCCAAGACACACTTTCCCCCATGACTGAATACCGTCACTCACCAACTCGAAACCAGCTTCAGGGTTCTCTGAACAACCTCTTTTTCATCCTACCACTTATGCCTACCTTGGTTTTTTGGCCATTTACCACCCGGATTTGGCTCTGCTTGGGGTTCATCCTCCACCCCACCCCCAGCATTTGGCAATCAGGACTTGAAATGAACAAATTGGTGGGCAGGCTGATTCAGGATTTAAACTCAGCTTTGAGTCATAACCAAAACTCTTGGCTTTGGCTGCCTGATCTGCTCTGGCCTCACTGCCCCCAGCCAAACCCTTGTCTCCCAGACCACCCCTCTCAAGCCTAGAATTCAAGGAAGGGCAAGACTAGCCAGACTCCTCACAAACTTTCTCAGGAATGCCTGATCTCTGAGGTAGGTAAGCTCTCATAGCTGCTAATTCTCTGGTCTCGAGTCTAGATAGCTTTGGATTCAGCACAGGTTTACTTCCAAAAGATGTAATTAATGCCATTTAAGGAGATGTGGTCCTCTACCACTTGGTTGTGAAATCACCCACTGAAGAGTAAAATGATTGATGACTTCTGTATTAGAATCTTCCTATGTTCCTCATTTTTTTATGTTCCCTTTGCAATAGCAGCATTTCTTTTATTTAGCCAGGAAAGCCTTTGTTTTTTTCCTCGACTTTTCAATAGACCCAAGCATTTTTCATTAATCTAATTCTGCCATGAAACTAATATCTCCCAAAATTTTCCAAAAGTTTCTCTTTAAAGTATTTTTACATTTTATTTACAAAATACGAAACAAAATAAAAAACCAACACCCAAATGCTACCTTTTTAAAATATAAAATATGAAGTACAATATAAATCATATTCTTGTGTATAAAATATGAAGTAGAGCGTCTGCCCTTACCATAGCCCTGGGCAACCTGCCAGACCTAAGCCCTGATAAACGTGTACTGCCTTTCCTTCCAGACTTTTTCTAAGGTTTCCACAAGCATGCATAAACATTTTCAAGCCAAATATCAAGTTTTCCTTCATTCCTCTTTGCTTCTTACAACATATAAACTATCAGGAAATTCTGGTGACTCTTCCTCCAACACATCCTAAATTCATCCCCTTCAGTTGTTCCACCCGTACCACCGTGCTCAACCCAAGCCACCATCATTTCTCACTGGTTGACTGGGAAGGAACCTAAGCAGTCTCTTCACTGTCACCCCTTCTGAACTCTAAACATGTAAGCACCCTTGATTGCAAGCAAACAAAACACACTAACTCCAGTTAAGCAGAAAGAAGCTGATTGAAAATCTCTTGAGAGGTTCACAGAATTGATGAGAAGTCAGTAGAACTAACCTAGAAATAGGCAGGAATCCAGAGAGGCCCAGGAGCCTCCACAGTGAAGTCATGGTACAGCATGAACTTGGTCAGGATGTGAGGCTGCCCCTGTTTGACCTGAGTGTGTCTCCAGCACGGGCCCCCTGGTGGCACTAGGCTCTAGGCTCCACTGGCTCCTGTCATGGCCACCTCTGCCTTTTCCTCGGCCTTTGTCTCAGGGGAACTAGATTTGTAGTCCCTGGTGGAGCACCTATGGCCGTTCCTTAGCCATTACAGCTGGGTGAAGGAATGTCTGGCCTGTTTGGCTTCTGGAGGGGGGCAGTAGGGAAAGTCTCCCACCTAGATCCACATGGTGGGGGAATTCCCAAACATAGAATGGGGCTCAGAGCCTTGTCAGCTGCAAACAACAGTGACAGCAGTACAAATACCTACATTCCACTTTCCATAGAGCAGCCTAAGATTTTAAAACTTAAATTAGATCAGGCTATGCCTCTGTTGTAAACCTTCCAGTGGTTTCCCATTACCGTTATGGTACAGTCCCAACCATGCGCCCCGGGATACCAGGTACCCTGTGGAAGATCCCCAGAGCCGGGAACCCATCACTGGACAGTCACACGGGATCCACACAGAAGTCAGGCTCACTTGCTCACTGAAGGCAAGCAATCAAGATGCCCTGTCCATGTGCCTCGTCATGTGCATGGAGGTTCAGATAAGTGCACTGGGGCCCTGCTGCTGCTCAATGGCTTTGTTAAAAGCACTTTAAAACTGCAAGTTAATTAGCCAGTTTAAATTCTGTTCAGTTTATCACATGGGTACAATATACCCCACACGGGTCCAGGAACTAATGACCACCTTCAACAAAATCGCTAACGTTTGCATAGTGGTTCACAGTTTACAATACGCTGTCATACACTGTAAACCATCTGATGCTCAAAATGCCCCTGTGAATAGGTAGGATAGACATTGCCTCATGTTAACAAGTGAGAAAACTCAGTCTCAGAGGTCAAATGCATTTCTCAAGCACACAAAGGTGTAAGGGAGAGGGGAGCCTAGATTAAAACCTACCTCTTCTTAACTCTTAACGTCCCTCAGAACTATTGAATTCACCAGGCCTTCGATGTGGTCAAGGTTCTATTTGTAGGTGGAAGGAGGTAAATAAACAAAAGTCATGGGACCCTGGTTCAGAGGCAGCTGGGGGTCAAATGAAGAGAGTTGGGTTTTTCATGGACTTGGGAATATCCAGCTCCTAGGAAAAAGCCCAGGCAGGTACTAGGACTGAGAGCAAACCATGCACTCGGCCACCCCCTACTAACAACCCACCACACATGCCACCATTTCACTCCTGGTGAATGAAGTGAATTAAAGAATAAATGAAATTTCAAAAAGGCTGAAGAAAGGACGTGGGCCAGGAGGCACTGGTAATTGTTTAAGGGCTGATGTCTTCTGAAACTGGCTAGATGGACCATCACATGAGCCTCTGCTGTCACCACAAGTGGGAGTGGGAATTAGGAGGAGAAGTTAGCAGGAGCAAGGCAGAGCTGGGGCTATGTATCATCTCCTCCACCAAGACTGAAAGTAGAAGCTACACTGCATCCAATCTTCCTGCTTTGAAAACTTTTTTTTTGCAAACCAAAAAACACATCAAACTACAGCTCCCACACCCCTCAGTCTATCAGAGAGTAAATCTCCTAACGGAGGCAACTTCTGTTAGTGTGGGTTTCCCCCAAGGTGACAGCCCACAGACCCTTTCTCCTGGGATATGACATTTAGTGCCTCTATCTCCTCCCCTCCGTTTTTCTGCAGTGTCTGACAGGCTTGGCCTCAGAAGAAAATCCAAAGTGCTTCTCGAACAAGTGCAAATCACCAAGCACAATGCCTCTTTGTAGTCTGTTCACACCTTTCATCCCAGAATTTCAAAGCACAGTGCAAATGTTAACTTGTCCTCAGACACCCCAGGAGAGACATGTAGGTGGCATATTCTATTATCATCTCCTGTTTTATAGAAGTAAACCAGGCTTGGAGCCATGAACTGTCTTACTGACGGCCTCATGGTGAATAATTGTATGCCCTGGGGACCTACATCTAGTCGTTAACTCGATAATGTCGCTGCCAAAATACCACAAATATCAACCTTCTAATTGATAACTGTTTTCTTCCCTCACTTTATTCTTTCTTCCTTTGGAATCTGAGGACTTCTATAGCTTTCTAAATAGGTCCCACACATTGACACCACCACCAATAATCTTCAGCTGCTCTTAAAAGAAGACAGAAGATAAATTATATTGGCCCCTTTGCTACTTGCTTGGCATAAATGATCAAGGGAACCAGTTTTGGCTAGGCTAACGCGTGATTTAAAGTAAACAGTGAAGCGCAGTGCCCACTCTTCCCACTGTCCCCTCTAAGGGACCCGCCACCTCTGGCTGAGAAGGACAGTCTCTGGGTAGAACTTAAGTGGGGTGGCCATCTTTTGTACCACATGCCTGCACCCCCATCCAAGACACACCTGATTGAACCAGGGACGTAAGTATAAGTATTTCAGAGGCTTGTGACTTATAAGGGAGACTGGTAACAAAATTTTATGCAAACAGGGGATTGAGGGTGGAGTGGGATGGTGAAGTGGGAAGGCTTCTGAAGAGTCCAGAACGACTGCTATTGTAAGAGTTTAAACAAATCCTTGGAACTGCTGTGGATTCTAAATGGCCTTGAAGTTGTGGTGTCTTGTGAGTCATGGCCATACGATGGTCACCTTTTTCTTTACATATTCCTACCTCTTTTATTGATTTTCTTTGTCATATGCCCTCACTCTAGTCTGATATCAGAAATACCCAACTAAATATCTCATTTATGTTCTGCAGCTTTTATGCTGGAGTCAATATAAAGTTGAGCAAGCCACTTTCTCTTTTTGCTACCAAGCTTTCATTAATAAAATAGGGAAAATTGTTTCTTAGACTGTGCCTATAGAGTTCACTGGACTTCATAAATATCTAGCTGATTTGAGGTGAGCTTTTCCAAGCTATTATAATAATATCCAATCACTAAGCAATCACTGAACGTCCACCTGATTTGATTATTAAGAAATCTTAAATAATGACTAACCTTTTTAAGCCCTTTCACATAGTCCTCTTAATAACAGGATAATGTTGGCTTTGCCTTGCAAAAGTCCTGACCAATCCTTAAGTGGCACACCAATAAATGTATTCATCGTGATGGCCCCATAATCCCAGGTCTCTTGAAATACTGGGATATGAATTGTGAAATAGATTATGGAAGACATCAATATGCTGCCTGACTGGCACAAATAAATCTCATCTAAGAGAGAGGGAAATCCAAATAGACACTGTGTGCTTAGGAGAAAAAAATACAACACACATTAAACATTTTTGAGAAATGAGATCATTGACATTTTGATCAATCAACCTTAGCTATTAAATACCACCATCTCTGCCAAGTTAATTACCTGCAAATGAAGAGCCAGCCCTGCCAAGAGCAGTGCTGCCAGCATCCAGCTCTGCAATCACGCTGTGAGAGGGAAAGACCTAGAAACTAAGGGAGAGCAAGGCAAAGCCCAAAGAAATGACAACTGTAGGTATGCAGAGTAGCGCTTCCCTAAAGGATGCGTCGCCTTAGCAGGTCCAGCACCCGTGCTGCCTGAGGGAAAGCTGCAGGCAGAGGAGGGGCCTAACTGTCAATGAGTTGTCACCCTGCTCTCTCTACACACAGCCTAAGTCAGCTCAATGCCTCAGAGAACTGGTGACATAGTGGCAGTTCTTCTAAAACTTCCTTTGGCCACTCTCATTCTGATCCCATGATCATTGCAGGGGTAACTGCCCAGGAAGCACCCAGCTCTGCTAAGACTCTGGAGCTGCCATTCATGGAGAAAGGGAGTGAGGTCCATTCCCTGCAGATGGGGCAAGAAGAATCACTCCTGGCTTTAGGTGGGGCTTACCCAAGGCATTTAGCCAAGACACTTTATTTAGGCAAGACTTTGGGGTGGCGAGCTCAGGTGAGACTTTTCTTCCAAAGCACAGCAGATCCTTGAATAATGTCATTTTGTTGAACGTCATTTCATTGTAGCGTTGACAAGATGGCCTAGGAATTTAACTTTTTTTTTTTTTTTTAAAGATTTTATTGGGGAAGGGGAACAGGACTTTATTGGGGAACAGTGTGTACTTCCAGGACTTTTTTCCAAGTCAAGTTGTTGTCCTTTCAATCTTAGTTGTGGAGGGTGCCGTTCAGCTTCAAGTTGTTGTCCTTTCAGTCTTAGTTGTGGAGGGTTCAGCTCAGCTCCAGGTCCAGTTGCCGTTGCTAGTTGCAGGGGGCACAGCCCACCATCCCTTGCGGGAGTTGAACTGGCAACCTTGTGGTTGAGAGCCCGCGCTCCAACCAACTGAGCCATCCAGGAGCTCAGTGGCAGCTCAGCTCAAGGTGCCGTGTTCAATCTTAGTTGCAGGGGGCAGACCCCACCATCCCTTGCGGGACTCGAGGAATTGAAGTGGCAACCTTGTGGTTGAGAGCCCACTGGCCCATGTGGGAATCCAACCAGCAGCCTTAAGTTAGGAGCATGGAGCTCTAACCGCCTGAGCCACCGAGCTGGGCCCAGGAATTTAACTCTTGTTTATATCAATTAGCTTATGGTAAAATCGGTTTCATCATGTTATTTTACCTAACGTCTCAGAATATAGTGATGACGTCAAGTGAGGACTTCTTTTATGTGAAGGAGAGTGGAAATTCTTATATCCCATTCTGAGCCACAAAAACAGTCCAAGTATTTTCCTTAGAGGCAGAGCAGATCCAGGTTTTGAGGAGCCTGGATTTTATACCACTTGAGGGAGAGTCCCTCTTTTAAAAAACAATACAAAATTAAGTGTACAAGATCTTAAAAGAGAAGCCTTGAAACTTTCATTAGCTTCATGGAGAATCTGCCTCTACTTAGAAGTACATTTATTTTCTCTCACTGTGTTCCTCTCTCTCTCACTTTATTTTCCTCTGTCTGTCTCCACCATTGCAGGTTCATTTGCCCTGGCAGGGGCTGAAACAGAGCAGGTCATATGACTATTCATCTGGGTCTTCTGGAATGTTCTTAGATATCTTCCTCTGAGATTCTCCAGGAACACATTGAAGCCTTATAGGCACTAGGAGATGGACTGAAGGCAGATGGACGGACTTCATTGAAAATCCCTCCTGCCAGGCTGGCTTTAAGACTCAGGGTTCTGAATTCAGTTTAGATATTAATTCACAGGCTCACTTTTATGGGTTGAACTGTGTTCCTCCAAAAGTCATATGTTGAAGTTCTAGCCCTCAGTATCTCAGAAAGTGACCTTATTTAAAAACAGACTCTTTAAAATAAGGTCACTAGGATGGGCCCTAATGCGATATGACTGGTGTCCTCATAAAAGGGAAACATGGAGGCAGATACACACGTAGAGAGAACGACGTACGAACAAGAAAGCAGAGGTTGGGGTGATGCTTCTCCAAGCCAAGGGATGTCACAGATGGCCAGCGAACCACCTGAAGCTAGGTGAGAGGCAGGATACAAACCTCAGAAGGAACCAACCCTGCCTACACCTTGACCTTGGATGTCTAGCCTCCAGAAGTATGACACAACATATGTCTGTGGTTTAAGCCACTCAGTTTGTGGTACTGTGTTAGAGCTGCCCTCTCAATCTAATATAGTCAACCTTGGGTACATGTCCCCTCTATATTGTTTGCCATAAAAGGAAGTCCAAAATAATGCGCTTCATCATCTAAGCTGCAAGAGAGCAAACAGAATAGACATGTGAAAGGGTCTTCTCTGTACTATTTGTAAAGAATAAGCAGAGAGGTTCTCTAAGCACTTCTGCCCAAAGGGCCTTTTTCATTTACATGATTGTGTTAATGATTTCATTCAAGTCATCACATCAAAGAAAGTTTTGAGAGAAAAGTTCCCTAAACTTGTCTTGAATGTACTCAGCCATTTTTGCAGGCTCAGGCCATCATTCCAGGACAGGACAGCCTTGGTTCATGATTTCAGCCAGCATTTATCAAGCACTTATTATTGTGCAGATACTGCGCCGGGAGCTGGGAGACAAAGTTACGTAGGACACAGACAGACTTTCATGGAACTGTAGTCTGGTGAGAAAACAAGCATAGCAAGAGCCATGATACAGCTTGAAAACTGCTATAATGGGATGTTTATAAGGTGCTAAGGAAGCTCAGAGTAGGGAGAATCCCTGCAGGCCAGTTTTAGAGGAGGTAACATTTGAGTTGGGCTTTGAAGGATAAATAGGAGTTTGCCAGGCAGAGAAGGAGGGAAGCAGAAGGAAAACCAGGGACAGTTTGAAGTATATTGAATAAATTAGTGTGACTGCAGCGCAGTGGTTACATTAGAGGGAAGCATGTTAAAGAAAGGGCAGAAGAAGAGTTTGTGGCAGGAGGAGTGAGTAGAAAAGGGGCAGGAGTTGGAAACAGAAACTCTAATGTCAGAATCTCTCTTCTCAATCTTTCTTGTGTTCTGACATTAATGCATATCTCTAGAAGCCTGACTTCGGTATCAGTCAGAACACAGAAAAGGTCTTTGACAAGGTTTTGCTTTTTTTCTTGGTTTGGACTAATCTATAATGAAAAGACACTTGAGCACAGAGCTGGGAGGGAGGTGGGAAAGGAGGGGACGAAGGAGGGGGACATGGCTCTATGTTGTTCTCTTTGCATCTGGCTCCTGTAAGTGCTGAGTGTTTCATTTTCACTTTGTAACTTGTTCCGACAGTTTCCTTTCTACTCTGCTTCAGGTTCTCAGATAACCAGAGACCTCAGCACTGGCTCCAAGGCACCTAGGGGTCTTGCCTTCTTGGCCACTTACCCTGGTCAAATTCATCCAGTTACTTACTCAGCAAACACTTCAGTCCTTGTGCTGGGCACCAGATGCACAACCGAAGCATCCGGGAGCAAATGCCACCTTTTCCTCCCAAAGTCAATTTTAAGAGTTGTGGCCCGGTAAGCAAAGGGCACACAAGTGGAAACCACGGCCCTGGTTTTGAGGCCTAATGTACAACTTTTAAGCTGTGTGACCTCAAGCATGTCACTTAGTGTCTCTGATCTTTAGTACCCTCAGATTTGAAATTAGGTTTGTGATTGTTTCCCCCCTCTGTTAAGAGGATAGAATGAAATAATGAATGTGAAAATACTTTCTCATCTGAGAAACCCTAGACAATTCTTATTTGTTACTGTGATCAGACCAGTTAGGTGAGTAAAAGCTAAGTGCATTCATCGAAACTCTGTCTGTGGCAAGTAACAGGAAGCCACGCCAAACTGGCCAAAGCAACAAAGGAGTTTATTGACTCATTTATCTGGAAAGATCCTGGAGAAGCTCAGAGTCAAAGGAAGAGCCCTGGGGTTCAGGCCCTCAAGGAGCCCAAGACCCGGCGCTCCCTTTGACTGGCTTAGTGTCTGCTTGTTTCTGCTTCTCCTTCCACAGTGGCCTCCTTCTTTCTACCTGAGATCTGCTTGCTCTTTGTGGTGGGCAACACGGACACTTGCAGCTCAGGCCTGGAGACAGTAGGTAAAGGGGGAGGAGATCACTATGTAACCAGAGGGAGATGGGAAAGCCAAAGGGCAGACAAGGGAACCACCGCCTCCCACTGCTTCCTGCCACTCACTCAGACAACATTGTTTGAGTACCTATTCTGTGGCTGACTCTGTTCTAGGCTCTGGCAATAGAAGTCTGCTCCACTCCCTGTAGTATGCCCCAATCCTTTAGTGTATTGACTCATGTCCCAGGGACATAACACAGGGACATGGTCACTACACCGTGAAAGTGCTGGAGGTTTCATAGCAGCGAATGCGACAGATGCAAACAAGGTCTTTTCTTTCACGAAAGGGGACACAAAAACAAAAAGAACAAACCAGAAAACCCAATGTCTATCAACTAATGAAAAGGTAAAATAATATGTGGTAGATCCATACAATAAAACAGTATTTGGCAGCAAAAAGGAATGAAGTGCTCATGTTACTACATGGATGAACCTCAAAAACATTGCTCTAGATGAAAGAAACCAGTCACAAAGACCACATATTGTATGATTCTTTGTATTCAAAAGATCCAAAATAGGCACATCTATAGAGACAGAAAGTAGATCTGTGGTTTCCAGAGGCTGGAGTGTGAATTAGTGGGAGGAAGAATGAGGCACTGCCCCCCTGCTAATGGCGCAAGGTTTCTTTTGGGCATGCTGACGATGTTCTAAAATTAGATCACTGTGATGGTTGCGCAACTCTGTAAATATACTAAAATCCATTAAATTGTGAACTTTAAACAGATGCATTTTATGGAATGTAAAGTCTATCTTAATAAAGCTGTTTTAAGAAAAACAAACAGAAGCACTATGTAGAAAATGTAAATAGAGTGGTGAAATGGGGAGTGACTTAATGGTTACTCTAGAAGACATGGAGAAGTCACAAAGACCTCTCAGAAGAGATGACACATAAGCTAAGGGGTCTGAGTGACAGAAAGAGCCAGCCCTGTGGGAGCTGAAGGAACATCATTCCAGGCAGAGAAGACCGCGAGCCCAAGGTCCCAAAGCAAAAACAAGCTTAGATCCTGGATGGATGGATGGATGGATGGATGGATGGATGGATGGATGGATGAAGCAGGTAGGGGCCAGCTCATCTGACTTGGTATATACCAGTGAGAGGAGTAGATTTTACTCCAAGAGGAGAAGAAAGTCACTGGAGGATTTAAGGGGAACACCTTAGTTTTTCTTTGTTTGAATTATTATTCTGGCTGCTATGGGGAGAGTGGATTGTAGGGGGCTAGTACTAAATTTTCTTTGATTGATAAGGACAAATTATTGAAAACGAAGAAAAAAAAATAGGGTTGAATCTCTGCCTTTAAGGAGCTAACGATGTAGTGGAAGAAATGATACATATAGATACCCATAAATCTCAGAAGAAGCTGAAAGTATTCAGAAAGAGGTATAGAAAGCATTATGGGGACTCAGAGGCAAACACAGTGGCATCTAGTTGGGAAAGAAGCTTGTCAGTAAGGAAAATATTTAATTAGAGTGTGACAGATGAGTAGGAAAAGAAAGGGCGGGGGACATGGCAGCCAAATAACATCTTCAACATGGTGGTGAGAAAGTACAAGGAGTATTAAGAGAAAGTGTGCCACCCAGTTAATCTACAGAGTAGATGATGAAATGAGAAGTGATGGGGACACCTGAAACATAATATTTTATGTCAACTACAATTAAAAAAACAAATTAATTTTTTTAAAGTGGTGGGAGAGAATACTACTCATACCACTTAAATTTATGAAGAGCTTACTATTAAGGTAGCAACTACTATCATTACGCCCAATATCAGTCAAGGCCCCCAAAAGAATGACACACTCAACTTAGGACAATGTAAGGGATGTTTATTTTAAAAGGACTATTTGTAATGTTGTGGGCAGAGAGTAGGGGAAGCATACAGGAGAATTCAAGAATCCATGGCTAGCAGCAATAGAGCACTCCATAAAGTAAGGCCTAAGTGATGAGGAAAGAGAGAGGTTGCCAGAATCTGGAAGGATAGAAAGTTATATAGAGGCCATCTCAGGATAAGCAATGACCTTTGGCCAAGGGATACAGCCACCCTAAAGGGACTGTAAAGGGAGAAAGCTAGAGAATAAATATCCTGACTTTATCCTCCCTTCCTCTGAACTGCCAGGGCTCCCAACTGGCTGAACATCACCAGAAACCAAAGTGCAGAAGAGACCTGATGATGTGGTCCATATAGGTTGACCTCCAAGGTTGGAAAGTCTAAGATAAGAATGGCAAGGTAGTTAGTTAGGTACCGTGCCTTCGAAGGTCTGGAATTTGGGGTGAGAAGTATGGTATTAACTGACTGTGTAAAGAGCAAGCATTGACTATCTTTGATGGATTTCCTGTTTTCCAGAAACAGCAAAACCAGTAAGGAGGTTCCTAATTGTCTGATTAAGAGAGAATGACCTAGAGACTATGGGAAAAATGGAAAGAAGGGACAATTTTAAAAACATATTTTTCAAGAATAATATTCAAGACCACCTCTGTTGGACACATTAGGTATTGGGATATGTTGGGGAATTGAGATGAGATAAGAAAAGTGCCAAAAATAATATGAGGGTTTTCAGCCTGGATACAGAGAGAAGAGAGTTCTTGCTAAAAGGAAAATCTTAACGCAATGAAGGTCTGGGTTTGGGGGTGTTATAGTCAAGGCTCTTTCATTTGAAGCCCACTTATGCTAAGTAGGAAAAAAAGAGCATTGATTATAAAAATATAGAATTATATCTCAAAACTTAAGGGCAGAGGGTATAAGGAATGAGAATCAAGAATGGGCAGTACGTTGGGGGGGACTATGTTGCTCCTCAGTTATGCTGAGTCATCCCAAGTCAGCGTGGTCAGTCTCACATCCCTGCCTCTCTTTGCTCCATTTGCACCTCTTTTCACAAACCGGATTTTTCTTCTTCTCCTCACACGTGATTGAAGATGGCAGCTTCCCCTCAAAGTCTGGATCACTTCCCAGTTCCGCCAGAATAGTCTGGTGCCCACCATAATTCCATATCCTTAGGAGACTGGATCCATCCACTTGTAGCCAAGGGTCAGGATCATGTAGTTCAAATCCACCCGGGGGTGGAGGAAATTTTCAGAGGAGGTCCATGTGCTGGAGGTAAATGCCTAAGAGGTGAAAGAATGATGACCTCAGTGCTGGACATTTTGAGTGGGAGGTGCATGCAAAATCTCTTAGTTGGAATATCTAGTAAAATGAGAGAGAAAATTGAGGAGGATAGTCAGGACTACTAGTAAACTAAAGATGACAATTGAAGGTAAATGCTGAAAAAGAGAAGGCCAAGGAAGAACCTTGGTGAATGCTTCATTTTCAGGACACGATAAAGAATATCAGTAAAGGATACCAGTAAAAAATACAGAAAAGGATCCATTAGAGGGTATAAAAAAAGAAAGAGGAGAATGTGGAGTCATGGCGTCGGAAAGAAAAGGGGGAAAAGGCTGATCCACAAGGCCACCTGCTACAAAAACTGTGAGCGTCTGAAGGACTGGGCTGAATCTTTCTCTCTAGGAGTGGACACAATGCCTATTGAGGGGTAAGGGGTTCAGTAAATATCTGTTGACACTAAAGATGCTGAAGAAAGAGAAAATTTGTAAGATTTACCAAGAATGAGGTCCTTTGTGACTTTTAAGAAAGCAATTGCATTACAATATAAAAGACTATTTTTTTAAAAGTCAGGATAAAAAAATGGAGTGGGGATAGTGTAATTATTTAACAATTTTGGCAACAGAGGGAGAAATGACTTGAAAAGAAAGCAAAGTTAAAGAAGTGGATTGTTATTATTATTATTATTATTATTATTATTACTTTTGTGTTTTATTTCTGGGATGAAAAAGACTTGTACACATTTGGAAAAAATAGCCAAGATATGTGCATTGAATATATAGAGGGTGCCAAAGAAAGGAAAACTGTATTAAAATCGTAATACCCAATGTATACCGATAACAAAAGATGAATACAAGTCACGTTTGACTTCTGCAATTACAAGAGGTGCTCAAAGTGGTTACCATCAGCATCCAGACACTTCTGATTATGGCAAACTACTGCTTGAGCAACGTTGACCAAAGTGTCTACTTGTATACATTTTTTTGGCACCCCTGGTATATTAAGAGATGAGCAATTAATGGAACAGTCTTAAAGAAAGGGAGGAGAGGTGAGAGGAACTTTAGAAAGCAAACAGAACTCTTCTTAGAGACTGAAGAGAAGAAAGGGATTCTAAAAATACAAGGAAAATTTGAGATAGAGAAAGCAGACTTGAGGAAGCTTCCCTATGTGCCTTCAGTTTCCCCATGAAGGAGAAATCCCCTTGTTGGCTTGTCTGGGGCAGGACCGGAGGCTGAGGATAATGGAGAAATTTTGGAACTCCCACTGAGCTGCATGCAGTCTTCAAGAAACAGGTCCAGGTATTCGCCAACAGTAAGAGGCCAGCTAAAGTTAGTGTGAATTTGTTAGGGCCTCAGTTCATACAAGTGCAAAGCATGCTTCAGTGCAGTTCAGCAGTCTGGGGGCTGAAGCAGAGTCCGCTGGTGATCATTGGGGATAGAGGGTGAAAGATCCCAAGGTGACAGCAAAGTGCCATGCTGAAAGAGCTTAGCCGGGGGTCAGAATGGCAGATGAGGTTGATGACTGGGGAACCTGAGGCACTGGGGATTAGACTGAAGTAGAAGGACAGAGAGAAGGGAAATGGGAAGCTGTCTCAGAGGAGGAAGCATCTCTCAAACTCAAGAGTACAAAGTCATGGTGAAGGTCAAGATACCAATGTGCCAAGGAGTGGCTCCAGCTCTGAAAAAAACAGTTCAAGGAATGAAGGAATGAAGAAACATTTGGTGAGCTCCTGCTTAGCACCCTGGAGAGGACTGCATTTCCCAAAGGGTCGTTGCCACAGAGATTTCTAATCTCTAGGGCTGTTGGTTCCCACAAAACCCAATGGTAGGAAAGTAGACATTAAGTTTGCCCTCAGATGTGATGAAAAGTGAAAAGGAAATAATAAACAAATCATATACACAGTGTGATTGTGACTATGGGGAACTACTTCACAGAAAGAAAGAATAAAGAATTGGGGCAAATTACCAAAAGCTAGTGCTTTTGGTCCTGGGGGGAATGGATGATTTAATAGTTTCTTTCTTTCTTTCTTTCTTTTTTTTTTTTTTTCCATCTTTTTACATTGCTGTAAGAGAGGTATTGTTGTTCCAAGGGAAGCTCAGAGGTTTTGGAGTCAGGCAGCACAATTATAATTGCTAACAGTTATGGACCACCCACCAGGAGCCAGCAGCATTGTGCTTGGTGCTTTGCATACATTACCTCTAATCCTATAGTTAACTATTATCCACATTTCAGACCTGAAAGTGAAACACAGAAAGGATAAGGAAATTTGTCAAGTCCAAAACCCATCTGTATGACATCTATTTTAACTCACAGCCACTGGTTCTATCTCTGACTCTTACTAATATTTTACCTTAGGCAAAATATTTAAACTCTTTTAGGCTTAGTAGCTTCACCTGTAAACTGGGCATTTTTAACACACACACACACACACACACACACACACACACACTTACATACATACAGAGAGAGAGAGAGAAAAAGAAATGAATTCACTATTAGCACAAAATCTGTACCAGAGCCACCAAGGTAAAAAGGATTAAATCAGCTCCTGGCAGTGGGCCACAGGAAAATGGGCTTCCCAGAGCCCTAGAAGACAAGAAGCCTTTTCTGTGACCCTGGTTATGCTGTTTGGCTCAAGAACCAAGAGAGCCCGATGTTTGTAAACATTCCCTTTACTAGCAATACAAAGGTTGTTAGTTTAGGTTTTTGGAGGATGATGTTTTAAGCCCACGCATAAAAGGGCAGTTGGGGGGCAAGAAACTAGCTGTTTTCCCAACTCTGACAGGCCCTTACTTGTGCGGTGTCCCTGCTAGCTGAGCAGCCCACGGGAACTTCTGGACAAAGGGAAAGCTCAGCAAGGTGGGCTGCACCTGCTCTGGAGGTTCGGAGCAGTTCCGGGTCCAGGGTGAGCGAATCAGGCCCTGCGGTGGAGGTGTGCACAACAAGACATCCTCCCACCAAACTACAGCTCACCTGACGTGTTACAAATGCCTACTTCAGAGTTGTGCAGATTAAAAAGAATATCCTCAAAGGACCTAGTGGAGGGCTACGCACAAATTATGACCTCATGAAATGGTAACTTTTATTGCTTTCTCCAAATTTTTTATGTTGAGCATGTGTTACCTTTTATGGATAAGAAAATGAATTCTTAAATGTAGTTACATTTCTGCTGCAGTTATAGCTACAGAGTAGAATTGAGATGAGTAGACATTCACCTTTTACTTTAAACATGATTGTTTGGCTATACATTGAGCACAAATGATTTTTATTTTTCCAAAATAAATTTTTCCTTTGCAAACCTCATTAGCAAGATCATCCTTAGGAGGCTGAGGTACCCCTTGGGCATTCCCTTCTACCAGCCATACTAGAGAAATCTTGTTAAAATGAAAAATGGACAACAGAATTAGAAACCCAGACATTACAATAGTAAGTAAAAGTGATGTCAAGCCACAATAGCCAAAGGTGGAAGCAACCAAGTGTTCATAAACGAATGAAGAGATAAACAAAATGTTGTATATTCATACAATGGTATATTATTCAGCCTTAAAAAGAAAGGAAATTCTGTCACATGCTACAACATGGATGAACCTTGAGGACATCATGCTAAGTGTAATAGCCAGTCACAAACAGACAAATACCGTATAATTCCACTTAAACGTGTTTCCCCGAAAATAAGACCTAGCCAGACAATTAGCTTTAATGCGTCTTTTGGAGCAAAAATTGATATAAGACCCAGTCTTATTTTACTATAATAAAAGACCGGGTCTTATATAATATAATATGATATAATATAATATAATATAATATATAACATAACATAATACTAGGTCTTATATTAACTTTTGCTCCAAAAGACGCATTAGAGCTGATTGTCCAGCCAGGTCTTATTTGCAGAGAAACAGGTATGAGGTTTCTAAAGTAGACCAATTCATAAAATCAGAGAGTAGAATGGTGGTTACCAGGGGCTGTGGGAGTGGGAAAAGGGGGAGTTCTTTAATGACTATAGAATTCCAGTTTTGCAAGGAGAGAGGCGGGGAGGTTAAGAGGAATTGGCTCATGATAATGGAGGCTGAAAAGTACCGTGGGGTACCTTCTGCAAGGTGCAGAGCCAGGAAAGCCGATGATGTAATTCCAGTCCATGGGTAGGAAAAGACCAATGTCTCAGTTCAAGCATGCAGGCAGGAAGGAGACAAATTCTCCTTTCTCTGCTTTTTTCTCTGTTCAGGCCCTCCACAGATTAGAGGATACCCACTCACATTGGGTGGGGCAATCTACTTTACTGAGTCCACCGATTCAAACACTAATCTCATCCAGAAATACTGTCACAGACACACCCAGAAATAATGTTTCATCAGGGCACCCCATGTTCCAGTGATGTTGACACATAAAATTAACCATTCTACAGGATGAAAAAGTTCTGGAGATCTGATTCACAACAATGTGAATATATACTTAACACTACTGAACTGTGCACTTAAAAATGTGCTTACTTAAAAATGGTTAAGATAGTAAAAAGAAAGTTAATGGATACAATTACCAATAACTCCTATCAACAGATCTACCAAAAAAAAGAAATTTCCTTGAATATGTATTGAAATAAATTTAAACCATTAAAAAAAAAGCGATGCCACAGGAATAAAACCATTGACGGGCAAAGGAAGAAGAATTGGGGAGAAAGCTGTCCAAGCATCCAACGTGCTGCCCACATCACCCAGGTGACGGTAGATGGAGGATTTGTGGGGGCGGCCTCCGCACCAGACTTGTGTGAGAGTTCAGCCCTTTTTCAGAACAGTCAGCAGAGCAACCTCCCTCTCTTCTTCCTGCCAACTCCCTGAGTTCCAGTTGCCAGGTTGTGTCGGTAGGAGGCCCACCTGCAGCTCTTCAAGTACACACATTCACCAGCCCCACTAGAATGTCAGCCCACAACCATACACATTTGCCTAAACCAAATGAGTCTTGGTCCTGTTTTTGTGCATCACTAATATACCACCTGCTGCCTTAGACACTCGAGTCCAGGACAACTCGACCTACCATGTTTCCCCGAAAACAAGACCGGGTCTTATATTAATTTTGTTCCAAAAGACGCATTAGAGCTTATGTTCAGGGGATGTCATCCTGAAAAATCATTCCAGGGCTTATTTTCCAGTTAGCTCTTATTTTGGGGGAAACACGGTACACTCTGAGGGTGCAAATCACAAGAAAATGACTAAATATGCCAGTGGGAAAATTTAATGAGAACATTAAAACAGGAAAGTTTGTTAGCCAGAATGTTTCTGACTGCAAATAACAGAAAGGTCTGAGTCAATCTAGTTAAAGATAAGGAAATGTAATATTACGTAATAAGAAATCAAGTTAAGTCAGTAGATAGGATAGGCTCCAGGTGTGGTTAATCAGAAGCTCAACATTGTCGCCAAAGACCTTAGATTGCTTCAATTTCTACTCTGCCATCTGGTATTGGCTTCATCCTCTTGCTGGTGGAAGATGTCTTTACAGTTCCAGCCACCATATTCAGAGAGAACATACCCAGAGGAAGAGAAACAGCTGTCTCTTCCTGTTTTCCCTTTCTCAGAGCAGGAAACCCTCCCTGTAAGCCCTTGGCAAAGGTCCCCTCTCATCCCATTGGCCAGAAATCAGGGCTACATGCCCGTTACTAAACCATTCACTGCAAGCATAGTTTTACCATAATTGCCCGAGTTTAATTATTTGCGGATAATATAGCGTTCACTACGCATTGTAAATAGGACCATAAAAGAAACACAAGTATTATATCAAAAACTTGCCTCAGTACTTTTTAGAGCAGAACGACGACATTCCCTCTGACCCCTGTCACCCTCCACCTCCATCTCACCTCAGTTACAGTGCTATAAGTTCTCAGCATTAAAATCACTCGTCTGGGAGAGACGGGGAGAAGGATTTTGTGGTCAGGTATGAAGGGGAAATGTACGCTCACCGTCTCAGAGATTTGTGGCTTTCATTAGGACATTTATTAAAAGCTCTGTGGAGTCCTGCAGATTGCTTAATCTATCATTTCCCAAATTTATATGACCAGCTGTGCTTTTTTTCCCCCCAGTGATTTAAAATTAACATCCTACGGAATTAATGCACCTCGAACTTGAAGAAATCTCAATTAAGACCTGGTCTTTCTTGGAAACAGGTAATAATTTGTTCCTTTGTCCCTTAAATCTCAGTTGAAACAGCAACTCTTCCTGGAAGCCCTGTGCCCACCCAGCAGGAGGAACCAAAGCACTGATCCCACTGCACTGCAATGGCCTATTCTTTGAGTTTTCTCACCCACAGTCTGTGAGCTCTTTGCGGTCAAGCATCATGTCTTGTTCATGGCTATATATGTCCAACACCAAGCATGGTGGTTAGCACAGACAAGAAAGAGACTGAACATTCTTGAAAGAACCCAATGATCTACCTGTGGTTTTGCTCAAAGGTGAAGAAATAAACTAGAATGAGGTCGAGATAGACAACTGCTGACTTCAGCCTTTCTAATCCACTCTGCCTCTACATGATCACTGAGCACCTCTCCAACATTGCTGGGGCGCTACCTTTTCCCGGAAACTCCAGTCAGCACAAAGGAAGCCTTTGTTAATAAACCCCACCTCTGCCCCCAGAGCCTTTTGCAGAGAGTCTCAGCCCTTCCATACCTGTCACTCCTGTTGGAGAACCGAGGCTCTGCCTCCAGATCGAACTTTTTGGACTGCCTCATGATCTTCAAACCACCTCCATCAGTGGAAGATAATATTCTCTGGGCAGAGTCTGTAAAAGTGCCTGGAATGTGTTGAAATAAATGCCTTTCCTAAGTACAACTGAGGTTATAACCAGCATAAAAAAGAAAAAAATAAATAAAAACGGACCTCTAGCAGGCACATTCCAAATGTGTCAAATGTGGGGGCCTCAGGATATGGCTGAGTAAAGAAAGAAACATGGGTGAGTTGCTTCCCCTCTCTAGAGGTACAGATAACACTGAACCTGTGGGAGTTAGATGGAGAGCTGCTGAGGAGAACGTTCTTGGTTGCCTATCTGAGACCATTCCCACCCACCTGTCTTCTTCCTTCCAAATAAAAATGAGTTTGGGTTCAGGTATCCACCCTCTTTCACATCGCCATATGCTTCAGGGGTTGCTGTTGCCAATCCCAGCTCCAGGGGGTGACTCTGGTTTGTCCGTAAGGCAATAATGGTAGCCACCATGGTAACCCCACTCCATTTGGCAAGGCTTTGTTTAGGAATGGGTATGTGACTCAGTTGTAACCAATTGAAATAAGGGAGAAATCTGCTAGGAGGCTCCTGGAAAAGTTTCCTTGTTTCTACAAAACACAAAGGTAGAGGGAGGAAAGGAAAATCTTTCTTCTTCCGTTAGTCATTACTAGCCCAGGATTGATGGCTGGGACTGCAGTAGCCATTTTGTCAGCAGTCTAAGGACGAAGCCAACATCAAGGTGGCAGAATGGAAAAAAGGAAACATCCGAGGTCTTTGATGATGTTGTCAGGCCTGGGTCCTACTATAACTGTAGTCCACTCCAGAATTCTTATTGTGTGAGCAAACAGTTTATCATTGTTTCACTTGTGGTTTTCTATGTATTATGGCCAAAATCTCCCTAAGTTAAATGTGTAAGGCCTCAAGACCAGGTCTTGTGCATTCTATGTCCAAGTGGTTTGCCTTTGCTCCCCAGTGTTGGGCAGGGGACACCACCAACCAGTGTGAACTGAGTCTATCACTCTAGAAGACACTGGCTGCAATTTGTTATGTCACAGGTGAAACCCTCAGACCAGTTCCCTGAGGCCTGCACAGTGCACAGTGGTGCGTCTTCCTGCCCAAGAGACAAAAAGCTCATCTAGTCCCATTCTGCTCGAGAGAAGACAAAACTTCCACACAAATATGTGAAAACCGTTCTATTCTTCTCAGCTGACGTGAAGAAGGGGTGCGGGGAAGTGAAAAAAAAAAAAAATTTAAACAAATAAGCTAGACCAGAGCACAGAGGCTGGTCCCGGCTCAAGGGTGGGCAAGAATGATGCATTTGGACTTAGTTTACCGTTGATGTTATGTTGGTTAATTCCAAAGGCAGCTAGTTAGTGCAAAATATATAAACTACGCAGGTAAAGTTTGAGGTGGAAGGACATGGCTCTCCACTGATCTCCTTACTTCTTATAGACTCTTCAGTGAAATTTGGTTTCTTGTTAATTTGCTGCAATTAACCAGGAATGAGACGCATGCCTGACCAGAGCTTCGTGGAACTGTGAGTGCTCTGCTGATATCTCCCTGGTCATGGAAGCACCCAGAAACTACATGCACTCCAGATCATTCAATACTTCTGTCACTCAAGAAGCCGTCTATCCTGTCCTCATATCTCGGTTTTGGGTTTTAGAATTCTTATGTGCCAGCACGGGCAATCTTTCCTCTTCTGTGCCTGCCCCGCAAGGGAGTTTTCCACTGATATCTACTTGAGGGGACCCGTAGGCCTGACCACGGCCAACCACAGGAGGCCCAGCGCTGCCGGCCTCTCACACCCGTGCTCACAATCTATGTGAACAGGTAAGTTATCTCTTCTCACTAAGTTCTATTTTCCTCATTTTATTTTCCCCACTAAAGTGTGAAGTCCACACGGCAGGGTTTTTTTTTTTCTCCTGTTTTATTCACTGATACATGCTAGGGTCCTAAAATAGTGCCTGGCACATAGTAGTCAATAAATATGTGATGAATGAAATAATCTCTCAAGTCAGGATAAAAGTGGTATCTATCTCATATGATTGTTCAAATATTGAATGAGATAGTGTGTGAAATCTTGGCTCAGCGCTTGGCACATAGTAAGTGCTAAATAAATGGTGGTGGTTATTATTATTATTATTATTATTATTATTATTATTATTATAACCTTTGTCTTTATCTTACTGAATAGATGACTCATTCCACCTGAACCAATAACTGGTAATTCAAGATCCATAAAAAAAGAATTTATTGAGTCACTACTGTAGTCCAGTAGTCACACCATCAGATTTGCTCTTCCTCCTCCTCTTCCAAATCTCCTTATCTAAATCAATGCTATGCTTTTTACCCAATAATCTCCTCTCACCCATCTGATTCCTCTTGTGCCCTCACTGGTCACATCCTTGTTATCACCACATTTTAAATCTCCCTGAGTAATGTCTCCTCTCCATCCTCAGTCAGTTCAGACCCTATGTATCTCTCACCGGGGCTGGTACTACAGCCTCTGATCTTCTATCCTCACTCTCCTTTTCCATTCCAATCTCTATACTCCTACCAGGTTCTTCTTCATATCACTTTCCTCTTCCCAAGCTTCATGCTCTTCTGATTACCTGCAAAATCAAGTCCAATGTATTAGCAATGTTATTAGCAAGGTTTTTAACATGGCCCTGAACTATGTTTCTAGCCTCTTCTCCTACTTCCATCCCTCTTTTTAGCATATTGTGGCCACATTACCCAACATACTTAGGCAGAGTCACGCCTCTGTATATTCATTCAAAGGGATCCTTTCGCCTGAAGCGCACTGTCCACTAACCTCTAGCTGTGCCAGTGGTTGTCAACTGGGGGCAAGTTTGCTCCCAAGGGAACGTTTGGCAACGTCTGGAGACATTTTTGGTTACCACAACTGGGGTAAAGCATGCTATTGGCATCTAGTGGGTAGAGACCAGGGATGCTGCCAAACACCCTACCGTGCACAGGACAGCCACCCCACACACACAACAAAGAACTAACTGGCCCCAAAAGGCAATAGTGTTGAGGGTGAAAAAATCCTGGTCATGAGAATGTTACCCATGCTTCAGGACCTACCCAAATGCCAGGAAGCTTCTCTGTAAGAGTCAAAAGTGGGAGCGTAGGGCCTTCTCCTCTAACTTTATTCCAGCTTTGGCAACCCCATCAGTCCTCTCTTGTCTTTCCAAAAAAACCACAGGCCCATTCACTGGCTGTCAGAGTTTTTCTTCTGGCCTAGAGGAACTATCCCAAATTTACTCACTTCAAATCACAGCCAAATAGCAGTCACTATGGAAAACAGTAGAGAGTCCTCAAAAAATTCAAAATAGAACTACCATATGATCCAGGAATTCCACTTGTGGGTATTTATCTAAAGAAAATAAAACACTAACTCAAAAAGACATATGCACCCTCATGTTTATTGCAGCATTATTTATAATATCTAAGATATGGAAATAGCCTAAGTGTCTATTGATGGATGAGTGGATAAAGAAAATGTGATACACACACACACACACACACATACACACACACACAGTGGAATATTATTCAGTCATAAAAAGACTGAAATCTTGCCATTTGTAACATGCATGGACCGTGAGGGCATTATGCTAAGTGAAATAAATCAGAGAACAACAAATAATGTATCATCTCATTTATACATGGAATCTTTAAAAAAAAAAAAAAACCAAGGAGTTCATAGAGAAGAGATTGGTGGTTGCCAGAGGTAGGGTGTGGGGTGGGAAGTGGGCGAAATGGTGGTGGGGGTCAAAAGGTACAAACTTCCAGTTATAAAATATATGTTATGGGATATAATGTACAGAATGGTGACAATACTTAATAATACTGTGTTGCATGTTTGAAAGTTGCTAAGAGAGTAGACCTTAAAAGTTCTCATCACGAGAAAAAAAATTTTGTAACTACATATAATGGCAATGTTAACTATACTTATTGTGCATATTATTTTGGAATATATACAAATATCAAATCATTATGCTGTACACCAGAAACTAATCTAATGTTATATGTCAATTATACCTCAATTTTAAAAAAGGAACTCACAATATGGACACCTGTTAAAATATTTTGTGAGACCAGCCAGTAGCATACGAGAAGAAAGCTCTGTTAAAATTTTAAAAAAAGGAAAGAAAAATCTCAGTTAGATAAGACAGTCTCTGATTGCTAGGGGCCAAAATTCTTTGTAACTCCAGTTTTACTTCCCAAACCCATTATTACCATTTATTTGATTCTGCTTCATACTAGTGGTTAACAAGTTTGTCTCTACATAAGAAAGAAACTGTCTGTCCCTCACCCTATGTACCAAGCACAAGGACCAAAGTGGGTGTTTTATGGGTGTTTAGTGAATGTTAAGTGTCATTGAACAAATCATGACTGTATGGTCTGTACTTTTGCAGAAAAGGTTCTGACTGAGTAACTTTTGTTTATATCTTTTCTTTGTCTAAATCTGGCTGCCAGTCTTTCAGGATGTAGCATGAGGACAAATGAGTAATTTCTTGGGTGCTTTTCTTTATTTTCAAAAAGAGAATGTAGGACAATCCAGCCAATTCCACTCCTATTTCAGGTTAAGTCCTTCTTCAGAGTTATAACATTTACTTCCCTGACTCCCAATCTTTGCAAGACCAGATGGCTCGGATACCTTTGAGAAAAACACCCAAAATGGTAAAGAACAGAGTGTTTCTAAAAGAGCCACTTACCTTTATACTGATACAAAGCTGTAACCTCTAATTTGCTGTAAAGGCCACCTGACAGATATGAAGTTGAAATCTGACACTCCAGTAATTCCCTCTAGATGACATTGAACAGGACCAGCCTCAGTAAGACAACTTTAGACTCTGGGGACCAAATCCCTGAGCATGCCCTCAGCCTTCACTCCCCTCCTGACAGCTGGTACAATCTGCTTCTCTCTTTGGAGGTGTTGTGTAGGTGTGGGAGCTTGGCACCCTCCCTGCCCCTGTCCTCCTGCAGCTGTGAATCAGTGAGCAGAATGCTCTGGAGAAGCCATTAAGAGACGATTTACTTGACTACAAAATGGGCATTTCAGAATACATCATGTTCATTGATAAGCAAATTATAGTGTTCCCAGCTTAGTCACCAATTCCCACCTGGCTGGCTCCTGGCCCAGCCTGCTTCCCCAAGGCTGGCTGGCCCTCTCAGCCTTGGCTTTTGGGGCTTCAGGTTCTTTTTAACTGGGTTCTCATTGCACATGTCCCTTCCAAACCCACATTATAGACCCTGTAACAACAGTCCCTTGCTCAGCCAGATTTCATTCCATCTACCCTTAAACAGCCCCAATTTCTGCTGCTTCACTGACAGTCTGAGATTAATGATTCTTTAAGTCTTCTTTGCCTTCCCTCTAGGCCAAGAGAGCTTAACCTGGGTTTCAGGTTAGGAAAATGGTGGAGTGTGTATATTTAGTTATTGAGTCTCTTACTGTCATTGGACTCTCAAAGCCACTCTCTGCTCTAGGTCTCCTAGATTCTATCAAGTGCTATGCTTTTGACCATTCAACGTGTCTCCAATCCTTGCATTTAGTCAGCCCGTCTTCTTTCAAAAGTTTTTTTTTTTTCTTTATCAGACTTTCCAGCCTATTGGACTCCTCCCCACCTTACCCTGCCTTCTCCTAGTCCTTTTATTGTGTGATCTGACAACCCACTTCCAGTTCATTACAAAATCATCATCCCCCAAATCACGTTCACATGTCATGTCCATAAAGCAAACTCTGTCTGCAGTAGGAAGGGACACAATTACACCGCACAGAATTAAGGCAAAAGAGTATTCCTTACTATCTTACATCTCTACAGAAAAACAAACTCTGAACCTTATATCAGTTTCCTATTGTAGACCATCCACCCATCTAAGTCAGGATAGCAAAAGGATTTTTCTCTGTTTCCAGGTTGAGTCTCCCATATCCAGAAAGGTGGCATAGAAAGAGCCCTGGACCCCGGGCCAGGAGACTTGTATTCAGATGCAAACTCTGACACTTACCAGCTGTATGACCCTTGGGAAAGAGGTTTAAACCCTCTAAAGCTTAGTTTACCCATGTGTAAAATGTAAAATGGGGATGACAACACCTAATTGCTCAGTTACAGCGAGGTTTGGATGCCCTGCATTTCCTGCAAGTATCCAGCCCTGAGCTTACTCAGTAATAGCTTCATAAGTCTCCTTGAGCAAACTCAAATAAGGAAAAGCACTGGATCTGGAGATTTCCCCTCGCCACGGAGTAGCTGAGTAACCATGGACAAATAAATACCTTAATCTCTCAGGGATTTGATTTCTTCATTTATAAAATGAAGAGAATATCCCCTACTATGCTTACCTTATAGAGGACATTTTAATCTGAAATTGCTTTGTGAACTGAAACACATCATAAGGTGTTATGATGGTGCATTTCCTTCTCAGGAAACACTGAACTGGAGAATTTTAACCAGATTCTTCCATCTTCCCCACCCCCCTGGCCCCCAGCTTTCCTGTGGTTAGTATATTCCCCAGGAGAAGATCAAATAAGGAGATCTTTTCTGGCTCCTGTCCCTGAGAAAGTAGGGCAGATTCTAGCAGCCTAGAGGGAACTGAGCCTGAAATTAAGCCCTGAGGCAATCCTAGGACTTGGAAATGCCAAATCATCAACCTGCCATTGCTTGGCCTAAGTGACAACTAAGCTCCTTAAAATCTCCTAGAGAAATTCAGCAAGAATAAGGCTTATTCATATTATCATTTCAATCCAGCATTTGTGGAAAACTGGTGTGCTTAAGTTTATTCACTGATGTGTTTAAGCTTAGTCCCTCCATGCAAGTGTTTTGCATCAGTGCAGGGAGTGTTGGTCTGTTCCACCCCAATTAGACACTGGGGCTCTCAGGGAGTGTTTCACCCAAAAAGCTGAGGGGAGCACAATTAGTGTCAGCCCTGTCCCAAAAGACAAGCAACTAGGTTAAATAATAAGGTGTAATCACCACCTTCAGGAATGCTTTCTTCTGAGGAAGAAAACAAAAAGGCCTGTAACTCTCTAGGACTCCTCCCAGGCCCTGGACGCTGATCTGGCCCTGCAAATGTCCAATTCCCAAAAAGTTCCGGAACTGTCTATTGGCATGTTCTCTGAGGAAAACAGCCCGACTTCCTCCCTCCCTTTATTAGGTCCACATAGACAAAGCCTTAGATGTCACTGGAAAGTGCAGGAAGGGGTGGGAGAAGGAAGGGATCACGTTTTGTTTTCTGATAACTGTGAATTTTCCTTGTTTCATCTGGCTTTCAACTTTCATCAAAACAAGTTGTTTACCAAGATTCATGTCGGGTATAATAAAGGCCCCAGATAGTTCTACCTGTGGGTACTGAGACTCAATAACGCTGTGCTCAAATTACACTCTCTGCTTCTGTGGAGGCAGCTTCAGGGTGTTGTCGTGAGCAGCTTTCTGTTGACTTAAAGTGAGACGACACAGAGACAGATTAGTGCAAACCACAGACATTATAAATTGCAATTTGGCCTCAAAAGATGAATGAAGAAGAAATGCTTTGATCTGGGATTCAGTGCTGAGCTGCAGTGTTTACAGAAAAACATGTCGTCCGGGAAAGAGAAAGAGGAGGCGAGACAGAAAGACAGAGATTGAGGTGTAGAAAAGAGCTTTTGGGTATTGAAAAGAATATTTTCTCAAATTGCTGATGACTGAAATGAATAGAGGGTTCAGGCAGAGAGTGCAGGGTTTTCTTGTAATTTTGTTCATCCTGTAAGGGTTGATACTGAGAGGATTTATACAATAGGACATCTGGTCTGATACAAAAACATTGCAGCACCTAATCCAATTCATAGCTGACAATCCGGTAAAGCAGGGCTACAGAGAGACAAAAGGCTCCAAGGTGCCTGGATGTCCTCCTGCAGTTCTTTTTCCTTGCCCTGTTTCCGAGTGGATGTTTCACAGATGCTGGATGGCCTGGGCAGTTTCCCTCTGGGCCAACCACCTCTCTGCCCTGTTCCACGTGCAGGGTACGTAGCTGTCCTGGGGACTCTTGGAGACCCTGAGACTGAAGACCATGACTCACAGCTCCTCAACCTCAAACCATCAAAAGATAGGGGATGACCTCAGTCCATCAGCTTGGTCTTCTCCTCACACTCTGGTGTGCCCACCTCTTCCCCCACTCCCATCTCAGCCCGGGACGAATTTAGAATTAGCAGCATCATGGAACGTTAACGTTGGAAGGGCTATTAGAGATCAGAGAATCAATCCTTCCAAACTTACAGATGGGTAAACTGAGGCTCAGAGAGGGAACCTCACTCCAGGTTCACAGAGCTGGCTATTGTGCTGTCCTTTGGGGAACAATAAAACTGCCTAAAAGACTGGACATATGACAGGACATTCTAATGAGAAGACTGCTTAGGAAATGTCTAATTCTCCCCCATCCAACTTCTTGCTTTTGCGACCTATGGAGTAAGAAATGCTCAGAGGTCCTTTTAGCATTGCCCTCCCTTAGATGGAAGGATGCAGAAATACATGAAATCAGCTAGTAAAATGTTGAATTATGTATTGTATATAATTGTTATTGCTGATATTATTGAGTATTTACTGTGTGCCGGGCACTGCTTGTATACAATCAACTCACTGAAATCTCACCCCTCCCACCAAGAAGTAGGTATATTTATTATCGCCATTTTACATGTAAGGAAACTGGGTTTAGATCTGTCCCCAGGTCACACACCTAGTAAATGACAAGAGGCAGGACTTCACCCCAAACAGCCCTATGTGAGTGCAAGTTCCCCAGTTCTTGAACCATTACCAGCAGATTTCAAACCTTGGTGTGTATGCACCACCTGGGGTGTTTGTGAGCAATGCAAACAGCTGAGCCTCACCCCCTGGATTCCTGTCAGCACCTCTTGGTCCAGTCCTCCACCTCCCAGTTTCCTCCCCATTTTTCTCTCACCCTTAAAGCATTCCCTTGCCATTCATGGGGCTTATCTAACAGCTGATCTCGCTCCTCCCAAACCACGCCCTCTTGACTTCTCATTTCTTTTATGACCTCTCTTTGAAGGCTGCTATAGATCCTTTTCATCATCGTCTCCTCCACCTTCCCCTGAATTCTCACACCTGGGCCTCCGATCTCTTCCCTCCACCACCTCCAACAAGTCTCACTTGACCTTAAATCTGGTGAGCATTGCCTGCCCTGCCCATACTTTTACTAACATAGACATTGTTGTTTTATAAACACCAGTGTACACTAACACTTGTCCTCGCAATGTTCTTACTCTATTTATTTAGGGGTGGGGTGTTGGAATGAGGGGAATTCATGCCAAAGTGTATCTGCTTTCAATTGTCTCCTATCCACCTAGCAAATACTCAAGAAACAACTTCTGTCTGCGGAGCACCAAGCTGGGTGCTGCCAGCATGAAGCTAAGACATAGTAAGACCATAGTTCCCGGCCTCAAGAGCTCACAGTCAAGCTCTTCTATCCAGAGGAGGGGGATAATACCACCTCCTCTTCTTCACAGGACTATCTCTTGTTCATTTACTCACTTACTCAAGAGATACGTCTTCAGCACCTTCCATTCTGCAAGCAACTTTTAGGAGCTGAGAATAGGGACTTTGCTCTCCAGGACCTTGCAGGGGGAGAGATTCAGCAGAGGATGATCCTGCCATGTAACTGTGGGAGCCAGAGGAAGACTTACCACCTAAACGCGTCAGAAAAAGGCTCCGCGATGCATCTTGGACTGGGACCCTGAAGGACTAAATGGCTGGGTAAAGAATGGAGAAGGGAATGACAGGGCAAAGGTAGAGAGACATAAAAAGTAGACTGTGTGCAAAGAAGCATATTGACTTCTGTGGCTCTAGGTGGGGCATGTGAAGGGGAGGAGAGGAGATGAAAGTGGAGGGTAGGCTGGGGCCAAAAACACGGAGGCTCTCCCTCTCTGCTGGGCCTCAGAGGACTGCTTCTCGGCCTTCCCTCACTAATGCCGTATAGGAAGCTAATGCTGTCTGTTATATGCTTGGGGTGGGGGAGGTCTGGGGCTTTCTCCCTATTCATCTCTTCCCCTGTTTGTCGCTCTCCTAGGCGTTGACCACATACCTAGCTGTCCCTTAAGAATTCTTCTGTTTAGACAGTGACCTTGGCACCACCTTGCCCCAGGACCTCTGTATGAGTCATCAGCCCACCACACAGACTGTCAACCATTACAAAAGAAAGAAATCTCAGGGCCCAAATGTTCTACAAGTATTTAATTATGGGTGCATAGCTTAATTACTTAGTCCTGCTTTATATGCTTAATTTATAAATATAATTTACAGTTCCCTGGTTTCTTTCTCAAGCCACTTAGCTCATTAATAGTGCTGACTATAAGAGCTCTTCGGTTCTTTCTTGCTGAGCTCCAGGCCAGTGGTATACTAAGATAAGGGAGGCAGGTAACAGTGGTAGGAGACATCCACCTGTGCCAGAAGCATTGTATCACTCGTGTTGTTAAGTTCCAGTGTGTGGTCATAATAAACAAAACAAAAAAAAGAGCCACTTATAGTTGGGTTTATTATTGCTTTTAAATCCTGTAAAGCCAGTGCCCTCCTGCCCTCCTCCCCCACTGCCTGCACCCAGGACAGACCACAAACCCCTCTGCCTTCTCTATGCCTCTACTACAGGGACAGCCTTCAGTTCCACACTGAAACCAGCACTCTGCAACAAGCTGCTGGAAATTTCCCCTATGCCACCCCAAGTGGCATTTACTCATTCAACCAGCATTTATTCAGTACCTACTATGTGCAAGACATTGTTGGCAATGAAGTGAAAAGCCAGGGTAAAAGTATAATACAATAATTAACAGTTACTGCATACTCAAGATGAACCAGGCACGGTGCCAAGCTTTCAAAAACATTGCATTTACTGTTCAGCACAGCCCTATAAATAAGGCTCAGTTTGTTTAAAATGGTGGTCCTGGACTCTGACGGCATGTTGGAGTTACCTGGGGAGCTCTGATGCTGGATCCCACTCTCTACTTTCTGGTTTCACTGATTGGTGGTATGGACTGGGCATTAGGATATTAAATAAAACAAACAAAGCAAAACAAAAAAACTTTTCAGACAATCATAATGTGCAGCCATGTTTAAGAACCACTCATTTAACCAATTTTCCCAAGAGTCTACAAATAGAGCAGGGAAGGCAGGCAGGCTGAGCCCTACTATGTGCCAGACCAGCACGAGGTCCTTTCACTACTAAGGACGTAATAGATGGCGTGTGCCATAAAAAAGATAAAACACTATTACAGTTCAAAGGACAATGAATGCAGGGAATTCTTCATGAAAGGGATAGCTTATGGGTTATTCTTTTAAAGAATTTGTAGACTATGCAGAAGTGGTCAAAACAGTAGGGCAGGACTTCCATGCAGAAAGCACCACATGAGCAAATGTGTAGGTTGGAAAACGTGGTGGATGTGTAAGGAACAGGGAGCAGACACAGTGTGTGTTGGAACAGTTGAGGGAAATTAGTCAGGAAAGGTAAGTCAGGGACAGGTTGTAAAGGACAATACTTCCAGCACCATTTCAGCTGAGGTACATGTAGAATACTGATCATATGTATAGATGTAACAGAGGAAATGGACAAGGCTGCTTATGGCAGGATCACCATCTGCCTTAGTCTGTTCGAGCTGCTGTAACAAAATACCATAGACTGGGTGGCGTATAAACAACAGAAATTTAATTCTCGCAGTTCTGGAGGCTGGAAGTCCAAGATCATGGCTCTGGTAAGTTCAGTATCTGGAGAGGTCCTTCCTCATTAAACAGCCATCTTCTCACTATAACGTCACATGGCTGAATGGGCCAGCGATCTTACGAGGGTCTTTTTTATAAGGGCACTAACCCCACTTAGGAGGGCTCCACCCTCGTGACCTAATCGCTTCTTAAAGGCCCCACGTCCAAACACCATCACACTGAGGATTAGGTTTCCCATATGAATTTGACGGGGTTCCAAACATTCAGTCCATGGCAATATCTCAGCGTATGTGGCACACCCACTGGGGAGCTGTAACATAAGGCCTTGAATATGTATGGTTCAAAAAGTTTGAACTTCTGTCATTAATAGGAAGCCAATGAAGATTTTATACTGGAGATGGGAGATTGTGATAGGATCGAGGTTGTGCTTTTAAAACAAATCTAGGCATGGTCACAATGACGTCCTAAAGACAAAGCCTTGACTTAAGGAGTTTTCCACCAAGCACCACTAATAGAATACTTTCATAGTATATTATGATAACTACGTTGGTGGTGTCTTTCCTACTAAGCTCTTCCATAAGAGGAAGTATGTCAGCCTCTTTTTTTTGGAATTCCAATGTCTAGCACAGGGCTTGGCACATAGTAGGTGTACGATAAGGAACAGTCTTTGAATCACTCATTCCATTCCATTCAGCAGGTAGCCATCTCTTTTGGGGTCAAGGGGCAAAAAATGATGCAAATGCATGTACATTAGAAAAAGAATGGATGTCAGAGTTAGAAGCCCATGAATGTAGCCAAGAAGCCCGCACAACATGGAGGCCCTGGCAGACACAGCTGGTTTCCAGGGGTAGTTCCCTTCCCCTGGACTCTGCTGCTCTTCTGTAACAGGAACAATTTCCTACCTAACAGGAGTGTTGTGAAATCACACCTCAGCAGTACATGGCAAGTTCTGGCATGCAGCTGGCACGCAGAAACATCCATTGGCCCCAGTTCCCTTGACCACATTTAATTTTCAAATGTTTCCAATCAAATAATGAGGGTCACATTAATAGTTCCAATTTGTATGAGGCATATTATCCTTCTATCTGTTCTATTGGATGCGTGTGTGGCAGGGGAGCTGGCATATTATTGCCAGCTGAAGCTTCTGCTATTATTTGCCTTTAATTAGCCTTCTACACAATCACCAGGTGGGAATCATCATACCTACTGTTTATTGAGAATTGACTATGTTGTTGGTCCAATGCAAACCATTTTATATATGTTACCTCATTTAATCTTCATAATAAACCTAACTACCGTAAGCCAAATCTGGCCCTGGGTCTGTTTTTCTATAGCCCTCAAGCTAAGAATAGTTTGTACATTTTTAAAGGTTTGTAAGAAATAAAAAAGAATATGCAAGAAAGACTGTGCTACAAAGCTGAAAGTATTTACTACCTGGTCCTTTACAGAAAAAGTTTGTCCATCCCCGGTCTATTACATAGGTATTATCATGATGCCCACTTTATAGATGAGAAAACTGAGTTTTCAAAAGGTGAGGTAATTACCCAAAGCCACACAGATAGTAGCAAGTGGCAAGTCTTGGCTCCAGGCCTAATTCCATACCCATGGTTTTAAAACCAGCTTTATTGTTTTGAATTATATTTAAAAGTGTACTTTCCCTTTAACTTAGACACAAACTTGGTCTATCCATAGCTTATTCCTAAAGGTTCTGTGACATGCCTTCTCTGTTGTCTACATCCCTGTACATGCTCAATCTCACCTCCCCTTATGTTTCAAAAGGAGGGGGGCGGGCAGGCAAACTCTCTATCAGGTTCCTCTCTCACACTCCCCACAGAGTTTTCAAAGTAGCAGAGGGTTACCGGCTGTAAGGAGAGTTACAATCCACAGGAGAGCCTGCTGAGAAGGAAACACAGTTCTTTGTCTTTAGGGAGTCTGGTTTCCAGCTGTGGGGGAAGGGAGAGAACTAGTGCTTTCCTTCCAAAGGAAAGCATGGCCAGAGGTTTCCGCGTAAGCACACATCTGAGCAGCCTCATTGTTGCTCTGTCTGGACTTTGGGGGGAAAGACACCTGAAAACCACCCTGCTTCAAGCTCTAGCAGCTCACCAGCTGAGAAGAGCAGCTGCTCCCGTTTCATCTGTTCCATATTCAGCAGGGGGATTTGTTTAAGGTTCTGACCCCGAGAGAATAGTGCCTACAGTAAACGCTCTGTTATCCTGTCCAGCTGGGGAGTGAGGTGTCCTGCTTTGTCAAATACGCTGGTTCATGGACAGTTAGTTGCCATCTACACCATCAGCGGGTGACTGGTATTCAAAGACCCAGGATGCATAAAATACACTTTGCGCTAAAACTATCCCGAACATAATTTCATCTTTCTTAGATGTTTCAGCAGGCATGGTGCCTCAGGGACACTGTCATAGAAGGAAGAGTGTGAAGGAAATGAAATTCACATGTATTGAATTCTATGCTGCTAACAGTGAGCTGGATGCCACAAATAAATATGGCATTGGATGCTGATCATTGTCCAATGTCTATGAGTATCTCCATTTCACAGAAGAAACAACTGAGGCTCCAGATGGGTTCATTCATTGACTATGTATTGAGTGCCTTCTATTACCCTCAGCACTGGGCCTACCTGTCCCTGCCCTATTCTTGTAGGCGAGTGTCAATGAAAGAACTATAAGTAATGAATCAATTATGATGGGGATAAGAGCCACGAAGGGCAAGTGAGGCTGTCATGAGAACATATCACAGAGGGAGCTGACTCAGTCCGAGCGTCCAAAAAGACTTGCCGGAGGAAGCAAAATCGAAGCTGAGACCTGAATGGTTGCCTAGGAGAGGAGCATGCGAGCTTTCCCAGCACCATGGAGCCCCCACAGTGGAAAGAAGCATGGCTCTTCCAAGACATGCAAACACCCAGGGGTGTCTAGAGCAGAGAGCGGGGACTGAGGATGAGCAGAAGGGGAAGCTGGTTACATTAGTACAGCCAGGCCACTGGGACCAGCCTCTCAGACCAAGCAAAGATGTTGGACTTTATTCCAGGAAATCACAGAGGGATGCAAACCAAGGGGAGAGATGGCAGTGCTGCAGAAGATCAAACTCTTAGAAGTAAGAAGCAAGAAGTAAGTAAGCAAGTAAGAAGCAAGTAAGAAGTCAGAAGCAAGTAAGAAGTAAGAAGCACTTGAACTCTTAGAAGCAAGAGTTCAAGTGCAGGTTCACCTCTAAAGTTCATGCTTTTCCCACTATCCCCAGCACTTAAAAAAAAAAAAAATTTTTTTTTAAAGCCTTCAAGTATGATCAAGTGATAGTATCTTCCAGTTGAGAGAAAAGAAGTCTGACAAAGGAAAGTCCTGTATTAGGCGTCAGAAGACATGGGTTCTGCTTCTGCCTTTCCCCTTTCCTAGTCATGCAGTTGGACCAAGTCTTCTAAACCCACAAGCCTCAGTTTCCTCATCTCTAAGAGAGAGGGTGAGACTGGGTGCTCAATGGGTCACCCCGTGTAAAACACTTACAGCCATGCACAACCCATGATAAATGCTCAGGAAGTCTTAGCTGTGGTTTTCATCAGCCTCTTTGAGCTCTAATATTTTACAACTCTTGAATAAATTCTGTGACAATGAATGCACTTTCTCAGAGCTCTCCCTGCTCTGGCACAATAACCAATCTTGGGTATTTCTAGAGAAAGTTTGTAAAATTATTCTTTTGACATAATTCTAGAATTCTCCAATAACACGTAGGAACTCTTGTCTTCCTGGGTTTTACAGCTCACTTAAATGTTCGTATAAATGACTCTCCCCCTCACAGGATTTACCCACATAAGCCACAGGCAGAAATTTAATTACAGTTCTGAAGGGACTTACTGTTATAATACTGGCAGAGCTTTCATAGGTTAAGTGATAATTAAAGTTTAAATTCCACTGGGGTCAAGCAACTTTTAAATGGGTCCTGCCCCACTCCCATCCCATATTGCAACAAAGGTAATTTGGCTTTTGAAATACAGGATGGTCCTAAGCAAGAAATTATTGTGTGCACCATATATAAAGTGGTACCTGCTTTTATTCGGTTCCTTGATGTCGTGATAATAAATTTTCACATGCATGTTTTGTCCCAACAGCAAATTTATGACAGTAGGGAGGAGACAGGGTGGAGGCTATTCTTCATTATTATAGAAAATATTGAGTCCTGGGCTACTTCCCTTACAACTGCCCTTGCCCCTTCACTCAGCAAGATTTTGGTCCTCTGCTTTCTTTGCCAGCTAGTGTGTGCTTTGTCTGGGAAACTCATTTGAATATTAGCTTATGTAAGGCATGATTAGGAACGCAAATCTGCCACAAGAAAACAATGCCATTCATTCAAAAGCCAAGATTCGATGACTTTTGAATTATTTGTTGTGAGACTTTTTTTTTTAACATCCTCATTGCACCCCATTCCAATAATTGAATGCTGTCTGTATATTAAGTATGCGGCTGTAGTTGGCCTGCTAATATACTCTCCCCAGGCAAGCTCTGTTGTTTTGCAAGAACAAGAAATAGGATAGCTCAGTTCCCCTCTGCAAACTTAGTAGAGGAGGAGGAGGTTCTTTCTAGATTCCTCCTGTGACAGATGCAAAAAGAGAACTCACTCTACACTGGAGTTGAGTGACACAGCAAGGGTATTTTTTACACTAGGTACTGTTTCTTCTTTTCCTCAATAATCTTTTCTGCAGCTTTGTCTTCATGCTTAACCATCTGCCCTATCCTTCAATAGATTCATTTTGTCTTGAGACCAGGTTGCTTTACCCTTTGTCAGCATTGCAATGCTAAAATAAAAATAACCACCCACCCGTGAATTGTCAACTTTTTGTCATTGGAAGAGTGCATAACCTACACAACAGGAATCATGTCAAGTGCTCTTTTATATAACTGAATGTGTGTTTGTGTGGGTGTGTGTAAATGTGTATGTTAGCAAAACCTAAAATCAAAAATGAGTTTATGACATATCACAGTCAGAGAGTCACCACGTGACCAGGCATTATTTCAGACCCACTCCTCATTGTATAACAGTATCATGGTAGGAAGGTTCACAAAATCCTGCGTGATTTAGCGCCTCTCTTTCCGGCCTCACCTCACACCACTCCCCACTGCGTTCTCTATGCTCCCGCCATACTAGCAGCATAAGTGCCTTGAAATTCATGCGCCTTGCCTCTTTCAACTTCCACATGTGTTTTCCCTCTACCTGGCATCTTCTTCTTCCCCATCACTGAACTATTTATTCCTTATCCTTCAGGTCTCAAGTTTGTTGTCACTTCCTGTTAAATTTGGCTGTGGATCTGGATCAACATACAGTTGCCTAGATTTTCAACAACAGCAAACATTTTTTGAAACTATTTCTTCCCGAATCTGTATATTAGACACTGGGGGAAGAGGGAGAAGAGGAAGAGAGCTTTAAGGGATCATCCGAACACTCCAATGTCCCCATCTCTGGCACTTGCAAACAAACTGATCCCTAAGACTCTGGACTACTAATATTCTTGTATTGTGAAATACCTAATTTGCTGACTCTATGCCATTTTATACAGGACTCTAATAATTTTAAGTTCTAAATTCCTTACGGACAAAGTCTATCTTATTTTTAAACTACCTCCAAAGCCTAATACTTGAGTGAATGCATAAGAAATACCCAACAAATACCATTAATTAATTACCTGTTGACATGCCCTTGGAGTGACTTCCATGAGTCTTTTTGCAACATGGTTATATGCCCAGGAGATTGTCAGCTGCATGAGGACAAGGATCCTGTGTATCCTATTCAGCATTTTCCCAAGTCCTTACACAACGTCTGACAAACCATAGGCACTCAAAAATATTTATGGAGTAAATAGATGAATGAATGATGATACAAAGGCGTAGGAACACAAGTCTTGCCCTAAAGGAACTTCTAGACAATGGAAAGAGAACTGTACTTACATTCTCCTCTTCCCACCCCAACTCTTGTCTCCATCAAACATTACATTCTCTTGCTCATTTGTGCTAAGAGTTCTCTTGAATTGGAGACTTTTTTCTTAAGTGGACCTTGTAGGGAAAAATAATAATCCTAGCAGAAACACATACACAGGCCCCTTCTTCTAAATAGCTGTAAAAAACAACAAGAACGGTGATTGAGATGATTGGTCTACTCCATAAGGCTTCACAAAGCTAAGGTTAAAGACAATCCTTTCAGTTTACAACCTCCTTTTCATCACATGCAGTCAATGACAATCATTACAAATCATCAGAGCAAATACAATTCAATATAAGTCAACAAGCACTCATTCTGTGTTGAGTATTTGAGATAAAAAATAAAAAGATAGATAAGACTAAAGTTGAGTGAGAGGGAATGTAAACACCTACCATACAATGTGGTAATTGCTATGTTAGAGGGATAACCAGAGTGCTCAGGAAATAATGAAGATGGAGCGATTAAACCTGTCTCAAGCATAGAGAAATTTATCATTTGGTCCTTCAAGAAGGTAGGATTTTGCAGGTAGAAGAAATAAGATGAGCATTCCAAGTAGAGAGAGCAATGTGATGGCATCAAGTATGCATCATGTCCCAGCTGATTAAGACAGCTTGACTGAGATAGAGGCTCCCAACAATTTTATTACCAAAGAGCTTCATTCACCCCTACGTGGAAATGGTTGTAGCTTTAGCATCAACTGATTGAGAAAGCACATCCCACAAAATCTACCATGCATTAAATAACGCTCTTGAACAGTGTTTTATTAATCTCTACAACATCTGGATACAGTCCAAAAATACTAGCACATGATACCAAATTTCAAGTTCACATTTACCTTCCCTTTCTCCAAATGTCCCATTGAAACTAAGACAGATGATTGCTGTCTAAGGAAAACATGTGATCTTTCTAAAAAATGTCCCTGGTGAGGGTATCAGAGCTTGAGAGAGAAGAAGATTAAGGCTTTATGTAGTTCTTGAACCCCACACAGACATGCAATAATGTGTCTGGGGTGGGGGTAAGGGGGCAAGTTGAGAAGGAATGGCACCTCGGCCCAGGAGTGAAATGCTGTCTGCCCAAGTTTTCTATTACCAAAATAAAGCCATCCTCCTTTGCAAGTATAGGGGTCCCCAAGCTGCCTTCTGGAGGAAATCCTACTTACAAAGAGCTCACAGGCAGCTTTTTATCCAGGGATCTCTACAGCTACAGAAAAAATTATATCCAACACCTAACCCTCACTCACAAATATACACCGGAAATTATCATCAGACAGTGGAAAAAAACCAACTGACCACAGAGGATAATCCAGGGAACAGAAAAGAGCTTTAAAAACCTTTTTAAAATTAGAATCCTCAGAGCTTCAAGATTTTGTATCAGTTAAACAAGAACAGGATGCTATATAAAAAGGGATAATCGGCACAAAACAGGAAATAGTTCTTAGGAATTAAAAATGACAAGAAATTCAACAAGTGTACTGAATAAAATCCTAAATACAGTACATGATCAAATTAGATACTTAGAAAATGAAGTCAAGGAAAGCTCCCAAAATTTATATCAAAAAAGTAAAATATATACAAAACATGAAAGAAAAAGTAGGAGACAATGAGAAAGGCGAGTATGAGTGGGCAGTAGTACAGTGTTCATTTCCTGATCTTTCATAACAAAAGGTCAACAATTCTCTCCCGCTGGTAATAACAAGAAATAGAAGCTTAAGTCTCTTACTTAATAAGGTCATATGGTTACCAGAAGAATTAAATACACAGACCCTAGGACGTGAAACTGGGCTGAGGAAACTGCCTCTGGAATGAGAGGGTTCCTTTTATGGACTCCTGTTTTCTTTGGGGGAAAAAATTACTATATAGGGATAACATTTCTTTTACTATTTTTCATAAAGTTATCCTTAAAATGTATGACCCATTGGCAGAACTGAGATACCATTCCCATTTCTTCCAAATCTATTCTCCACCAATGTAGGGGTCCTTTGTAACAAAAGGAAGCCCCAGAAAGAAAAGCATTTTCCATTTATTTATTCATTCAATCATTCAACAAACATGATGTGATTGCCTGCTATGTGTCAGGGACTGTTCCAGTGCTCCACATAAAGCAGTTAACAAACAACACTCTTGCTCTCACAGAGCTTACGTTCTTCTCTTGGCAGAATAATGCCAGGGTTATTACTTTACAATTAATAGGCTCAGTGTTATTCTCAACCAAGAACGCATTCTTGGTAGAGAGACACCATATTATCTTCAGAAGAAAAAAAATTAAGTCTTTCACAAGGATGAGGTGTGTTTTCTGTTAGATAAATTCAGGTGGAAACCACTGTCCATTCAACTCCACCCCAAGAAGAGATTTTCCCAAGGGAGAGTGAGGTGGGCCACCAGATGTGAAAGATTTAAAGAGGGGAGATTCAGGAAATGGACAAGATAAAGAAGACCAAGGCATAGAATGAGGGAGCTACCCTGTGGACTAGAAAGAGAGGCACCTTTGTGTTGTGCATGGGAACAAGTTAGCGAAAAAATCCCAACTCCCAGTCATCAGGCTCTGTGCTATTTGAGGATGCTTAATTGAATCCTTGAATAAAAGAAATGTTTGCCCCTCCCTCAGATTTCACTGAGGATTTGTTCTGGGGAAGATTGACAGGGGGATACTTAAAAGCAAGCATGTTCCCAGATCAGAGGCCACTTGGTAGGTTAACAGAAAGAACAATAGCCCAAGCTTGAGACTTAAGAGCATGTCAGTGACAGGACAACTCCCTGATCTGTCCCTCAGTGGGTCTCCCAGGACTGACCACCCCCAGCTCCCCCCACCCCCGAAACATGACCATGAAAGGAAGGGCACTTCCTACATGACCTAATAGTTATGCCTGCTACCATCAAGTGAGGAAGACAGTAGAGGGAATGATCATAAAAGAAACTAGATTAGATCTAGACAAAATTAAGAAATTCCATTTTCTCTACAGATCCAAGGGGAAGTGTGAGTTAAGTTTTGCAAACCTACAACATATGTTTAAGTCACATTACTTATTCAAGCTACAGATTTCTTGATGAACATATGGTTTTTCTGATCTTTTGAAATAATTCCAGAGGACACAAGTTGGAAACATCAGGGCCAGCGCGAAGGGTGCTCGTTGGGAGGAAGTGAGAAATGAGGCCAGAGAGGCAAATTCGGAACACTACTTCTTGTGCCATACCAAAAATTCAGGGGACAGCCAAGAAGTATACAAAGGAATGAAATGTGCATAGAAGAAAGGAGTAAAAGAAGAGAAGGTTTCTAAGGAAGAGAAGGGAGTGATATAATCAGATCTGGGTTTTGGAAAGATGATTCTGGCAGTATCTGAATAGTGAATTTGAAGAGAGACATTCGCAGACAGGGAGCTCAGTTAGGAAGCTACTGTAATTATTCAAGCAAGAGATGTCCTAAACCAGGCAGTGGCAGTGGGGAAAAGTTATCTTTTGTGCACTACTTCACGTCTTTCTGACCCTACCCATTAGCCCAACCACTGCTGTGGTCACCATTTCTGCACACTTCGTCTAGCTCTGGGCAGGTATGAACTGAGAGTGTATTCTCCCAGTCGCAGGTCATGGACTCCATGCTTCTCAACCAGAGTCTTCTCTGATGTTGCAGCATAGAATGCCCCAAGAACCCACATTGCAGTCTTACGTGCACAACCCAAAAGCACGAGGGTGTTGACACCCATGGGGCCCTGCTTGAATGATGGTGGATGGAGTCTTCTAGGTGTACAGTTCTGAGATGCATTTCAAAAGGCTCCTCAAAAGATCCTGCAAGATCAAGGATTGGCAGCAGTGGTCAACTCAGTAACGCAACCTTGATTTGGCTCCCACGCCTTCCCTTTTCACTCCGCCATTCCTCTTGCTACTCCTTGTATCATCAGAGGCCTTGCTCCCCGTGCAGTATTGTATTGGGGTGGGGGCAGGGGCTGCGGCAGTGTGCGATTCTGTCAGTTAGTGAGTCATGTTGCAATGAAGCTCTATTTCACATTATAAAGTCACAGTGAAAAAATGTGAGTATGGACACGTGATCTTTCAACAAATATTTACGGAACAACACTTCCTTACAATACCTAACTAGACTCATTGGAATAAAATCCTAGGCATTCTTGGTTATGTGGAGAACCTGTTTCTTTACAACTCATACCCCAGAGCTTGAAGTAAGACAATGAAAATAGAAGCCAGTGTCCTCTGTCTGTCTGCCTTTACAAATGGCAACTCACCTCCACCACCCCTCCCTCCCAGCCTCCCTGCCACAAACCCACACCTTACCCTCTCTTGTTCTGGTTACAGAAATCCAGTTCCTTTTTTATAATCTACAAAGTACATACCCAAAGAAATGACTATGTTAAGAATCATACTTTAAAAAAAAAAGAAAAGTGTTTTGTCTTTGTAGCAAACTCTTATTTTTCATTTACTTCTAAGTCAGACACCAGCTCTGCAATGTGCCCCTTTTCGTTGATGTCAGCAGGAACTGATCTCCTGTGGAACTGTCCCGAATCCCTACCGTCAGTTCATCTTTGACTACATGTATCTCTACAAGCAGAGAGGGAATGAGGGCATTTATCACTTTTAACCATTCCATGTTCTGTGTTCAAGGTCAGTTTCCCAAAGATCCACTTGGGGAGTGGAGGGGGTGGGTGTTGGGGCAACCTGCCAAATGGAGCTGGGGAGAAAGCAGCCCGATGAGATGCCACTTTTTCACATGAGAACAGTGGCAAAGAGGTTTGTTTATGCCTTGTCATGACTAGACAGCCCAAATACCATTAAGCCTGCATCAGCAACCGGGCCTGGGTTTTGTCATTGTCAGTCCCTCTGGTATTCAGAAGAGATGCTGGCTCAGGAGGGCCAGCAGAATTTCATTGCTAAACGCATCTGAAACCCCTTAAGCCCTTTGTTGGAGCCATTGCAAAATCACAGTGGGCATAAGCCTTTCTTTCCTTCAGTGGTTGCATCACGGTCACTAAGACAAGCAGTACTGACTCCTTCTCCAGACTGACGTTGGCACCCGTGGTCCAAAGGTTAAGCATGGGCCTGGTTGGTGGAATTGCATTTCATCTGAGAGCCCACGTGAGTGCAGGCTAAGAATAGCGCCCGCTGGGGAGTGGGAAGCAATTGCTGGCTGTTCTCTCCCCAGGGCAGACAAGCGGCGTATGGTGTTCTGCCTGTGACACAAATGGTTAATTTCCACCAGCTTTTCTGTAGTGTCAGCAACTCTGGGATTAGAAAGGACAGGTTCTTTACAATTCCTTCCAGTATCTCTCCAACTTGCTTTCCAAGTCTCTGCTTTTGTTCTGCTGATTCTCTTTCAGCGGCTTGGTTTTGCTGAGGAGGTAAATACTGGGCTTGGGACTGAGCACGTTTTAGTTGCTTTCATTCTGCTGCCTTTACCCAGGATTTCCGGAACCGTTATTTCAAATCTTGAGATACTCTTAAGTGTTTCTTCCCTATATGCATATGAAAACTCTCTCTCTCTCTTTCTCTTTCTCTCATAGCATTTATTAATTATTGTGGTTTTGGAACTATATTGGTCCATACGGAATAATGATCAGCTGGAGCAAAGACAAAATATTTGCTGTATTTGATGGTGGTGGTGGTAGAGGAGCGTGTGTGTGTGTGTGTGTGTGTGTGTGTGTGTGTGTCTGAGAGAGAGAGAAAGAGAGGGAAATAATAATAAGAAACTTCTACAATTATAGAAATTTCTATGCACTGGGCACACTGCTGAGTACCTTACATCCATTCTTTCATTTAGTTCTCTCTAAACCTCACAGATTCAAGGGTTATTATTATCCCCATTTGACAGATGAGAAAATTGAGGCCTAACTTGCTTAGGACATGATTCTAAATCCAAGCCAGATTTTTCTGACACAAAAACTATGTAATCATGAGGTTATCACACCTGTCAGTAGCACACTCCCACCTAATTTTCTCAGGACTCTGTTTTATGAGAAGATAATTATATCTTGCTTTTTCATGATAAAAAAATCCTGAGAGCCACAATAATGAGAATAGCTATAATCATTGGTACATTATGTATCACATAACACTTGGAGCTTTACAACAGTATTTCACTTAATGTTCACACAAACTTGCCTGAATGTAAGTAATGATACATATCATCCCCACTTTACCAATGACAGAACAGAAGGGGAGAATTTTTAAGTAAGTGACTTGCCCCAGGTCACACAACCAGTAAATGGTAAATTGGATTTCAAACCCAAATCGGTTGATTCCAAAGTCCTAAAACTTCCCAGAGTCTGTTCCCTTTTTCTTATTGTTTTCTTAGGCAAAGAGCCCAAGAAGAGCATAATTGTTTGATGATTTTCCAATTTATCAGTGTGTGAGTACTCATTACCTCATTTCTAATGTGTGTGTGTGTGTGTGTGTGTGTGTGTGTGTGTATATATATATATATATACATATACAAATTCAATCATCCAACACACAGTACAAGTAAATTTGGAGACATAAATGCTTTAGAAAATGAGAAACAAGCATTTATTGAACTTCTATACTACTATATACCAGGCATGAGGTTGGGCTCTAGGAAAAGTAACATTCAGAGGAACCCACCAGTATCACAGAGAGAGAGAGACGCTGAGACAAACATATCCAATAGAATACAGTGAGTAGAGCGAGGGGCTATAGAACACACTTCCAGTGGAGGGGCCTTTAACGCAATCAAGGCTCTGAGAGACCCTGGTACTGTACACTCATTGCTTTCAGAGGCTCAAGTTTGTATAGTGAACACAATGTTAAAGAGTAACTGTGTTGTCAGCAGTTCATGAAACTGAGGAACAAAGCAACTGTAGCGAAAAAATAAGTGAACTATAACTTCCTACTCAGAAAGTTACCCTGCCCCCCCACTGCCTCCTGAAAAGCGGAGTTCCTCAGCCAGCTATCTCATTCTGAGTCCCCCGCCCTGCCTGCCCCATCAGGATTCCTTCCAAGGACACCTGGCCCAGAGCTCACTGAGCAGGCAGGCAGTCACCTTGTGGCTCCTCTCTCCCTGTCCCAGGTGACCTGACCAGGATGAACAATTCCCTGAAGTCATCCATTTAGAGTCTCTCCCTCAAACTTTGTACCGGGAAGCCTGAAGATGATTGTCTTTGCTCATCACCAGATTTGAGAGACGCATGGCTATATTGGGCTGGGCCATGAGACAAATAGAGGAAACCAGTGAGGGAAAGAGAAGGGTGAAGCAGATAAATAACGAGAAGTAGAGACAAGACCTAACTGCCCCTGGGAGATGCAAGGACAGCCCTTCGAACTTCCTGATTTCCCACAACATGTTTCAGTGGGGCCCAGCTTCTTGAATTATGAGCAATGTCCCTATTTTGTTTTAATATTTTTAAATGTGTTTCAGCTGGAGTGGGTTTCTGTTTCTTTCTAACAAAAGACCTTTGACAAGAATACCTTCAAATCCTTCTCTAATCAAGTCATAAATGTATCTTTTTAATCAACTATTTTGCCTCGGGAATCAGACCCCACCAGAGCTACTCACCATCCCACAAATGCATTTAGCTTTTTGCTGCATTTATAGCTTAGCTTATAGGTTCAGCTCTGTTTGGAACGCCTATTACCTCCATGTCCAAGGGTTCACATCCCATCAGCCTTTGAGCCCCAGCTGGAATCTTCCTCCATATAGCTTCTTGAAACTTCCTACTTATAAGTAATCTCACACTCCTTCACAGGATCTTGTATGTAGGTTTCCTGCCTCTGGTGCTTTCTTCCTTATGATAGAGCTGTTAGTATACCCAGTTTATGTTTCCTAGTAGATTGTAAGCTCCTGGAGGCAGAGACTTTTGTATTGTTCTTTGCAAATTTCATCAGTGCTTAGCACACAGTAGACACTCAGTGCCATTTATAGAATTGTTGAATAAATGAATGAATTCAAATTACCAGGAAGCACAATTAACTGAAAAGTATCAATAATTCAATGTTAGAGGGGAAAAAAGATAAATAGAGAACTTAGATTATATTAAACATATAGTCAAAATACAAACTACAGGATGTCCGAGATCAGTACAAATTCAAATTTTGATCTTAATCTCTATGGTTTCTTCCACTTAAAAAAATCCATGCCAATGGGATGCTATGCTATGTATATCTGCAGTACTCCAGAAAGAGACCTGGGTTAGGAATTGAGCCTTGTGATGCTGTACATTTTTTTTTTTTTGGAGGAGTGCTTATTTTTTTTATTATGTGAAGAACTCTTTTTTTTTTCCTTTATTTATTTATTTAATTTATCGGGGTGACAATTGTTAGTAAAATTACATAGATTTCAGGTGTACAATTCTGTATCACATCATCTATAAATCACTTTGTGTGTTCATCACCCAGAGTCAGTTCTCCTTCCATCACCTCATATTTGATCCCCCTTACCCTCATCTACCACTCCCCTCCCCCCTTACCCTTTGGTAACCACTAAACTATTGTCTGTATCTATGAGTGTTTTTTTGGTTTGTTTGTTTGTGGGGTTTTTTTGTTTGTTTTGTTTCTTTTTTTTTCTTAGATGTTTATCATTTATATCCCTCACACTGTGGACCCCCCTCCCCCCATCCACTATCTCTCTGACATCGCACCGAGCCATCCCATTTCCACTATCTCCACTCCCAATGCTGTACTCTGCCTCTTGTAAATGTATGATGCTATACATTTTTGGTGACCAAAAGACAATCTTGTTAAGAAATATTGGAACCAAAGAATTAAATTTTACCTGACCAAAAAAAAAAAAATCTTGTTATCCATGCACTATAATATTTGCCAGCATATAACATATTGTGTTTCCCCGAAAATAAGACCTAGCCAGGCAATCAGCTCTAATGCATCTTTTGGAGCAAAAATTAATATAAGACCCGGTCTTATTTTACTATAAGATAAGCCCAGGTCTATAATATAATATAATATAATATAATATAATATAATATAATATAATATAATATATAATGCTGGGTCTTATATTAATTTTTTGCTCCAAAAGACGCATTAGAGCTGATTGTCTGGCTAGGTCTTATTTTGGGGGAAATACGGTACATAATTATTTTTTATATCTATTTGCTTATTATCTCTCTCCCAGTGGAACACAAGTGTCATGAGGCAATGATCTTCGTTTCACTCACTGATGTTTCCTGTGTGCCTGTAGTAGTACTTGGCAGAAAGATGGCACACAGTAAATAATTCTTGAATGGATGATTGAATGATGAAGGAATAGGAAATATAAAAACAGATAAAATGTAGCCTCTGCCCTCAATAAGCATGCAATTATCTTTACTGCAGAAGACACTTCTGGTGCCTTGCCCAGATCCTCTTCACCAACCAGTGCCCCTCATCCCCCAGCTGTTGTAAGTGGCTGCAAACCGCTGACAGCTGCCCCCTTCTCCCGAGAATTGGCCTTCGTGGATGGGAACATCTCTCTCAGAAAGGCCTGAGAGGTTGCACACTAACTCCAGAGGTGGCCTGTAGCCACTGACTGATAAAGAGATCCAAAAAGTATCTCCCCTTGCCTCAGTGTGGGAAAGTTCTGTGCTGTCATTCTCCATCTAGAGTCACCCATGGTATAAGCTAAAGCTAGCCTTAGCGGAATACAAATCTTATCTGCCTCCTCCTTATTCTGCTTCTCTCACTTACTCCCTTACAGGCCTTACCTGGGAGCACTCCCTCAATAAATCACTGCCATAAAAATCCTTGTCTCAGGCTCTGCGTCTCGAGAACTAAAGGGATTATTTATTATGTGCCATGCACTACTTTTGAGACTTTATCTCCATTTGGAAATTTAATTTAATTTCATCTTAGCTTCACAACCAATTTTCAAGACAGTGATTATCATATGTAAATAATTCAGCATGATATATGAATGCTTAATATAGTCTATGTGGTCAAGGTAGGATTTGAACGCTGATCTCCCTACCCGCAGAATCTCTGTGCTTCATGTTATACTACATTAGTGCAGGAGTTTATTGATACATTCAGAAACATTTTTAAAGGCAAAAAGAGAAACAAAGGAGATTTTGTGGCTGATCTTAGTTAATCAGAATACGCAATTAATCACAACTGCCCAATCCCTAAAATTCAATGTAATCAAGTAGTCTCTCCTTCCCAAACTGGCTTTCCCTTCACATTCTGATGAGAGTCTGACTTAGGAGTTCACATATTAAGGAGTCGTTCGGTACTTTTCAATGCATCAGACTTTGAAGTAAATTCTCTGTACCATGGGAAAGCAGATATCTGTTGACCTATTCTGTTGATTAATGAAGACATCCAGGCAGTTGAGTGATATCCCCCAAGGCCACATAACATATCTTCATCAGAGCCAAGCATTTAAAATTCCTTACCCATGCCTCAGACTTTCAAATTTTTATCTTGCACAAATCCACCATTTGTGCTTTCACCATTACTGAGAGAGATGAGTCCCTGATAGAAACCTGTTTTGATTCCTGTCTGCACGAATGGAGCAGAAATATGTATACGTCAAGAGTGATCATCTTTCCAGATCAGAGCGTGCAGCCTCATCGACCAAATTCAAATGGAATTTGGGTGGATAATATGTAGAATTAAAATCTTTAAAATATTTAAAATTAAGAGAAATGGACAATGTGGACATTTCTAGCTGAGATACTTGGACTGCTTTTCTTCCAGAACCCATCTCTTTTCAAGGGATATCTTATTTTTATAAAGGACATTTTGAAGTTCTAAACATTAAAAAAAAAAATGTCTGCTGGTCTGAGAAATGACAGATAGTAGTAGGTGTGTTCTAAGCTGACTATGGGTCAGAATGATATAACACAAACATAATACCCATAGAATGGGAAATTGGATTGAAATTGTGGCTCATAGATGCTTCTCGTGTTTTCAATAAAATTAATAAAAAGAAATGTAAGTTAGATGATGGATTTATGTATTCTTTCTATCATTGGTATTTCTTTTATTTCTATCAAAACAATAATCTAGACTTTCAGACCCCACTTAGATTTGACTTGTACTTGACAACACTAGACTTTGGTATCAAAGAAGAAAATACTTAAAGGAGATTTCAAATAGGTACATAGTATAAAAAAGGCGAACTGCAATGTGTAAAAAACAGTGAGTAGAAAAACAAAATTTGTAACTGTGTTCTACTGTGGGTATGACATTTTTCTTTATTTTGAATAACTCCATTCTGTAAAGCTGAATCTCCCAAAACAAAGATTCTCAAACACATATTTTCACTGTAATAATGAACATTTGGATATCAACAACTCAAATAATGATTATAATCTGAACCTAAAGACAGTGTAGTAGAGTGGAAAGGCTGGTGCCTTGGGTGTGGGGGCGAGGTCTAGATTCCAGCCCAATGCAAACTAACTTTGTGATATTGGGCTTTTTACTAATTCTTTCTTGGTTTCTGTTCCCTTAATTACATATTGAGAGTATTAAACTAGACAATCCTTAGGGTTTCTTCCAGCTTTATCTTTCTGTGAATTCACATGTATGAAATTAATTTAAGTGCTTTGGAGAAAGATCTCAGAACCTCTATAATAATTTTTCCAAATCAAGTGAATTATATTTCTCAGAGCATTTCTCTTTAGGCTATGGTGATGTGAGAAAATATAGCTTTCTCCCCCAGAAACAAATGTCATGTTGAGACCTGCTCGTATGAAATATTGTGGTATTGTTATTGAAAGCATGCTGAGGCCAGATTCGTGAACAAGGAAAATATGATGGACATGATTAAAGGAAATTATATAAGAGCAAAGATCGGAGTAGTGACTCTGAAGAAGTAGTCAAGACTAAAAACGTTGGACAGACAACATAAATCTAGGTAAGTAAGTCAAGTCCAAACAAATCAGCCAATCAGAAAGGGTAGAACAAGTGCTGTAGGTCAGAGCAAACAGAGTCTGGGGTCAGAGAAGGGATATTAATAGTACTGAAAAATAGAAAACATTGAGGAGAGATCAGATTTTAGGGCATAGCTTATTTCCTCTCTATGCAGTGTCCATAGGTGCTCACTGTAGTCAGAATAACGTGAGAAGTAATACTGATGAAGCCAGATACTGACAAAGATTTGGGAGGATTGCTTTCCATCAAAGAACATCAGAAGTTTCCGATAATTTAGAGATACCAGTGGCAGGAGAAGAGATGAGATAAGAAAAGAAAATCTTTCTTAGACACTTATTTTGTTCTGGCCCTGTATGGAAAGAAAACAAGCCACTCCCTACTTCGCTTTCACTCTCATACCAAGCAGAACCAGTAGAACTAGCACCGGGAACATGATCTGGGCAATGAAGGCAGGGCCACAATCCCTACCCCTGTGGAGGCCTCCGCACAAGAGCATAAACTTCACTTCTTTCACAGCAGCCCCTCTTGAGCTGTCCATGAGAGAACCGTGTAGAAGGACTCTCTCTTCTCCATTTCCATCTGGCTCTGTGTGAAAATGCTCTGACCCAATCCTCATTTAAAAAAAAAAAAAAAAAAAGATTTACCAGAACGGTTGTAGTAGAAATACATGGCAACACAGAAGGTGCTGTGGACAAAATAGAAGTTCCTTTTCCAAAAAAGAATTCTTCTGCTGTACCAGCTGATCAGTTGGAGAGGGATATTCTGATTTATATTTTGAATAAAGCTTCGAGTTGCCTTCTAAAGAGTGTACCTCAGGGGGTGAGGATGGAAGCAGAGAAATTAGGATATTTTTTTAGGAATCCAAGAGAGAGATGGGAGTGATTTAGAATTCTAATGTTCACCTGTATCTGTTTTCCTCACCTGTCATGTACACAGAAAAATTATACCTCCTTACCCCTTTGTAGCTGGGTGATGTCCTGTGACTAGTTCTGGCCAATGGATTGGACTGGAGCACTTGATTGCAGGTTGAGACCTTCCTGTTGTCCCCTGCCACTGTGGCTGGTAATATTCCAGATTGTAGAGCCTTTTCAATGAGGGAATGGGAGTGAGGAAGAACTGGAGTAGATCTCTCTGCTGATATTAACAAACATATAGCCTGAGTGAGAAATAGGCATTTGTTGTTTAAACCACAGAGATTTGGGGATTATCTGTTACCATAGGATAACTAGCATATCCTAAGCAATAAAGATACTAATCACAGGAAATGGTGAAAAGTAATCAGATTTGGGATCTAGTTTACAGGTGTGACTGATAGGACTTTGTGACAGATTGGAGATAAGTGACACAAGAAAAAGGAATCAAGGGTGACCACAGCACGACCACGAGCCCGTGGCTGGCATTGCTCATCAATTATCGCGCTTGTCCCCACTAAGCTCCACAGCCCCTCACAATCCTTGCTAACACAATGCTATAGAAAAGTACTAGAGTAAGCAGGAGAGATGAATGATGACTTGCAGCATCTGGGATTGTATGGTCTCTTGCAGCTTCTACTTCTAACAGTCTTTAACTCTAAGAAGCACATGGAGACAGATGGTTAGAATTTTTTTTATCATTGGGTTGAGATGGAGCAAACATGACCAAATTCATTTCAACCTCCCCAAACAGCAAAACTGAAGGCATTTCAAAATCATCACTATCTACAGAGAGAGTGAAGAAATAACTGAAGCATTATTCGGTAGAAGAAACCGACTTCAATAAATATTTTATGATAACCAGAAATTAGAAAGAAAGAACTACCTATTCTTGCATAATAGCCATTGGTAGATTTAGGTGTTCAAAATATTTTACCATAAAGCTACTATTTGATTGGACCAGATTTAAAGGGCATTTCAAAAGCCCTTTGTTGAAAAATCTTGTTTTCAAACAGGACTGTGGTTCTAACAGCAATTGTGTGACTTTGGACAAGTCACTCTAATCTCTCTAAGTTTTAACTTAGTCATCTATAAATCGAGAGTAATCATAAGGTTTGAGATTTAAATTAGATAATGTGTATAAAACTCTGTAAACTATGCAGTGCTGGTCTGATATGCATAATTATCAATATTTTTAAAGACTGAACCACAGGGGTTTCTCTTTCCCTTATTTTTAAGCCCACATTTAATCCTGATGAGGCTACAGAAGAGGAAATTTGATATCGAAAACTAGGACTCAATGAGCTTTTAATGAAAACTAATGACTTATAGAATAGACATCTTATCTAAGTTATTGAATAGCCTAAAGGGAAGGAAATCAAGATGTGGTCAAATTTGTTTAGAATCTAATTACAGAAACGCTTTAAAACTGTACACACCCATTATTGGATTTAATCACATTCCTAAACTGTTGCCAGGACTAGCTTATTTTGCTTTTCATGGCAACCGTGTAATAGAGCTACGGTATGTCTGTCTGTCTAATCTTATGATTAAATGCTATTGTGTACTTGCATTAAATTGAAAGGTCACTCAGAAATTCTTCTTGGCGGGCTCTCCTTCTCCCTTCCTCTTTACATCTATCTCCAGGTCTATACAGCACAAAGCAATTAAAAAGCAGAACAGTAAATCTGGGAAAGCTAACTAAGAGGGTACCTCAGAATCTGGATCTGCCTAGAGTAGACTATTTCATTCAAAATTACCCATTTCTGGTATGAATTCACATAATAGTTTCTGGTTCTCCACACTGAAAACAGTTTTAAGAAATATTTATTGAGCACTAATAGTGGTCCAGACACTTGTTTTAGACACTAGGATTTAAACTTGCCTGCCCTTAAGGTACTTAGGTTCTAATGGGGAAGACAGACACACAAACCATATTGACACAATGTGGTAAATGTTTAGAGAGAGCTACAGGTGACGTGGAACTTTCAGTATCACCTTGGCTTCCTCACAGACACCTGAGCTGAATTTTAAAGCCATGTAAGAGTTAGCCAGGTGAATAAAGCAGGGTGGGGCATTTCAGACACAGGGAACAGCACAATCAAATAAAAATGTAGGAACTACAGATTTGGAGGCAATGGTGAGCTCAGCTTTGGGTGTATTGTGGGAGAATGAAGTAAACCTAGCAGGCATATTTATGTCAAAAAAACAATCCTCAGAGGAGAGTTATGGACTGGGCATATAGCTTTGGGAGTCATCAACTGATGGGGAGGAGAGGAAGACAGGAAAATATACAATGGGAAAAGATCAGAAGGTGAATTGGACTCTGAGGAACACTCAGGCTTAAGGGCAGGAAAATGAGAAGAATTCTTTTTTTTTTTTTTTTTTAAGATTTTATTGGGGAAAGGGAACAGGACTTTATTGGGGAACAGTGTGTACTTCCAGGACTTATTCCGAGTCAAGCTATTTCTCTTTCAGTCTTAGTTGTGGAGGGCGCAGCTCAGCTCCAGGTCCAGTTGCCGTTGTCAGTTGCAGGGGGCGCAGCCCACCATCCCTTGCGGGAGTCGAACCGGCAACCTTGTGGTTGAGAACCCACTGGCCCATGTGGGAATCGAACCGGCAGCCTTCAGTGTTAGGAGCACAGAGCTCCAACCGCCTGAGCCACCGGGCCAGCCCGAGAAAGAATTTTTGAAGGGGCAGCAGAGAAGTGATCAGAATGGCAGAAAAAGAACCAGGGAAAAAATTTAGAATGTTGAAAGTTTCAAGCAGATGGTCAACAATGACAAATATTCAACTAATATCAATACGCATTGGCTTATGCATCAATATGCATCAACATGCAACCTAAACCAACATGCATTTCATTAGCGACACGAAGAGCATTGGCTTAAAAAGATGTTTCAGTGGTGTGAGTGTTGGAGGAGTGAGGAAGAGGAGCTAGAGTTTAGATTGTGCTTCTTGACTAAGAAGAAGGAAATCTAGGTCAAGGGAGGATAATTTTTAGTAGAAGAAATTAGAGGGCATTATAAGCTAAGGGAAAGAATCACTAGAATGCAACAAAATGAACATGTAGAGAAGATAAAAGATAGTGGAAGGAGTGGGAATGTTGTGGAAATGTGAAGGGGTGGGGAGTTGGTCTTGAATAGAATGATGTTCTTAATATTTTTGATCACGACCTACTATAAGATACACATCTCACTCAAATCCCAGCACACACACAAAGATATTCACATAATCATAGATGTAAAACAGTTTATGAAACAATATTTGCCCTTATTATATATTATATACCCTGACATTTTCTTTCTTTCGTTTTTTGTTTTGTTTTTTTCTTCTTTTCTGTTCCATTTTATTTCATTTAAAAAAATGCTGGTCACAACCCACTGCGTTGATCTCATGCCCTACTAACCGATTAAGGACCTAACGTTGAAAACAAACAAACAAGCAAACAAACAAAAAACAACACTGGAATGAGAGAAAGACTGTTCAGTCTCTCAAACTTCAATCTTTAAATCTTCCCAAATCAGAAGAAAATTAAGTTGGGTAGAGATGAGGATAAATATATAGTGAAATTGAGGAAATTGAGGCATTTCAGGCCTTCTGGCCTGACATTTCTTCAAGTAAAAGTTGAAGTCATCTGTTGAGTAGAATGGAATCACAGTAGAGGGTACAATGAAAATGGTAAAGATTTGGAAAAGTCACTGAGGAGAATGAAAGGGAAGGAAAAATCTGTCCAGCAGCACTGGGGGCCCATTTAAGCCAAAAACCAAGCATTTATTGTAGCACCAGCTTCAATGGTTCTGTAGATCAGACTCTCAGTTCAACCAGGCTTGTCATTTTATTTTCTATTCTTCAACAGAGAGTCTAGTAAATTCTCAATAAATAGTTACTAAATAGTTACTAAACGAATACGGAAGCAAAGATACTCTAGATGAGTTAATTCACTGTCTGAGTCAAAACTATCACATGGATCACTCCAATTTTTGTCTCTCTTGGGCAGAAAAGATACAGGGCACTTTCCTTAGATTCTCCTCCCTCCCACCACCCCTATTAAAGCTTTCTTTGGATGCTTTTGTGCTCAGAGAGTTGTTCAACTGTCAAGTTGACAGCCCTAAACATGACCCTTGGCACCCTGTAGGTGCAAGTTGTTTATTGATTGGCATCTAGTTTGCAATATATTGTGGAAATATGCTATACAACCAGCCTTTGTGTTTATGCTGTTTGTCCAACAGAACGACACTATGTGATAAAACTGTGAGTGTTTGAAATAATCTGGCTCATTCATTCATTCAACAAATATTTATTGAGCACTGACTACATGCCAGGCACTATTCTAGGCATGGGGACAGAGTATGAATGAGAACAACATGGTCCCTACAGTCAAGGAGCTACCATTCTCTTTTTGGGAGGAATGGAGATGACTTTGTTTCACTTTTTGCTGGGGTGGCAGGGAGCTGGGGGGACAGTAAGCATGCAAGGAGAGAGAGCAGCTTAAGGTTAGATAGAACATGGAACATGGCGATGGCATGTTCCAGAAACTGAGATAAAGCCAGTGCAGCTACAGACTGGGGATGGAGAAGACAGGGTCAAGATTGGGCCTTGTGGGCACGTTAAAGATCTTCTCTGTCCTGAGAGCAAAGGGAAGCCATTGTAGACAGGAGAAAGATGGAGCAGAGGGCCATTCCTGCATGTATCTCGGATTCTGAATACTTACCCAATTGTTTGTCCTAGTGAAGCATCTCTCAGCTGGCAAATTATTTCAGAGATCTAGTTTCCACTTCGCTTTGTTGTGCCCTTACCTCAAATGCAAGTATTGCTGAGCAGGGCCTGCATTTTGAGCCACTTCCCTTATACCCTCACATTTCACTTTAATGTCGGAGGCTGTTTCTGCTTCTAGCCACTCCAACTTTCAGGCCAACTGTCAGCAGTTTTTTGAAGAAATTTACGTGACTAAGAGCCGAGGGTTTGCAGAGCAGATACCAATGAGCACTCGGGAAGAGTTTTAGAGGACTGCTGAAGTTTCGATATCACAACAGAAAACAGTGTGGGTACATTTCTCTTTGTCAGGGTGGAGGGTTTAGCCTCCTCTCCGCTCTGCAATACTGACAATTCCAAAGGGGGAAATCTTGGAACTGCTAACTCCATTTTTCCTTCTCAGTTTCCCTCTGGATTTCCTGTTGCCTGGGAGCCTCAGAAAGGAGTAGCTCCCTTCCCTTCCCTCAGCTCCAGCGGTGACTGCAGATCTGGGCTGGTCTGCAGCACTGACTCTGGAAAGGGTACCAGGCCGAGTGTGGCAAAAGAAACACAAGCTCCTACGTCCTGCCCAGGGCTTATGTCTGGTAACTGTAAATCCGCAGGCTTCATGATTAATTAGAACGAAAACAGAACCCTAATCAAGGTGGGTGCCCAGGATTCAAGCACAGCTGCACCTCAGAGATGCCTGGCAGCCTTGCTGCCGTGACCATGGACATGGAACTCATACACTACTTGGATTTTATTTAAAGTATCTGTTCCTCGCCAGGGAGACCATGAAGCCAATCTGAAGCCACCGCCTCCACCTGACTATGGGGGGAAAGAAGGTATTGTCACCTTAGGAGAAAACGCCAGAGATGTTAGTTTTGTAATTATCTCTACTCCATTTGCTGAACTTTGACTTCTGTCCCTTATGCATTCTGAGACCTTCCCTCCCACTCCACTAAATTTTAGGAAGTTTTGCCTTTCTCCTCAGTTTTTTGTACCTATGAAATAAAATTTTCTATGGTTGTAATGAAATGCAATTAACTTAACAGACCTGGCTTTCTGTCCAAGCTTTCTGGTTTACTAATTTAGCACTCTAACCTCACAGAACCTAATTTTCTCAATTATACAATAGTAGGGATAATAGAAGCCACTTCACTGGCTTGTTATGAAGATTAAATTAAATAAGATAATGTGGTGTCTGGCACATAGAATGTAGTCAATAAAGGTTAACTGTTGTTATTGTTCTCCACTAATCCAGGCAGAAGGGAACCTTCTGGGGGTTGATCTTACATAGAAATCTCAGACATTTGAAGAAGAGCCAAAGTTTGTCCACTGCAGCTCAATTCTGTGTATTCGTTGTGGCACAGACTTGAGGCAGGATTTCTGTCACCTCTAACCACCAAAGTTAGGAGATACAGATGGGGCCGTATGCCCCTTGTTAAACACAGTGCTGTGCTACGCAGATGTTCTTCGGGATTGTGTGCTCTTCCAAACAAATAAATTCATGTAATGGAAGCACCAATATTCTTTATTTAGAGTCAAAATGCAGAGACGAGCTAGTTCCAAGCCAATAAACCCAGGCTTCCAAAGCTCTAATTTCCTAGAATTTAGTAAAATGCTCCCAGATACTGCTGGTGGGTGAGATTGGCAACCACACACTGATCAATTTTATGCTTCATGCCTTGTCTGTAGCTAATTCTACAGCTGAGTCCTATCTCCTTCCGGTGGCTAAGCAGTCTTCTCACTGGGCCTTCTGGATCCTCATTTCATGGCCCTCCATTGCCGTAACTCATAGCTTGTTTACTGGACCTTGGATGGGCTTCTGGATTTCTGTGCGGAGTGTTCTAGAAACACAGTCCTTACCCTTAAGTTCCCTTCAAGTCTTCTATTTGTTGGTATCATTGTACTGCTCCTTGTCCCCACACATCGCTGATGCTTTCCTGCCTCTAAAATTTGCTCATACGCTTTCACTTCCAGGAATACCATCCCCATTCCCTACTCTCCCTCCCTATCCCCACAATCTTCACTTGTCAATATTCTTTCTATGGATTTCAGCTCAATTTAAATACTACTCCTCCTTGAAGCTTTTCTCTTGTCCTCCCATACCCTTGTTTCTCCTCTGAATTCTCAACTTAGAGTCTTTATCATATTCAGAGGATTACTTGGAGTATCATTTTCTATGTACACATTTCTCTCCCCTAATTCAGTATAATATGCGAGGGAGAGAAGTCTATGTTATTCATCATTGCACTTACAAAACTTAACAGTAGACACGAAAGGTTGAGTGATCGGTCAAGTGAATTTATTCATCCAACAAACATTTATTGACTGCCCTCTGTGGACCAGGCCGTGTTCTAGGTGTAGGGCCTACAGTGGTGATTAGATGAAGTCCCTGTCCTTGGGGAGCTCACATTCTATATGAATAACTTATGAATAAATGAATAAATTATTTATTTTTCTGAATCATGCTGAAAATCATTCTAGACGAGATGATAAGAGGATAAGAGTGGCCAAAAGAAAGAAAATAATTTTAGATGAGATGTAGAGTGTGACCTTGTAGGTTTAAAAAAAAATTTTTTTTTAAGAGTTTGATTAGGCCACTAAAGACCTGTGTTATGTGTGGCATCATACAAGTAAATAAACTGCTTTGTAGACACTGTAAAATGGGGATACCATTATTTGGCTTAACTGTTGAAAAGAAAAAATAGGACAACACGGTAGAGCACCCAACATAGTGTCGGTGCATGGTATGAGGTCTGACAATTAAGTACGCAAATTTGTGGCAGTGATGTTGCTAACCTTTTTTTGATATCAGAGGGATTATTTATTATGAATTTGTACCAACTGGACAAATAGTTAACCAAGTTTACTATTTGGAAGTGCTGAAAAGGCTGCGTGAAAAAGTTAGATGACCTGAATTTTTCAACAACCATTCATGGCTCTTGCATCACCACAATGCACCAGCTCACACGGCACTGTCTGTGAGGGAGTTTTTAGCCAGTAAACAAATAACTATACTGGAACACCCTCCCTACTCACCTGACCTGGCCCCCAATGACTTCTTTCTTTACCTGAAGATAAAGGAAGACATTTTGATGACATTCAGGACATCAAGGGTAATATGATGACAGCTTTGATGGCCATTCCAGAAAAAGATTTCCAAAGTTGCACTGAAGGGTGGACTAGGCACTGTCCTCGGTGCACAGCTTCCCACGGGGAGTACTTTGAAGGTGAGCATAGTGATGTTCAGCAATGAGGTATATGCAGCACTTTTCCTAGGATGAGTTCGCGAACTTAATTGTCTGACCTCGTACATCCTCACTAATGTTTCTTTCCTGAAAAACAACAGCAATAACAACAACAAAACACTTGGTTAGGTTACACTTTTTGTAAAACATAAATCAAAGGAATTAGATTAGGTCTGGGGTGCACTCTTATTATCCTTGCTTGAAAATTCTTGTCATTTGGAGGTAGGGTTTCTTTATAATTGTAAAAAGCTATATTGAGAGGCCAGTGGCGAGTACTGAGTTATTCTACTTCCCGAGAAGTTTGCCTGTGGTACATTATCTCTCGCACTGGCCAGGTAATTGTGCTGCTTGAACTATCCGTAGGATTCACAGGAAGACTGTGAGTAAGTCAGTTAGGCCTTTAGCTCTAAAAGCTTCATAATGGAGGGAGTTTCGAATAACCAGAAGTTCCAGTTATCCCGCATAGGTGAGTGTTACTCTCATTTCCCAGAGGTTTTCAGTCCGGTGATCTGATCCACTATCTCCAGGTATCTTGGACTCTGAATAAAGGGGAATAAAGTGAGCAAGATCTCAAGAAAACCCTCAAGGATGTTTGAAACATGAGAATGTAAGTTAGTTCATTTGATTTTTTCCCCACCCATTTCCATAGGTTTTCCCATCAACAGTAGCTTTAAAAACTATAGTGAAAGTTGCAGGCACAGTTGCCAGGATTCTTAACAAATGTTACTTCCTCTTCTCACTCTTTCTCACTCTCTTCCTAGAAGAGAGTCTCATATCACACCCACAGTATTTGGGCAAAACCTAACAGCTGATCAAAGAAAGAGAAATGAGAGTACAATGCAGTGGCTTTAGCAGCTGCCAAGCTATGTGACCTTGAGCAACGATTTTCACTTTAGTCATTAAGTGACAAACACTTGCAAGTCAATTATCTCTTTCTATCCTCTTATCAGTTCTTTGAGATAGGTATTGTTATCCTCATGGTTACAAACAAGAACAATGATTAGCAGACAGGATAGAAAGTTCCCCAAGATCACACAGCTTGTGAGTACTAAAGACTAATTAAAACCTGAGATCTCTTTGACCACCGATTATGGTTCTTCTCTCGATATCTCCAGATCTTCAGCTCTAAAAAAATCTTTAAGATTTTTTTCTCAGCTGTGAATATCTACGGGATTTATTGTTTAATTGATTCAAGAAATTGAGATTCTATTTGACAAGTTCTACTATGCCAGGTATAGTTAGTTGAATGCTATCAGGAAGAATAAAATATGAACTTTAAGATCTTTGTTTGACACACACAATAGTCATAATACAAGACAGAAGGAGAAAGGGTGACCAAGGAGCTCTAGCAAAAGGGCTCAGCGACTCTAGAAGAGAGAAGAATTGATCTTGTGGAGCAGTTCGAGAGACTTCCTGGGGGAGAAAGAACATAATCTAGACTTCAAATAGCCACTCAGTGTTCAAAGCAGGAGACCCTTTTATTTCCCAAGGGCCAAAACTCCCAAGCTTTTTCTTCTTGTCCATTTAGGTTGAGAGAAGCCCTCTGTGAGTTGAGCGCTTGATATTATTGTGGACAATTCAAAGGCAAGAGAACGCCAAGTGCCATAACAAAGTACATTTCAAAGTGCTTGCTTTGAAAGGCCATGAGATTTAAGGTTCAGTTCATCTTTCAATTTATCATCTTTGTCATTTCTTCTATAAATCACGCATACATGAACATCCAAATAATACAGAAAGCTTACTGTCAAGCTTCTTTTAGTTCGTGGAGGCCAGGAGGACGGCTTGGATTTCAAACCTTTGACACTAAACAGAGCTCTACTTGGTTAGAAATCATACTATGGCAACAACAAACACAAGTACCACTCACCATGTGCCAGGCACAGCTCTCAGTGCTTTACACATATTATTCTTACTTAATACATGCAATTATCCTACGAAACAGATACTATTAATAGTCACATTTTACAGACAAAGAAACTAGGACTCCAAGAAGTTAAACAATTTGCCAAAGGTGTCCCCCACTAGTAAGTGTCTGAGCTCAGATATAAACTAACAAATCCTGGTTCCAGACAATATGCTCATCACCAGTATTCAATGTGGCTTCCTTTTATGCTTTACCTGGTTTAAAAACAATTAAAAAAGAAAAAGTAGCATGATTCCAATATTGATTTAGCTGGTTTAAATCAATATTGATTTAGTTGGTTTAAACTAAATTGATTTACCTGGTTTCAAAACAATTTAAAAAGAAAAAGTAGTATGATTCTAATATTTGGGGAAAGCCAAAAGTGTTTTTTGTTTGTTTGACTATAAACTTTTGGTTCAATACATAGTCATAGTTTATTGTTCTAAATTTTGTAGGCTCAGATTTGAAAACTTATTCTTAAAATATCTGTATTGCTATTTTTCTAACTATAATTGTAAATGAAGGTCATTGTAGAAAGCCATTAAAATACAGGATGAAAAACAAGTCACTTAGGAGAAAACCACTATTTATATTTTGAAGTATTTCCTTATCAGTATTTTTTCTATGTATATCTATGTATTTGCCTTCTAGATATGAATATTGGAGATCACTGGGATACCCTGTTTAGTATGTTGATCTCTGTCCATGTTGTGCCTTATTAAAAATTCTTCTAAAGCCTCATTTTCAGGGCAGAAAAATATTCCACCAAATGAATATTCTATAATTTATTTAACCAGATCTCTATTTTAGAGATTGGGTTCAGATGGTTTGGGGGCATTCAGGTTGTTTTTATTTTCCTTATTAAAATAAAATTTTCAACAAACATTTTTGGACGTTTTTGTAACCGATATTACTTTCTTAGGCTTTGTTAGGATTATCGGCTTTAATTAATCAATTAATTGATTGATTAATTTTACTTACTTACTTAATTCATTCTACAAATGTTTAGCAAATGTCTATGATGTTGTACCAGCTACAGTTAAGGGGCTAAGGATTCTGTGGTGTTACTGAGTCAAAAGGAAGGAGTATAGTTAAGCATCTTGACAGATTTGGCCAACTGCTTCACTTGAAAGGTTGTTCCACTAATTTATCCTACACGAGCTGTTTGAGACTTAGCATTTCAGTAAGTCTTATATAGATTAAGAATCATGGTTCCCAATTTGAAAGGTGAAAAATTATATTTCATCGTTTCCTTTGCATTTCTTTGATATCGATCTAGTGAGGTTATACCTTTTTGTATATTTATAACTCATAAATGTTTAATTTTTAAACTCTTGTTCAGGCCTAGTCTAATTGAAGAAATTTCTCATTTCCTATTTCTTCATAGCTTGAGAAAATGCAAAAATACTCCCTGAACACCTTCATGTTGCCTTTTAGTACCCATAAAAATCAAGGTCAGGCTTTTAATACACTCAGCTCTCAGAAATCTGGGTTATTGGAGAACATCAAAATGGGCCCATTGTATGAAATGAGGGCTTAGAATGACCAGGGCAGGGACATTAAACAAAATTGGGCAAAAGGTGTAAAATTTGTTGGTCTCCTGGCTCAAGGAAGTTAAACGTGCTGTATCACAGTTGGAGTTTTACAAAATATTTTTTTAAATCCCAGGTTTATCTCTAGGGTTTATTATAGGTTAATGTAGCTTCATGTAAAGTAATGTCCTTACTCAATGTCACATGTGCATCTCATTGATTCCTACGTGCATTTTTGAAAAGCATTTTTGCAACCTATTCTCAGAAATGACATCCCTTCACTTTTGCTGTACTCTATTAGAAATGAGTCACTAGGTCCAGTTCACACTCAGGTGATCACACAAAGGCATAAAGGCAGAGATTATGGGCATCTTCTCAGAGGCTGCGAATCATGCCATCTTTCCCCATATTTTCTTCATGGCACTTACCATTAGCCATTCTTATTTTCCTATGTTTTCATTGTCTATCTCCCTTCTCTAGAACATAAGCTCCATGAGGGCAGGGACTTTATCCATCTTATTTGCCACATTACCCCCAGACTGTCATCTGTAACTGGCATATCGTAGGTTTTAAATAACTATTGTTTAGTTAATTCATTTATTTATTCATCTGGTAGACTACAATGGACTGGGAAAGCAGTATGTTTCAGAGTCAAGAGTAAAGTCTGTTAAGTCAAACAGATCTGAGTAAAATTCCTATCTTTGCCACTAACTAGTAGCTATGTGACCTTGGGCACATCACCTCATTGTCCACATCTGGATAAGGGGGATAATAATATCTACTTTGCAGAATTATTAGAATTCACTTTAATCGTATACATATGATTGCACTGGGAGCCATTTACTATAAAGACCAGCTTGGAGAGGAATGTATGCGTGACTTCCCAGGAGGCTTCACTTCCTCTCCACCTATAGGGCTTTGTTTGGCCAAACTTAGCCATGAAGAAGGAGAAAAAGGGCAAACCAAAGGAGAGACTCACATTGTGTGGAGCTCATTTCTAGATATCCCCCAGCTCCTGACCACTGCCCTCAGGCCTAGCTGCTGACCCTTATGATGAGTGTGTACTGACCCCTTTGAACTTTTCCACTCTGTCTCCCTAGTAACCCAGGGGGAGGCCCTGCCTTGCAGAGTTCCCCAATGCTATCTGGAGTCTGACAGCTAGCTGTGCCTTGCCCCAAATAAAGGTAGGACTCGACAGGAAGCCAACTCTTGGCACACATTCTGACCAACTAAACTGCTATGGCCACAACCTGTTGAAACAAGAAAAGTCAGTCAAATCAGGGTTAAACTTTTCCACTTATTTCAGACAATTCAGTTTCACACTAAATGAACAAAAATGCACAGAAACACTTATAATAATAATAATATGCCCATTATTTATCTGTCCATATACCCCACTAGCATTTATTTAGTACTTATGCGCACAGCACTGTGCACGGAGCTAGAGGATACATGGATGGGAGAATTGATATAATAAAATTGTAACAGTGGAATAGAAGCTGTGAGTGAACACCTAATTCAGGTATTCATTTAGGGGGGAAAAAAACCTTTGAAATAGCTTTTGAAGAATAAAAGACTCCTTCCTTCAATTCATACTAATCAAACTCTTACTCTATGCTAAGGAAAGTGCTAGGTGGTGGAGAAAAAAGTGATTAAGACACAGTTCCTGTCTTCAAATTGCTCATGGTCTTGTGGAGAATAAAAGAGTAGACGGAAAGTCTCTGGGGAGTAGACTAGAGTAGGATTTTAGAAAAGGGAAGTAAGTTCATGGCTTGTTTAGCAGACAGTATTTTTAGTGTGGCTAGAATATATAAAATGCGGGGGGTGAGGGGAAGTCGGAGGGGATTGGAGGGAGACAAACCTGAAGGAAGAGGTTTGGTCTGGACATAAAGAGCCTCATGCCAACTTAACAAGTTTTGACAATATTCTGTAGGCAATGTCAGGCTGCAGAAGGGCTGTATAGGGGAATGTTATCAGATCTGTGTCTACAGAAATTCCTCAGGCACTTGTGTTATATGTAGGTTGGAGGAGGAAAGACTTTTGCAATATTCCAGACAAGAAATAACTGGGCCCTGGACCTTATCAGCAAGTGCAGATGGAGAGATGGGGAAGGATTCAATAACTAGATCAGAGGAAGAAAGCTATAAAATACTGGGAGATAAATGCATTCACTCAAAGGATTTTAAAAGTCTTTTTGAGTCACCTACCCCAGCTCTATTACATAGATAAGAAAAAGTTCTCCCAGAGAGGTCAAGTGATCTGCCCAAGATCACACAGCTGCCAGCTTTACCTACGCTGGAGTGACATCAGTAATTTTGGTTATTGCCATACATATTAGTTTCTTAGGGCTGCAAAGTATCACAAATCTGATGGCTTCAAACAACATAAATTTATTGCCTCACAATTCTGGAGGCTAAAGCCTGAAATCAAGGTGTCAGCAGGGCCATGCTCCCTCTGAAATCTTCAGGAGAATCCTACCTTGCCTCCTCCTAGCTCCTTGCTGGCAATCTTAATGTTCCTTGGCTTATGGATGCATCACTCCAATTCTCCATCTTCACATGGCATGTCTGTCCTCACACTGTCATCTTCTTATAAGGACATCAGTTATATTTGAAAAGGAACCCACATTACTGCAGTATAATCTCATTTTAACTTAATTAATTACAGTTGCAATGAACTTATTCCCAAATAAGGTCACATTCTGAGGCACTGGGGGTTAAGATTTCAACATATCTATCATCTATCTATCTATCTATCTATCTATCTATCTATCTATTTTTATTTATTTATAATGGTTGGGGGCAGGGGAAGGGGACCAGACACAATTCAACCCTTAATACCATGTCAAGTTGTTCTGACACAAAATGGCACTTTTGAAACAAATTGTCTTCCCCTTGCCCAAATACTGGTAAAGATCTGTTAGGATCTATATACAGAGGTCCGGTCATTCAAAAATAGGTAGTTCTTGACTCTTCGTTAAAGCTGCAGTTACAAGTTTACCCATTTCTAACATCTCTTCTTGGACCTGAAGTGATTGAAATAATGGAGCTACTGTCGGTAGATCTCAACTTTCTGTTTCATTGTTTCCCTACTCAGCCTCTCCATCCTGCTGTCCTAATGTGGCGTGATCTTTCACAAATCCCTGAGCTTGCCCACAGCTATCAGTTTATCTCTCTGTTAAGTGGAAAGTAAGTGGCTTGTCAATCCCTTCTTTGTGGTGCAGTGAGCTTTGAGTGAACACAGACTCTAAGACATTTCATCTTACACAACAAATGCATTTCTCAGGAGAAAGGAAATAACAGAATGTTACCATTTCTGTAATCTTCTTGACTGCAGACTAATGAGAAACCAGACTCTAAAATAGCTGATTGGGTCTCGCCCAGGAAGTGCATCCCCAACCGGACTTCCTCTTGCCCTCTCCTCTTGGCCATCACAGCTGCTCTGACCTCTAACCTGCCCTGGGGCTTTCACATCTTCACAGACTTCTGCCCCAGTCTGCACAAAGCTTTCTAAACCCCTTTGGGCACCAGGAGCACAACCCTTGAAGGGTGTTCAGATGACCGAGGGGGAATGGTGATAACAGGATGAGTCAGATACTTCACAGTTACGTCTTTCTTGTAAAAGCCGCTCTATAGAAGTAATAGAAGGCCCACTGCATTTATCTCAAAGCTCCCAGAAAAGTGAAACTCAGATCACACTAGAGCCATCTTCATTTGGAGTTTGAGGTCATTCAAACAGAGCCTGAATTGAAATTTAATTTTGCCCTAGCAGTGAGGATTTGCTGAGCAAATTAATGTTCAAGTGTAAACAAGGCTTCCTATGCCTACAAGCCTGGAAAGAACAATCTGCTTTCAAGGCTGGGACGCAATCCTTTTACATGCTAATTACAAACCCTTTGGTATTTGTGAAAACAGGTTCCTCTGGGATTTCTATTTGCCAACAAATTGTTTATTCCCAGTTTAAAAGGGTGGAGGGTCTATGAATTATTGAGTAGCTACAGGGTGTTTTGCCTGTGCTGGGTGGGAGATTATTTATCTTCACAGCCATCGTTGGAGCAACCTTGGCCCCAGTTTGCACCTGTGGAACTGAGATTTGGCCTGAGGTGCAAAAACTGGTAAATCATGGAGCTGGAATTCAAACCCAGTTGAGTTTAAACTCCAGAACCTGTGCACACTCCTCTAGCACATTATCAACCTTTGAATGTATTAAGTCTGCTGTTCTCTAAAGTATATTACCAAATTCAGTCTTCTCAATTTTTCAAAATGACCTGTCCCTATATAAACCACCTAGATTTTGTAAACTCTGTTTTCATTTCAGTAATGAGGAAAATGAGGCACTCGGCCAAGAAGCAAGCTGCTGAAGGAGGGAGAGGTTGCGGCAGGCATGAGCTAATAAATCGTAATCTATGGTGCTCCCTGACACCAGCCAACGACTTTGAAAGACGACAGGATGGAAAATCACTTTCTTTCTGTTATATATATTTTTTTTCTTTTGGAGAGAGTTGTTTTCACCACTCACAGGAGAGACTGCCTTCGGCCTTAGTGCAGAAATTGTCCTGTCATGGTCAGGCTGGATAGGTAAGGAACCTGCCTGGAAAGGGTAATAGACCGGGATGCGGGGTGGGTAGTTTAACCCTTTGCACCTTTTCCCAATACTGTTGTCACTACCTACTAATTAGGTCAGAAAAACTGACAATATGTCAGGGCATAACTGCAGGTTCTCAGAAGTATTACAAAGCTCTACCCTCCCCCTTTTCGACTTCATAACCTTCCCACTTAAACTTATTTTTAAAGCATACACAAAACACATTTTAGTGGAATTAGAGAATTGGAGCTTTTGTCTCAGAAATGAAACAGCTGTTGGCGTCCAGACTGTTCATCTTTAGAGAGAAGATGGGAAACATCAGAAGCAAGTTCAAATTCTATAAGGTACAGTATTGAACTTTATATACAGCTCATGTGCCAAGCACTGCCCAGTCGCACATAATTCCTGAAACAAAACAGGTTGCAAACAATTATAAGGCACAATATATAAATCAAACCTTTAAAATATTTACTAATGCTAAATTTTTTATTGCAAAATAACACTTGCAGAAAATCACCAGATATGGCTCTTATTACCCATAGGACTGGCTGTTTGGATGCAAATAATCTTAACCGCTTGCATGCCCATTCGTACTGAAAGCCCAGCCATTCAGTCTCAGCTTTAAGAGCAGAGGAAGTGCAAATAGCTCGGGCACTTCAGAGCTAAGCTTGCTTTGCTAGGAGACCGTTGAGCAAAATCCCAGCACGCTCTGATTCATTCTGCCTGCTGATTGGTTGTCCTACTGGCCGCTGACGTCATCCTGTTGCTGGGTGGAAAACTTCTGCACAGCCCTCGGTGCTGACTTTAGATTCTTGTGAAGGGGACATTGTCCTCAACAGCGAAATCAGATTATAGCTCGAATGGAATGAAAAGGTCTCCTTTTTGTGTGATAGTTTCAGTCATCTTAAATCTCTTAAATTATAGTGTGCCTCCCCCCAACCCAGTAATCTAGCCAATGCCTTGCTTTGGTACTCTCTCCTCGCAGCCACCCAACCCCCAACAGCCTCTAGAATACCGTTTTCCTTTGAGTGTAGATGGGAAGATGTTTTCTACATCTTCCAGGTGAGGCTGGCTTTCTGCTTAGTTTATGTTTGCCTTTATCAACAGAATCAAAATGTGTCCTTAGTTGCTATAGTGAATTGTGAATTTTCGTAATAAATGCCTGTCCAGCTCTCGTCTATTCTCCCACTATTGTGAAAGGCATAGATAAATGGAGGCACCAATGGCAAAACCCAACTCATCAATTGATCTTTACAGTTTGCAAAGCACTTTTTTATGTACATTGTCCTACTTATCCCTCATAACAATTCTATGAACTAAGTATATCACTTCCTCTGTTTTATAGATAAGGAAACAAGCCCCCAAATATTAACTCTTTGCCAGGCAGGTAGTTCATAGATGATAAGGCTGGTACTCAAACCCAGGCTTTTTGACCCCTTGTTTCTGAACTCTTCCCACTCAGACACAGCATTTCTCAGCCCTGGGAGGTTAATTGGCTTGGAAGGTGCCAGTCCAAAGTAAGCAGCTAAACCTGTACCAGGACCCAGCAATCTTCAGTCTCCATACAGCACCTTTTCTGCTAAATCTCTTGCTAGCTCTCAAGACACCATTCTTCAAGTTTTCTTTAGAGATGTTCTTAGATACACTTTTTTCCCCCCAGAAACCTCTAGGCTTTCACAAGCTTTTATTCATTAAGTGCATCCTTGAGGGGAAAAAAATAGATGCCTAAGAGTTCAAATGCACATTTGCACATATTACATAAGGCTTCTATAAGGGGTAAGATTCTCTAGTCGCAGGCTTATTTTAAGGTTTAATGGAATGACTTTGACAAAGCAGAAACAGCAGGCTTAGCACCCAGCTCAGTAACTTAGAATCAAAGACTTTTCTGTGGTGGAAAGTGGGGCTCTATCTCACCTCTGAGGAGACACTGAATTTCTCTTGTTGATCTCCCGGTGGTGTGATTAATGCCCTTTGTTTGACTTTCATCTTGCTTGGCACAGCTTTTTCTTTCATCTCATTCATTGCTCTCTTCAACTTCTAATACACATTTGAAATACTTCAGCTTCCCTAAGTTATTTTTACGGAAGTGAAGCAAAAACCCATGGAGTTACTTCAAGAAGCCCACCATATCTGGTTTGCTCAAGCAAAAACAATACTCCCTCACCCATCCTTATTTTTCAATGAGACAGACAATCCTTCAACAAAGGCTTAGGAGACTGAAATGGTGGAGGAGGGAATGAGGGGCACAGACGTCTCAGACATGAAAATGCAGGTTTTTATTTTCTACCTTGGTCTTTGTGACTGCATCCCCCAAACACATAGCACTGTGACTTATGTCTCACAGTCTACATAGCTGATTTCATGTGCTTTTCATGCTTCTATCATTTTCCCAGAAGTTGCCTTCACTCCCTTTGGGGACGTTGAAGGGTTTTGTGTCCCCCTTAGTCTTTGTGTCTTATGCTTCGTGTGTACGACTATGTACACACAGGTCACTCTCGATTTCAGCAGTTACTCTCGATTTCAGCAGTTTCTCTCTGAAACTGCCTTCATTTCACACTGCACAGCTGCTCATGTTTTCACTGCTTGTGGAGTTACAAACTTACTGAGTCTGTCTTTCTGTGTTATTTTAAGGTAACAAATGATTTTTCATATTGAAAACTAAAATCTTGGTCTCATGGACTCTCCAGTGTGAACCTAGGCAGTTCCCACATCCAACTCCCCCCTCTCTGTTCAGTGGACTCACCACACCTTGGCTCCTACTGTCCCGTTGCCTGGAATGTTTGTCTTTAAAAAGGCACAGAGTTAGCACTCAGTAAATGTTCAAGGAAAAATAAAAATCCTATGGACACATAGCTAGTTGATGGCAGTGAAAAGTAAAATTAGATCCCAACCTCATTTAATTGTTAAACAGATATTTTATTGATGAATAAACACATGAGTGCAGGTTAAGAAATTTGTACAATATCCATCCAATTTCAAAGCTTCAAACATGGTAGTTCTCTTCTGGGATTACGATCACTCCCCCGCTTCTCCCACTCCACCCCTCTGCCTTTAGCTCTTCACTGGGAGACTCATTTTGCCCAGAAAGTGACAAGTATGCATCATGGTCTGAGCTAGATAATCTTGAAGGATACTTCCAGCATGGCATTCTAAGTCTTCAGGCCCTTTGCAAAATTGTGTGTGCTGGGTTAAGAGTTCAGGCTCTGGAATCAGGCTTCATTCAAACCCTCAACACACCAGCAGACTGGGAGAAGAGACAGAAATCGGTACAAAGGTGTGGATAATTTAACCTCCCCCACCTATATCTCTTTTTAAAAAAAATAAATCAAGGCTAGTCATATATGCACTTCTTATAGATGAGGAATTAAATAAGATAATGCCTGTGAAATCCCTATCACAGATGTGGGATGTGTGTTGTAGAAAATTCCCAGTAAGTGTTACCCAGTATTTTTGCCAAACTGATAGAAATTCAGATGCAATAAAGAAAAAAAACAAGGCAGTGGGAATTAATGAAAGCAAATTTCAAAAATGAGTGGTACCCATAGGAAAAGTGAAACATTCAGAGGTAGTATGAAAAACTACAAATATGTCTAGATGATCAACATCAAAAAGGAAGATTTTTGGTGGTTGTTATTAATGAGCTTTGCCACATTAAAGTGTGGCATTTATTGCATGTGGTATACCTATTAACTAGAGTTCTATTGAAAGAATCCAGCCCTTTTGACACATCCTGTCAATGAAATTAGGGATCAGTGATATATAGAAGGATGTACAGATATCTTTTCTCCTGATTTCACTGCATCATTTGCAGAATCTCGAGGATAAACTAAAGGGACTGAAAACTTCATAGAATATCAGGAACTGTTACAGGGAGCAAAGCATATGATACGGCGCAGCCAACTCTGGGGGGTGAACATGAGCCCTGGTTACAAGCTCATGTAGAGCTAAACTGGCCGCAGACCCAGGAAACGCCTGAAGGGCTAAACTTTATATTTCAATCCTTGAAATATATCAAATAGCCTGGCTGTTTTGTACAATTTCTGCAAGTCCATTAAAAAAATACACAGGCTAGGATGCTGAACAAATGTCTATTGAGTGTCCACCATATGCAATACACCGTGCTTGGTATTGGGAATACCAAGTAAGACGAGTAAAATGGTGGCCCTGTACCGATGGTCAGATACATAACAAAATTAAAATACAAGATCACAAGTACTGTGACACGGGTATTCACAAGTGCTGTGGGTTCCCATTAATAGTGTACTTACCTCTAGCTACAAGATAGGGAGGTGCTTCCCAGGAAAAAAATACTATATGGGGCCAAAGGTGTATTGATTAATCAATCAATAATCACCCAGAAGGAAATCTCTACTACTGCCAGATTACTACTTCCAAGGATTACTGGAAGTTCTTGGTTTGTCTATAAGCTTCTGTAATGAAGCAAAATGTCATTATTAAACTGTAATATCCTTCAGGGCAGGGATCACATCTTAAATATTTTAATATTCCTCCTTTGCCTAGCATGGAGCCTAAGACAGAGTATGAGTTCAACAAAACTTTCTTCAATGGAGTCAAAACTAAGAAAAGCCCAGAGTAATAAACTCCAGTAATGTATGGGCTGTGGTCAGAACCACCAGGGAAGGCTGCCAGCTCTCCTCTTATATACAACCTTTCTGATACTACTCTGGGCTTTCTCCTGTCATTTTCTTCTTAAGATAAAAACCAGAATTGTCCTCATGATGTAGAAGGCTGACCCGATGCCCCACCTGACCTCCAGCCCCTCTTGATGGGGTTCTTTTGATCGCACACAGTTCCAGCTCTTTCTTTCAGTTCCTCCAAGGCCCTGGTTCCCTTTCAGCTGGGAACAAGTCCTGGTCGCTGTGCATGGATGACTCCTACACACACACACACACACACACACACACATTTGCCACCTGCTTCTCTCCTAGTTAACTCAGCATGTTGTTATAACTTACTCAGGAAACCCTCCCCTGAAACCACAGTCCAGTCCCTCTATTGCATACTCTCCCGGTCCCCGATGTATCCTCTTCCTAGCACTTATTACAATGACCGTTCAATGTTAGGCATGAGATCATTGTTTGAAATCTGCCTCTCCCACTAGAGTGTGAACTCCACGAGGGCAGGGACCTCAACTGTCCTGTGTCTTCACCACTGAAGCCCAAGTGCCCAGGCCAGTGTTCCTCTAACTTTAATGTTGCCTGTGAATGACCTGAGGGATCTTGTTAACCTGCAGATTCTGATTCACTAGATCTGGGGTAGTGCCTGAGATCCTGCATTTTTCCAGGTGATGCTGATGCTACTGGTTCTCTGACCCACTTTGAGTAGTCAGATCCTGCAGCACAGCCTATCCGTGTGTCCTCACTGCCCTGAACCCATCCCCTTCTTTCCAGCCTCACAGCTATCAGCTTAATGGAATCTCTGTACATCTGTCACCCAGATGGCCTGTCTCCCAGCTGGTCTTCCTGCCCCAGCTTCCCAGAGGTCCAGTCCTTGGGCCACAAACCTGTAAGGTGATTTTCTACAGTGTAAACCTAATGATGTTGTCTCCCTTCTTTAAAGACTTTAGAGACTCCTTGTTACCTTGTAGGAAGAAAATCCAAGCTTCTCAGAATGGCATTCAGGCTCTACCAGGCCTGCTTTTCTGGTCCTGCCTCTTCTGTACCCTCGTCTCACATCCTACACTTCAGCCTTATCAAAGGCTCTGCAGTTCCTTGAGCTCACTAAGCTATTTCATTCCCCACTACTTTTGCTCAGGCTGCTGACTCTCCCCGGAATATCCTCTCCCAGCTCCATCTGCCTGTCAGAAGTCCACACTCTTATCCTGATTCACTTCCTTGTGTGGGAAGCATTTCTAGGATTCCCCTCTCCCAGGAGAACTGGTCACTCCCTCATTTGGGTTCCACTATAGCTCCCTGTGCTGGACTAACTTATTTACAAGGCAGCTTCCTCCGTCTGGGCAGTGAGTCCTCTGAGCACAAAACTGTGTCTCATTCATCCCTGTTACTTTCCTGCTTGGCATGTGGTTGGCACTTAAGGAAAGTGTAACACGAATGAATGGATGTTATAGTGCTCTGCCCCAGATGCCATATTTTCAGGGGGCTGCTTTGATACAGTGGAGACGTTCTAAAGAAGGGACACCAGCGTGGTTCCAGAATCCCCATGATATGTGAAATTGTTCAAAAAATGGTCTAAACATGAAGCCTGGAGAAAAGATGTGCCTGCACACAGTAGGTACTCAATAAATATTTATTGAATGAATGAATAAATAAGTTCTATTAGCTCTCTTCATATGGAGCTGTCAGGTAGAAGAGAGATTACATGCATTCTGAGTTATCTGTAGCTCCAGAAGCTCCAACATTATATTTAGGGCAGAGATCTCAGTTCAGTAAAATAATGAATGTCCTAACAAGACCAAGATGTACCAGACTTCACTTCCTCTAGGGGCCATCTAAATGATCTCTTTCTCTTACAAATACAAAAACTGAGTAACACAACATAGTCTCTGGACCAGTTGGAGTTATTTCTGTGGCTAATGACAGAAAAAAATTAAGTTGTGGTGACTTATTATTTCCTCTAATGGTGTGAACAGGACCCTCTTTCTTTCACTTTCCCTTTTTCTCCCCAACCCTCACCTTCCCTTGTTGGCACCTCCCCAGCCTGAGTTCACTTCTCCTCGCTTCATTCCAAAGCACAGAAAAAGGACCTCCTCCCTCTCTAGTGCTCCTCTGACAGGAAGTGTGGCTGAAGAAAGCCCCCTGGCCCCAGGAAGGCAGTTCTCGGCTGGAACAGAGAATCAAATACCACCAATGCACCTACTGCACGTGGCAGAGGAGGGCAAGGACGGGACTAAGACTGAAGGAGAGGACAATTCCCAGACTAAAACTGGCTAAGAGTTCCCAAAGGAGAAATAAGAGCTGGAGGACAAAAACAGTCACCATGACCTGAACCCTTGTTCTTATTTCACAATGTATAACTCCATTCAATATTACATTTGCATGTAATATAAATTCAGTTGAAACTCCTGAGCAATTCAACCCACATTTTACTAACCTGATAAGAATTCACTCTTCCTATAACATAGACCAGAAGACTTTCCTGTATGGGCATTCTTTGTTAATTTCTTTAAAAAAAAAAAAAAAAATATATATATATATATATATATATATATATATATATATATATATATATATATATATATAGTATTGAGGATGCAACGGTGAGAAAAACTGTCCTCATGAAGCCTATCATCTCATGGAGACGGTAGCCAAGTCAAAAAAAAAAAAAAAAGCAGTCACAAAGCAGGTGACAAGTTCTGAAAGAAAATAACCTATCTCCATATTGTTGTATCAAGATTTAAAAAGAGTCAGTGAAAGTTTAATGGAGCGCCTTCCTGACTCTCAGTTTTCTTTGTTCACTTGACCAGCTGCCTCTCTGAGTTACGATACAGATTGGCAGAAAGATTATTTTTGCTCCAGTAACCTGCATGTTTATTTGGCATACCAGAAGTAGAAAAGGTATCTACTTGCCTGAGCACTCAGTTTCAAGCCTAGCAAAGACTCATGGATGTAACATCCCAGACACTGAAAGCAGCACTTCAGAGCACAGAAAACAACAGATTAATTCAGGTGAAATGAGTGGCTTCTATCAGGGGCCAGGTCTATAAACAATAACAAACGAGAAAGTGAAGAGACTGGCAATGCCTCAATTCCCACACCATTTAATCCCTTTTGTCACCCAAACTAACCGACTTTAGTCCTCAGTTTCACTTATTTTTCTCAGGTTCATGTTTTAAACTTCTGTCACAACCCCACAAAGCATATGACCTCTCAGATGTCATCTTTGCTGGGGACATTCTTTTCTTCATCTGCAGGGACATGGCATACTACTCATCCTTCAGAATCTGCAGTAGGTGACAAGGTTTGGATGATACTCTTCTCAGGCAGAGAACAACAGTGCTTTATGTTACTTGTCTCTCCAGCCTGGATCATATATTTCAGGTTATTTAGGTCCTGAATGATGGCAGTGGTAGCTGACTTACAAAGCTTCCCAGAATTCTGATCTCTGCTTTTCACCTGATTTTTAAAATTTTCCCTGTTGCTTATTAAAAGCTCAGTTGCTATTGTTAACAGCACACTGCATTTATGCTGAGTTAAGGAACATGTAGAAAACTGGTCTGGATTATTTTATTATCCCTTTTGCAAAAAGCACAGATGTGCTGCACTCAGGTGATCTAAGAGGCAATGAGCTCCATTGTAGTTCCTGGCCCACATTGTGGACCCAGCTGGGCTGACATTTTAATTTCTGTCTCTTTTGTGGTTTCTATTATCCAAGGGGCCAAGGTATAAACGTCTCTGGAATCACAATTTGTGGAAGGTTAGTAAAATTTTGGAACAGGGCCAGGACCATTCAGTGCTTGGGATGGATTTCTTGGAGTCTCTCCAAACGTATGGGTTGTCCATTTGTGCCATGTGGCCAAACTCGAGTCTAGAATAGACAGTTAAAACCAAATTATGCTTACTGCAGTCTAGTTGTACAAAGGGATAAAACCGAGGTGAGTGGTCTGCCCTTTAGAAGGCTGGTTCCATAAAGGAATGCTGCTTGGGTGTGGTAAGGCTTGAGGATGCTTAGGAAGCAGTTACTATATAAATATAAAAGATGATTTAATGGGAAAATGATTGCTGAGACTGAAATGGCTCTGGCTTTGGGCAAATGTTCTGTCTCCTGAAAATGAAGGTAGTTCTACATGATGAATGAAAGCTTGGCATTCCTGTTCAGCCTAGGTTGGTATCCCAGCTCCACCACTGATCAGGTGTAAGAATCTGAGGAAGTTAACTTACTTTTCAGAAAAGCAGCAGCATTGTGAAGTTAGGGTTAAATGAGGTAATACATATAAAATGTTTAGCATAATGCCTGACACTAGAAAGTATTCTGTCAAGCCTTATAAGAAGACAATCACAAACATTATCATCCAGTGGCTTATAAGGTTTTTGAGGTCTCAGACTCCCTTGGGAATTTGATGAAAACAATGAGTCCTTGTTCCTCAGGGAAAAAATGCCCATATACAAAATTTTGCACGCAGTTTTTTTTTTTGTTTTTTTCAATAGGTTTACTTTTTAAAAAAATTTTTGTTGGGGAATATTGGGGAACATGTGTTTCTCCAGGGCCTATCAGCTCCAAGTCATTGTCTTTCAATCTAGTTGTGGAGGGCGCAGCTTAGCTCCAAGTCCAGTCACCGTTTTCAATCTCAGTTGCAGGGGGCACAGCCCACCATCCCATGTGGGAATTGAACTGGCAACCTTGTTGTTGAGAGCTCACGCTTGCTCTAACCAACTGAGCCATGCAGCCACCTCTCTGGCAGCTCAGCGGCAGCTGGTTATCTTCAATCTAGTTGTGGAGGGCACAGCTCACTGGCCCATGTGGGAATCGAACTGGCAACCCTGGTGTTAAGAGCTCGCGCTCTAACCAACTGAGCCATCCGGTACCTCCTGCACACAGTTTTAAGAAATTGAAAGATACAAGGCTGTACAGCCATAGACTTTAGCTTAATATCCTTTGTTCTAGGGCTAGACCCATTCCCAAAAGAAAGAATAAAATCTTCCGTTTTATTTATTTATTTATTTATTTTACAGTTTTTGATCATTTATAATCAGTCTTATAACTTTTTAGATTTGGGAGAGATTTTTTTTTTTTTTTTTATCTAGTCTGAATCTCCCTCCCTCCCCTACTCCTGACCTCCTTTTTAGGAATAACGTATAAAGAGCCTAAGAAAACACTTGGTGTTTCAGATAAACAGGAGACTATCAATAGAACATTTCTGTAATGAAAAAAACAAATTTTCTCTTTATCAACCACCCTTCATGTTTGTGATATTCCTTAAAACTTACTATATTTCTACTTTGACTAATCCTGTTCTCTAAGATACACTTAAGGTCTCAGAAGCTCATGTTCACTCAAAGACCCGGGATGACTAGAGGGATCATCTTTTCTGTGTATTTTAATTAGCATATCATATCAAAATCTACTCTGCTGTACCTGTTTGATATTGTGCTATTGAATGGAGAAGAGCCTTGTCGAAATACAGTACTAGAGTAATAACTTCCTCAGGTCAGGATTGAAATTAATAGACTTATTGAGCACCTACAATAGCACAGGCTCCAGTCTAGGCACTAAACGAACAGATTCCAGACGGAGATGTGCGCCCTGACAAAGCTTAGAATCAAACAATGAAAATGACCTTTTTTTGGAAGACAATGACTAGGGTTGAGATTCTATTCATGGACAGGGGCCAGAGGTAACCTGCAAGTTTTCCACCAAGTGAATGCCTTTGTTACAATTTCTCAAGGACACTTGCCTTCATTTGCTTAAACAATAGCTGACTAGCATGGGCACCACTAAACACAGAATAGCCGAAGTGTGTCCGGGCAAAATCCCACCCATACCTTCCCCCTGGCAGGAGCAAGAACTACATCAAGTACATGGCAAACAGGCCATGTTATAAGTAAATCACCTCTGGGCACTTCTAAAACCTTACCCTGCAAAAACATTAAACACTGCTACTTTGCTTCCAGGATATTTTGGGTGACTTTTGAGGAGAATATGAACAGAAGAGCAAGGCACTAGCGGTTAGCTGTTTGCTATAGTTAGGAGGTAGCCGAGAGTAGGGCTGATAATGTGGAAAAGAAGATTAATAAAAGGGATGGGAGCCTGGAACATGGAAAATTGCAAGTAGGTCAGATAAGTAACAGAGACAAAGACAAGAGACAATAAAAGTCTTTGAAATCATGTAATCTGGTTGAATCTGCTTGGGAGCCCCCAGAAGCAGTGGTGGCACCAAGTCAGTGTAGCTAACATATCATTGGAATCCATGGGCTTTGAGAAATTCACATGCTCTCGTTCTGGAATAGGGATAGAATGATGTTGCTAAAGCCCTGAAGTCAAAAGGCAAAGAGAACAGACGTGAGGTGGTGCTGAGCTGGCTCAGGAGATGGCAGGGTGGGGTTACAGCTTCTATTCACCCCCAGTTGTTGTCCTATCTAGGGGAGCAGACTGCTGGCCTTCATTCGGAAGCTACTTTGGGCTGCCTTGGGCTACAGAAACTGTGGCATCAACACAATCAAGCATCTACCTTACCTTCTTTGTTTTGTTTTGTTTGTCTACCTAGAAAAATCTTACCCCTTCTCCATGCCCTTCACATCTAGAACCTTATCCTTGTTTGGCTAAATATACTCTTTGTTCTTTGAAAAGGGCTCCCCCTTCTTGGTGTTCTCAGGAGGGTCTAATTAAGACTTTGCTTTAGCCCCTTCTGCCTGAGATGTCACTGCACAATGGGCTAAGAACGATAGTGAAAAAGCAAAAATTATGTTCATGACATCTGAGGAAGGTGAAATCAACCGAAATGAGTTGTGTCAGGTGCTCAGGGTTATCGTTCACTTATGACCTGTCAATGCAGTGATCTTTTTCATGCACACTCATACTTTACAAGCCACAATATATTTTGGCGGATGAATTGCTTCTCTTCTCTCCCAGTGAATGCTTTGATAGACAACAGTATAAATATCCTGTATCCTAGTTCCTTGGTTTTGTAAACAACCAGGAAACAAATAAGGCATTTTGCCTGTGACCAGGGCAGATTTACAAATAAACTCCTATACACACAGGGCAATTGGAATAGGCCAAGATGACAGAACCTGTGGCTTGCTCCATGCTTCATATATCCTGCCCATTACACTACCCAGAGGACCCTCTCAACCCACATCTATACTTTGAAAAAACCAGACCTACTTATAATGTGGTTAAGTTCTTGCTTGTGTCATACAGAATACAGTAGTACCTCAGTTTTTGAACGTATCCGTTGACGAACATTTCGGTTTATGAACACCGTAAATTTTATGGATCTATGGTATCATTAGATAGCAAAAGTCATGCTAAATTTACAGTTTTAGGGGTTGATTTTAAAGGTCTGGAAAGGATTCATCCATTTTGCATTACTTTCTATGGGGAAACCACACCTCAGTATTTGAATGTTTCAGAACTCGAATGGTCTTCCAGAACAACTTGAGGTACCACTGTACTTCAGGTATATTATCTTTCATGATTTTGTTAGTATCAAAAAAGGCAGTCACCTTTAGCAGAGTAAAACTGGGAATCATCAGCTATTGGCTAGTAGGCAAAGCTCTGGAACAATTCCAAGGCTCTCTATCTCAGAATTCCTGCTCTCAAATGGGAATACTATTTCTTTTTCATTAACTGGAAAACTGTAATTCTTCAGTTAAAAGCTTAAAAAATGATCATGACATGCTATCTCTAACATAGAAAAAATAATTTGTTGAGAGCAGGACACATAAGTGTATATATATACATGTGTGTGTGCACGCACACGTGGGCAAACACTCACCTATATACAAGAACAAGGTCAAGTTCTAGAGAAGATTGTCGGTTTTCATCTTGAGAGAGGTTAGAATGAGGGATACACTGTTGCCATTTAATTTCTCCAACCACTTAGGTCCTTCATTATTCAACAGTATGTTTGACACAGAGTTCTCTCTCTTGGGATGTGATTGAATAGATTAATAGAAGACAAAACTACTTTGCAAACACAAGTGCAAAAAAGATGGTTGATGATAAACCTTGCATGTTATCAAGTACTTGAGGCCCTTTTAAATCAAACAAACAGTGGTAAATGGTATCAGGGAACCCAAAACATTATAACTGAAGTAAATTTTGATTGCTATTTACAAAGGTATATCATTGTTGTGTGAAAACTTTTAGAAATATTAGCTAACATTTACTGAGTTCTCATAATAGGAGAGACACTGTTGTAAGCACTTTACATTTAACTTTTTCATTTAATTCTCAAAAAACCCTATGAAATAAGTACTAAAAAATGAAATTTAAAGACTCTTTGAACACTGACTAGATTATACAATATTGAAATAGAAAAAAAGTTTTCCATTTCACCCTTACCTAGCTCTTAGGTAACACATTTCAGGTCACAACTAATATTACAACTTGTATAATATGTTTCCATTTGCTTCTATCCCTTACCATTCCAGTTCCCCATAGACATGTGAATTCTCTAGATGCTCATGTCTTCTCAGAGAAATAGAAAATGCAAGTGACAGAACTTGTATATACAGCAATAGTAGTAGAATTATCTCATCAACAGCAAGTCCAACACAACCACAACCGTTATAGTATTGCCCAGGGAGAAGCACCATTTCCTTTTCTTCCCCAACTACAAAGTTTTCAAAAGCATGGCAAAGATGATCCTCATTGGTAAGGTGAAAGACCCCCTTTATTTTCCAAGTTCTTAGCAAATCCTAAGAACCATTTTGTCTATGAGAGAGAGAGAGAGAGAGAGAGAGAGAGACTACTTTAATAAGGGAAGAAATAACATTGGCTCCTGCAGAGATGTGAGGCACAGAAATGGAACCCAAGAAAAGTCCAGATCTATTACGGTTAGCTGAGATGAGCTCCTCTAAGGCTAGTGATTGGTGCTTCAGAAACAGATCAGCTGTTCAGTCACATTCCACATCTGGCAAATTTGAGTCAAATTAAAACATTTATACATGTTAATACATCTAAAACAAAATGGCCTCCTAGTAGATCCCTGGTCCTCTTTATACTCCATAATAACCACCACAGTGATCTTTAACTTGCAAACTGACACAGAATCACCCTTGTTGACTTTATCTTTTGCTTGCCTACTGAGTTCTTGGAAACTTTTGAGGAAGTTTAATTTTTTATTTGTTTGTCTTTTTAAAAATATATATTTTGGGTTCAAAAACTCTAGAAAATCATTAAACTGGGCCAGCAGGTATTAAGTTGGAAGGAAGGATAAAAAATAGAAAGGGAGAGAGTTTTTGTCTCTCCGAGTTTTTCTCACAGGCAGTTGCTAGCATAGACACATTAGAATCACTCTGACACTAAACGTGGAGAGGAAGAAGCAGTTTGGGTAGTAGATTACTGATCTCCATTCTCGAACTAGGAACACAAAAAAGATTCTAAAAAGTTTGAGCCTTTTGCAAAGGCAGAGTTTCCTAATGAAACTTAGGCTTTACAATTTTGTTATGTACAAAAACTAACAGGGGGGTTTCTAGCTCAGTGAGTTCTAGTTCTTTCTTTTAGACTGTCTGTCTTTCATATCCATTTATTAATGAGAACTAAGAGTAATACTTTATATTTGTAAGTGCTTGCTATGGAAATGAAGATTGTATCAGTCTGTCTCTTTTGCTTGAAAGACACAGAGGCACATTCAAGTTACTTCACAAAATTAGCAGAGAGAAGATTAGATGGGGCGGCAGGGAATTGTTACAAGAATATACCGCAGGGGCTGGAACTGGAAAAGTACCAGGATTGAAGGCAGCTCTAAATACTACTGTCGTAGTGTCTTTGATTTCTTTCTGTGCATTGCCCCCATCTCCTTTCCCAACCAGCTTCCCCAACCTTTACTCTCTCTATATCTGTTCTGTTCAATCATAGTTTTAGCTTGCATATGGTACATGGCATCCTCTCACAATCTGACTTTGCTGCCAACTGGCTTAGTGTCTTAGTTTCCCACTGCCAAGTTTCCAGGAAAGGCATCTGATTGGCCCAGATTATCATTTTAAGTTAGTCCTTACAGATGGCAGGCCAGGTTCCAGAATGGCTATCTTAGAAGTCAAGTGTCTACCCCTTGGTCCACTCATCTGAGACAAGGGGCAAACACATAGTATAGAGTCTGACTAGTTAGAATGAGGCCACAAGTAGAAAGATTTCTTTAGAGGAGAATATGGATAGAACAGATTGAAATAAATACCTCTAATTTGCTGGCAGATTATGTGGAAATGGGTTTATTCATCTTCTTTCTTAAAGGAGTGCATCTCAGCCAATCACTATAGATCTGGACAATCCTGATACAGCGTGTGAGATTCGCAACAGCACCTCTTTTCCTCTCCACTTTTCCTCAATTTTATCAAGTTTATCTCCACTGCATCCATCACTTGATCTTTATGACTAACCAAGTGCCTGGGAATCTTCAGATTCATATATCAACACAACAAGAATTTCAACTTAGAAGACCACCAAAAGTATTTTTTCCATTCCAGGATCACTCAATTGTTGTATTTTAGAGTAACATGCCAGTGAGCAATAAAATATTAGAATAGGGAATAATGGATACTTCTTCGCCTACTCCCATAGCAAATATTTCAATGAAAATCAAATTAATAGACGTGCCCAAACTGTATTTGGTGCATGTTTGGGAGATCTAAGTCAATGGACCTCAGTTTGGTAAACCGAATACAGAGGATGAGTTCAAACAATATTTGCAATAATGATTGATTCTATAACGCCAAGGCAAGATTGCAGAACATTATAAGCACTGGCATCAAGCAAATCTGGGTTCAAAACACAGCTCTGTTTTGAAATAACTGCAAGACTTTGACCAAACTTTTTTATAAATTATTTGTAAAATGGACATAATAATAACCACTTCATAGGGTTTTGTAAATATTAGGCAAGATAATGTACGTAGATTATTGCAAACTGACTGGTACATAGCAAGCACTCAGTAAATGGTAGTATTATAGTTGCTTCTATTACTATATTATGATTATAATATCATTACCATGGGTGTTATGGGGATTAGAGAATATAGATTAGAGATATGAGGGTTATCTCCAAATACTTTACAGTCTTAAGAGAGATAATATAGATGTATGTACATATCAGAAATAATACATACGTGTATCTTGCACATACACAAGTGGAACTCAGCAGAATGGTGAACCAAGTGAGAAATGTTAAGGGTGAAATGATAAGTAATATTCTTTAATCAGGAAATATTCTTTAAAAATTCTGGTGGATAGTACCTCTTAGAAAAGAAAGGAAGGACTGCTCCCTGCACAAAAGTGTCTATTGTAATATAAACCGCCAGGATTCCTAAGAGTTTCTTAACTGGAGCATGAACTATATTAAAAGGGGGAATTGAAACATTAAGAGTTGCAAATGGAAAGGACCTACTGGATGGAATACATGGAAGTCACTGTCAGAAACTAGGGGACAGCCTATTCTTGGGTTTACATTTCACTTCCTTAGAGAAGCCCAGACTAGATTAGATTTCCCTGCTGTACTTTCCCTGCTGTGTTTTCCCTGTGAGAATGCTCACTATATACTGGCATTACTTGTTTAAAGTCCATCTTATATGCTAGGTTATAAGTTCTGTAAGACCCTGACTTTTCAATCCATCACTATATCTCAGTCCCTGGCACTGCAGTAGGTACTCCATAAAGACATGCTGAGGAGAATGAACGCGTGAATGCAACAATGAATTAAGTATTGAACATGAGATCAGGAGGTGATTTCATCACACACTGTTCCGTATTGTTTTCTAACATTTACAGGCATTATTCCTATCTTCCTGTTGACTTGTAAATTGCATTGAGACAAAGCAAAAATTCTGCATATGTCTTCATCACGACTACTAAAAGGCATCTGGGTACAGGCATAAATGCTCAAAAGATCCTTCCGAGTTCTTTGCAAATAATCCTTTTTGCCCTTTTTCCCATTTTCTATTTATCTCCTATACCAGTGCAGAGATTATACCTCAGCTCACTATTAGATTCTAACACTGTCTTTCATTATTTTTATCAACAGGACTTACTACTTGGTAAGGATCCAATAAATAAATGAATAAATAAAGGAATATTTGGACAGCATATATTTCAAAGCATACTCTTCCAAACTTGCAACCTTCTAGAATCTCACAAATTGCTGTTGTGATTCCAAACTTTCGGTTCACATAGGAATGCATTATCTCAAGCCAATATTTTATCTTTGAAATTGCTGTCTTTGTTCTTACCATTCATGTAAATGCTGAAAGTTTCTTCTTGCTAACCAGGTACATTTGACTTTTGCATGAAAATATTTTTACAACTTTAAAATAATCTGGGAACTTTTGTTGGTAAAAATAGTAGGTTCACTTGATTTCTAGTTAACAAACTCCAATACATCCTACCATTTCATCCAACAAGCTTTTTAAAGCACCTCTTAGGTTCCAAGTACTTGAAATACTCAGATGATAAAGACTCATCCCTGAAGATGCTCAACACCAACATGTACCATAGTCACTACCAGGGGTTTGAAAGTAGAGACTGTAAGGGCTCCTGCAAGCTCACGTCAGTCCTACATGTTGATTCCCGGAAAATCCCTCCCAATAACTACCATTGCATCTCATTTCGGAGTCTACACATTATAATCCCTGTATATTCCCATTAACTAGATACTACTCCCAAGCTCCCTTTCTCCCATGGGGATTTTTTAAATTTTATTTATCCATTTTCCTTTTTAACACCTAGAGAGCCAACATATTCCACAATGACCTTTCTTTAACATATGTAAAATATTTCTCTGTCTCAGTTTCCTAATCTCCAAAAGAAGGATATTGGAATTTGAGATAGTGAATTTGGAACATCAAGGAGACAAACAGACTAACAGGAAAAATGATTCCCGAGGGAAGAAAGGAAACCCAACACAAACTCCAGGGATTTTTGAGAAAAAGGAGCTTTTTCTTTCTCCCTGCCTACTTGAAAAAATTTTCCTACTTCTCTTACATCCTGCTTACACTAAATTCTCGTGGAAATACTAAGATAAAACAAATTCACAAAATTTCAGAGCTTGAAAAGATCTTTGCAATTCTTTAGTTAGACATGGGTTAACCACAAATACAATGAAGTGTAAACTTTAGGGTCCATCACTAAAGAGAGAGGCCTAAGCAATGTGTTCACATGGTCAGATTTTTAATTACATTTCAAAAGTAAGATAGGGGTATTTCAACTATTATTGATAAAGACCACAGTCTCTTTGCCCTCCAACTCACCTCTTCCAAATTATTCCCTCATGCTGGAAAAATTGGGGAAGCCATGGTTATTTTGATTGATCTGGCTAAGGGGAAGTTGAGGTGGAGATACTTTTAGCTTGGGTTTAGTAAGTTATATTACTAGTAAGTTAGATATACACCTGTATGTAGATCAGACATTTCAGTGTGTGGCTTTTATTGAGTTGTCCCAATTTAAGGATGAGTTCTAGGAATATTTCTACTGCCCAATGAGCCAATTCACCAGCATCATGTGACAAAGATGTAGGGTTAGATGCTCTTTCATGATACATATGTGTCCTGGGTCACTCAGCACTGCAAATGTATACTAACAGAAAGATAGAATAATCTTTTTGTTCTCTCCAGAGAAGATAATATTGCAAAAATCATTGTCAGATGAAGAGGAAATCAGAATATACAACCCCAAAAATGTAGGGGGAAAAGTAATATAAGATCGTCTCAGATAATTAATCAACATTTATTTGAATTTTGTGATATTTATGGTATTTTCAGCTTTTTAAAATTTATTGTGATTTTGTTGCTGAATTTAAATAAGTATGCACTTTCATAATTAATTTTGCATCTCTAGTTTTATAATTTTTTTCTTAAAGAAGGTTCCAATATTATATAAGCTTTAGTACCCCTTAAACCTGGATCTGGTCCTAACCCTTGACTTAATCACCTCTCCATATTTAACAGATGAGGAAACTGAGGCCCAATATCACATAGTTCACAGCAGTACTGAACTAAACCCTAGGTCTCCTGACTTTCTGTCCATTGCTAATTCTACTGCCACTTATTATCTTACTTTTGAGAAGAACCTCAAAAATTTAAGCTTTTCACTGAGAAATAAAAAGGAAGCAAAAAAAAAAAAATCTCCTGACCACAGTATATAATAATAATAGCAAACCCTTATATAGCATTTCTTATATGCTCGGCATTATTATAAACTGCTTTACACATAACTCAAGTGCTTTACATATAACTACCATCACCTTCGAAGTACTCCCCTCGAGAGGCTACCGCCTAGTGCACTGATGCCAGCACCTAGTCCACCCTTCAAAGCAATTTTGGAACTCTTTTTCTGGAATGGCCCTCAGAGCTATCGTCCTATTACGCTTTATGTCCTGAATGTCATCAAAATGTCTTCCTTTCAATATTTCCTTTATTTTCGGGTAAAGAAAGAAGTCACTGGGGGCCAGATCAGGTGAGTAGGGAGGGTGTTCCAATACAGTGATTTGTTTACTGGCTAAAAACTCCCTCATAGACAGTGCTGTGTGAGCTGGTGCATTGTTGTGATGCAAGAGCCATGAATTGTTGGCAAAAAGTTCAGGTCATTTTCATCTAACTTTTTCATGCAGCCTTTTCAGCACTTCCAAATAGTAAATTTGGTTAACTGTCCAGTTGGTACAAATTTATAATGAATAATCCTCCTGATATAAAAAAAATTAGCAACATCATGGCAACAAGTTTGCAAACTTAATTGTTAGACCTGTAAAGAGCTACTATAAACAGCCTCAGTTTTCATATGATGAAAATTGATACATAGAAAGGTTAAGTAAGTAGACCAAGGTCACACAGCATGTGGAGAGCATAACATCCTTTGTATTGTGGCAGCTAGCAGCAAACATTTTTTGAGGACTTAGAATGTTCTAGTCACTTTGTGAGAACTATAGTATACTATCTTATTCAATATTTACAATCACCCTTTAAGATAAGCAGCATCATTACTCCATTTTACAGATGAGGAAATTGAAGTGCAAAAAAATTAACTTGCCAAAGGTCATTTATCTAGTAAGTCAGCACTCAAATCAACGTCTGACTCCAGAGCCAGGGCTCTTAGTCTCCACATGATAATACCAATCAAGGAAAACACCCTTAATGTCCTTCCATGAATGCCACATTCCCTGTGGTACCTTTCTCTTAAAGACACAATTAGAATGAGGATATGGACAGAGTTAAAATAAGGAGTGGGGTTAGCAGCATAAATAACATACAAGTCCCTTCTTACACAACTGTCATGTGTACATATACACAAATACACACAAATATATATGTGTCAGGGTATCTCGTCATACATCATGATATTCCTTATGTCTGACCCCTGTCCTCAACTTTTGCAGTAGCCTAGAGATGGCAAGTTTATTTTTAATTCATATTCTACGATCAAGTTAAGTGACAATCAGCAGATCAGTAATTTAGATAATGGAGAAAGTTTATAGAGGTGGTAAATTCCTACAAATGTCAAGAAGATAATGTAAATAAAGTGGCAAAATGGAACCCCCAGAGAGAGAGAGACCTTGGTAAACTAGAAAGTACTTGTCCAAACCCGCATAGCAGGTACTGGGCTCCAATAGATGGTTGCCATGTGACAGAATGAACCCAATGTGACCAGATCTTACAAGTTTTCAAGAGAAACTAGAAATCTAGATTTTTGCTCTACAATCTCCTAAACTGTAAATATTTTAAATTCAATTTTTTAAAGTGCTTTGCTGGCTAACATTGTGCAGGCCAAATAAACAACAAACCCCATGTCTGTAGTACTCTCATTCATAGTCTGCTTTATATGGGGTTAAATGCAGGGAGCTTTGAAATGGGAAGTTAGAAGAAAAGACTGACAGAAATTTGGATCTTGGTGGAATATTTGTTCTTTGAAAAATAATCTTTGGTAAGAATAATTTTCTTGGTGGAAGTGGGTGATTGAGGGGGTGAGATGGGACTGGGCGTTAGAGCAGTAGCCTTTTTGTATCAGATCCTCCTACGTAATTTGTCCTTTGGAGTAGTATTGGTCTTGGGCCCTAGGAAAAAACTAGCAGGAATCTAATTAACAGCTCAAAGGGAGCAATCAATTTACAATTGTGTGCAGCGCAAATTCCTTTGTTCTGAAAACAAATTACAGTATTTGCAAATTTGTAAATAATGCAGCACTTTCCCTGTAGTCCAAATGCTCTGGGTGCCCTGGAAGACATAAAAAGAAGCCCGAGGGAGTAAAATGTTAGAAAATGACTTAACAAATGGAATTTTAAAAATATCTTTAGTAATTAATTTTTTTCAATTGAATCCTTATTTAGGAACTATGAAGGAGCCCAGTTCTTAGGTTAGTAAAAAGCAGATATCTAGAGAAATAAACAATTTCAAGTCCAAAAGTCACAGCATGTTATTAACAGGTTAACTTAGAAAGTGCTGATCATAAAAACTTGCCTCCCACCCTCACTACATCCGGGGTTTGTGGCAAGAACTTTTATTTTATAACGAAAGATAACAAGCCACAGCCATAATAATTGTTATGTTCAATGTCAGAGAAGGAACTGATGATAGAAAAGGACATAAATCTAATCTCTCCATTCCACAGCAATAGTTTTTCTATTTTCTTTTCTTTTTTTTTTTTTTTGAATCATTCAATTCACAAATATTGGGGCCCTTTTAGAAGCTCCTGTAGCTATTATTAGAGATTCAAAAGAGGGGCCCCAGAAAAATGTATGGTGTATTTAGGAAAGTAAGAGCAAAAACATTATTTTCTCCAAGATTTTTAAAGAACAGTTCTCTGTGGGTTGAGCTAAGAGTTGAGCATACAAAGCGAATGTAACTATCTCTGCCCTCAAGGGGTTCAGTCTAATGAGAAAACTAGAACTTAAACCAATCATTTCAAAACTGAGCTTGCTAATAAAGAAGTGGTATGAGAGAGGCACCATGGACAGTTTGACAAGTGCTTGACTCTACCAGGAGATTCTTCAACAGAAGAAAATCACCGGGCAGAAGGCATTAGGAGTAGAGGTAAGTGGACTATTGACAGGTCTTCTGTAGGAGAATGACGGATCAGATTTATTCTTTCAAATGCTCCCCTGTGCTCTAATTCACTATGAGATGAGTGCAAATTGGCTAAACCTTTCCACAAAATATTTTAGCAAATTACCTCAAGAGCCTTAAAACAGACTCATATCCTTTTAGTTAGAAATACCATATCTAGGAATCAGAGATGCTGCCAGAAACTTATGTATGAGAAAACTTATCAAAGCATTATTTATAAAGATGAAAAACTGGAAACAATCTACATGTTCAATAATGGATTAATGGTTAAACAAGTTATCGTATACCCAATGTGATTTTATGCATGTCTATGTGATTTAATGGACTACTTGTAAAAACAAAACATTTAAAAAGCACATTTCAAGATGAGCAAAACTGATTTCTAAAAATGATGTAAAATGTTTAATAAAATATTATGGTAACTTTGTAATAAAAAAATTAAAAAGTAGTTCTCAACATTGGTTGTAATTTATACCCATATTTATACCCATATCCTACATTTGTAAAGTTCTTTTTTGTTTTCGACATACCAGACAACTAAAGGGGTGAAGTTTGTCCTTGCTCTGTGTGAAATAAAAAGAATTGATTTTTTGTTTCCATCTCCCTTAACAGTGTGAGGAATAGCATAAAGAAATAAAATGGAGTCACTATAGCCAAGCTGTTGAATTACTAAAATCAACTAAGTTGAGGTATGAGGAAACAATTCTATTCTTGTTTAAGTAGCCTTAAACTTTTGAATTTTCCAGTCCTGGGTCAATGCCTGGATATATATCAAACCTCCAGATAATCCTCTGATTACCTATGGAATGACTAAGGAAAGAATGTTTATATATCCAGACTATCTGACATCCAGTATCCAGACCATTGGTCATCTAGAGAATTACCATCTTGCAGCAATCCAGAAGCTAAGATTGCAGGACTAATTCTCCTTAAAAATGTACATTTTACTATAAGAACCCTCAGCTTTTCTTTCTTCTTCAGAAAACTCTGATTATTGCCTGGTTGTGTTTCCAGTTTGCAAACCCTAAGATCCTTGAATAAATTTTTATCCTTTATTTCTAGCAAAGCCTCCAGGCTCTTTTTGAGTTTGTTAGATAGATATGGTGTCAGCATCACGAGATCTGAAGAACGCTCCACTTCAGTTCCAGTGCTGCCTTTGGATTGGTACAAGGTAACTGCTTGAGCCCTTTGTGCTCTGTTGTCTCCCCAGTGGCTCCAGGATTTCAGTGGTGAGTCTCTGGATTCCAAACGTCCATCCTACAATTGAGGTTTGGAGCTTTTATTCTTGGGTCCTCTGATACTAGTTTTCATGATGGGATACCCTACTTCTCATTCTGTTATGGTGACCCATTCTGGAATGCCCCCTGGATTTATGGTCCACCCTTTGCTAAGTATTTGTCTAGATGGACTTCTGATATGAAGGACAATTTGGAATTACAATGGTCACTCGGGGGATCTTTTGAAATTCCAAAATGTGCACAATTAGAGAATTTTAGAAATGTTAAACAAGCTGAATGAGAAGCATTTTTCAACTGGCATTTAGAGGCCTCAAAGAAATTCAAAAATAATGATTCAAAAATAGCCTTAACATTTCTTTTGTCTAATTGTCTGCTCATGACAGCTTTCAGGGGAAATTTATCTTTAGCATGGGATCTTCACCCTTTAAAAGTTCCTTCCTTGGGAACTATGGCTAGTTATATATACAAACATTTTGGTCTCTTCTCTTGTGTCTTTTTAATTAAATGGACCAACTTAGCCAAAATAATTGAAAACTGTAATGGCCATTCAGGAAAACCTTTATTTTGAGTCCACCTCCAGGGCCCTCCCTTAAAAAGAAAATTCCAAACCTCTTGGGGACAATAGAATGCATTCTTTCATTGACACGAAGAGCTTCTAAAAGACAAATTTACTTTAAAAAACAATTCTAAAAGGACCCTTCAAAAAACTTTGGTCATCTAAGCAGGTGCTTTAAAATTTCTTAGTGTTTCTCCCTCCTGAAACCTGAAAAGATATTTCAAAGAATTGAATAACTCTATGATCAGAAATTTAGCAAAATTGGAAGATAAAATTTAAAGCCTAATAGGAATAATTTTAAAAGCCTCCTCCCTTAAGCTAAAATAAAGCTATGTACCCAGAGAGAAAGAAGCACATTAGGAAGATGTAGTTGAATAGATAAATACAACAACTACATGGTTGTTAAGTTACAACCCAATTCTTTGGGTGAATTGAGAGCAACTGATGTTTGCAAAACCAGAAATGCAACTCTAGAAGCAGTTCAAAGCTCATCTACCTTCACCACCCTCAATTCCTCAGACTGAAGGAAAAAAAAAAGGAAACAAAAGTTTTTCAAAGCACTAACTATTACTCTGGCTCCAAGACTCCTCGCCAAGGACAAATACAAATCTTAATTGTCTTCTTCAAAATATTAATAAGAAAAATCTTTAATCATCTGAATGAATAAACTTACCTGATATAAATTAGTGGGATTTCGCCTTATAGTGCCTGTCTCATGGTTGAAATTTTAAAAACAAAATTATCAGGTACCTGTTTGCATCTGTCTGTATGTTCATGTGTGTTCGTGTGTTATTTTCTACTTTCAGATAGTATTGCTAATTTGTAAAACAGCTCTGTTAAATTGGTTTAAAGGAATTAAGTGCTTATATAAAAATTCTCAAAAATATAATAGAAACTAACTCACATGCTTTTCAGGATCAAGTGATCTAAGAAAATATTTGATATTAAAGCTGGTTTGAGTTTGGTTTGGTTTGGTTAAATAAGCATGTCTTGGGGTTATCAGAATTAAGTATAATACTTTTACTTTACCTGGGATTACAAAAAAAATTCATGTTATCTCTGTTACAAAATTTGTCAGCAGAAAAAATAGCTTGGGATAATAATTAGTCTATTACTATTATTGCCTGGTATCTCGTGGAGTTTTCATGAATAATCTAAACATAATTATGAATAGCAAATAAACTAAATAGATGTTAAGAATGATTTAAAAAAAATTAGGTAAAACTTTTTAGCAATCATTATGTGGAATATGTACTTATAAAGAGTTTCCCAAAATCTTTTGGTAACTTAAAACTTTAGAGTTTTGCCAAGTTAAATAAGTCAAATTCATTGAATATCAAGATCATTTCCAAATAAGATAAAATACTGAAACATTGTTATGTTAAATAAGTCTATCTACTATTGACCTACTACAGAGAAGCAAAAAGATAGATTTGAATCTGTTCATGAAAATGTTTTGTGTTTTGTTGAGGAAGCATGTTTCTAAAAATTAAGAAATATATTTGCCAGTGAAAAAAAATAAAACCTTTGTTTCTAGAGGTTATGAAATGTATTGATACATTTGCCATTCTAAAGAATTGCCAATCTAAAGTAAGCTAATTGCTTACTTTTCAGTTGTCATTAGAAATTAAGCTTCCTAAGGGTTGAGACTTCTAATTAATATAGAGGAAAATAATGTGTTTTCAGTAAAAGGAGGTATAAAGTATACAATGTATTTCTGAGGAAATTAAAAGAAAATGGTTTGTTCTAAAATAAATTGATTATTGAGGCGGACGGGTGGCTCAGCTGGTTAGAGCGCGAGCTCTGGGCAGCGGGGCTGCACGTTCAATTCCCACATGGGCCAGTGTGCTGCACCCTGGCAACTAGAGTGAGGTCAATGAGCTGCCACTGAGCTCCTGGATGGCTCAGTTGGTTGGAGTGCGGACTCTCAACCACAAAGTTGCCAGCTGGACTCCTCGACTCCCGCAATGGATGGTGGGCTGCACCCCCTGCAACTAACAACGGCAACTGGACCTGGAGCTGAGCTGTGGCTTCCACAACTAAGATTGAAAGGACAACAACTTGACTTGGAAAAGTCCCGGAAGTACACACTGTTCCCCAATACAGTCCTGTTTAAAAAAAAAAAAAAAAAATGATTATTTCTGAATAAGAAGAGACAATCTCAGAAGGGCAAGAAAAGTTGTAAAAAAGTTTTGAAATGTTGGGAAAGAAATTTAATGTGTGATTAAGTTGGATAAGATTGAATGAATTTGTTAGAAGTGTTTTTGAAAATAAGCTTCAATATCAATAGTATACTAAGACAATAGTCTTTCGTCTGCTAAAAGGATAAAGTTTTCTTGAATTATTGGTCTGCTCCTAATAAGATATTGTGAAAAGTTTTCTGCTGAGAAAGCAAAGATTCTGTGTTTTATCAAAATTTTTTTCTGTGTTTTATGTTGTTTTAGTCAGGTCTTTGATTACTTAAGAAAACTGAATCTTCTCAATGGTAAGAGCTAAGACATTATTTGTCTTTGAAACCTTTTATTGTTACTTTGCTCAAGTAGATAATTAAGCATTATTTCATAACAATCTGTGATCCTATTTAGTCACGTATCCAAAAGTTAAGCCTTCTTTATGTTTTGTCTATATAGTGTATAAGTGTTCCAGAAATTGTGTGAAATTCCTGGAAGTCTGGTATATCCTAACATTAGATGTTGTCTATCATTAAAAGTGAGGCTCACACTAAAAAAACCCAACCTGAGTAACAAGGATATATCCTAGCTGACTTTCGTGCAAAGGCAGCAGCAACAAAATCTATAAAGATTGTGGTACATGTGGATGAAGTCCATTCTGCTTCTGCAAAAATGACCCCTCAGTGCCGGTCTTTTGCAATCTTGATGCCCTTGTAACATGGCAACAGTCTGCTCCTAAATTAGAGAAACTATAATGGTGGAAAATAGCTGCAAATTAAATGAATAGTCAGAGCTGTGGGAAAACCCAAGACAACTGGTTTTTCACCGCTCTCTGGCGTACCCCATTTTTGGTTTTTGCTTTCCTTCATCTGCCATAGTTGCATTTCAGTTGGACTTCATTCTACTTGATGACTCAGTATGGGTCATCAATATATTCTTGTTGTTGTATGTATGTTTTTCAGATAGTTTGAAGCCTTCCTCTGCTGCAAGGCTGATGCCCTCAATAGCAAAGAAACTGTTTGAAAATGTGTTTCCCCCTTGGGATATACCTTTCACAATTTCTAATGTTTGTGGGATCCACTTCACTAAACAAGTTCTACAAGCCTTGATGGAAAACCTTGCAGAAACTTCTTGGAATTACCACTGACCCTATCACCCTCAATCATCAGGCAAAGTCAAGAGAAGTAATGTAAAAATTGGATTCACAAAACTATTAACAACAAAAAAAATCAAGATCAAAAAGAATTAACAGGGGACTGAATGAACTCATACAAATGATTATAATTTTTATGACTTTTTGTTTGAAATATTACTGGTTCTTTAATCTTCTGTTTTCCACATACAAGGAAAGCTTTTCTCTTCAGGTACCTATGACTTAGAGCAATTTGGTAAATTTCACCTTTGTGAGCAGAATTGAAATATTTATTTTTTCTCCTTATTTAATATTTCCAGAATCCAGAAATCAGTATTGTTATTTTTATGACAATATTTTTATTTGCATAAATTCAATAAGAATCTGTTCTTGTAATAAGACATAATTGGAAACTGGTTACATTACCAAGGCTTTGACCGGAATGTCAAATTTGAAAAAAGACACACATAGACTCAGATATGACCAGACAGCTTTAAGGAACTAAAATTGTCCTATGGAAGCCAATATGATACTTGGAAATATCAGCCTGGTACCTTGCTTACAGGTTCCCAGCATCCTTACCAGGTGAGCACCTGTCACTTCCTGGCAGGTGCAGGAGCCTCAAGATATTTTGGGGACCTCAAGAAGAGAGGAACTCACCTAAATCTATAGGTATTACAGGGTAAGTGTGATGGCAAATCCTTGCCTTGGCTTTTCTGGCCTCAAGAGGCCTTTTAAAATTCAATCTGAAGATCCCTTATGAAAAATTCCAGCAAAGCAAATTTAATAGAGCCATAAGGTTAATTACTATTTTTGCTGCTCCTATGTAAATAACAGGCTAAGTTTATTGAAACTAGACCTACTTTGCAAACAAATTAGTCTTCATTTGGCTATCTTTGGTAAAAATGAGGGTAATTTTAGAGAGAAAAATTATGATTCAGTAATATACCTTTGTGGATATTACAGTCTAGGGCTGTCCATTATCTCTTTAGGTTTTGCTCCTACCTATGAACTAGACTGGATCCTGAATTATTCTAGTTTCCCCCAATATCTGGCTGATGCTCCAAACTAATGTTTCCAATTTTTCTCTTACCCGTCTGACTTGTAACCATTGAGAACTGAATCTGCCCTTTTCCCAAAGCTATGCAAGCTAAACTGGGACAACTTGATATAAATTTCGGAGAAACCACAAAAGCTCACATATGGACAATATATGTGACTGTTGCAGAAAAATCACCAGGGATTGTAAACCAGGAGAATCTGTCAGATTCTCTCCATTTGCCTACTTCACTCCATTTGAAGATGCTTCAAGCCAGACATCTAGAAATCTCAACTGGCTGCCTTCAGAACACAGAAACTGAAATTAAGTCTGATTCGATCATTAAGCATTGTGTGGTTTTGTTGTTATTGTTGTTGTTGTTGTTCCCATAGAGATGCCTCTTATTAAACACCTGATTGCTTGAACCACAGGCCTAACTTTGGAAGCCACCTGAATATCAACTCTTGAGATGAGAGACAACCATTTAATTGAACTGACCTATTCTCAAGACAGACACTGGTTTCTAAAACTGATATATGACAATAATGTTTTAATTGGTCTTTTCCTAATGTTTTAGCCTAAAAATTGTCACAAAACTTGAACTGACTAAAAATTCATATATAGTAAGCCTGTCTCTAATCCACTTCCCCTCTCTAGGGTACATGATGGACATAAGGAAGGCATTGCCACTTTGACATCAAGGGACTTTAAACTATTTTGTTTGATCTATGATATTTTCTGAGAGAAAAATCCTGATCAAAAAGGGGAAATGAGGAATAGAGTGAAGAAATAAAATGGAGTCGCTGTAGTAAAGTGGTAAATTAGTAAAATCAAGTAGGTTGAGGTATGAAGAAACAATTCTATTCTAACTAGCCTGGGAATTTAAACTTTTTTGAACTTTCCAGCCCTGCATCAATGCCTGGATATACATCAAACCTCCAGGTAATCCTCTAATTATCTTCTGCAGGTCTAAGGAATAAAATGTTCATGTATCCAGATCACGTGACACCCAGTATCTAAAACACTGATCATCCAGAACACTGGTCATCTAGAGCACTGCCATCTTGCACCAATCCAGAGGCTAAGATTGCAGGATTGATTCTTCTCAGGAATGTAAGGAGGTTATAAGAACCCTCAGCTTTTCTTTCTTCTTTGGAAAACTCTGGGTATTGCCTGGTTGTGTTTCCAGTTTGCAAACCCTAAGACCTTTGAATAAATCTTTATTATTTATTTCTAGCAAAGCCTCTAGGCTCATTTTGAGTTTGTTCAAGAAGTGTGATCTATGATTTGCAAGTCACTTATTCTCTGAGTCCCATTCTCTTGATGATATCCAGGCTGGCCAGGTGAGGAATGGAAGACCACAGAAGGGTCCAGACTCTAAAATTACCTTGAGAGTAAAGAAAAAGTATGATAGAAGTGAGGGTGTAAGAGCCCGAAGAAAGAGTGGTTGCTGTGTATTGAGACCGAGTTACTGGATTGAAGACATAAGGGGTGGATCATAAAAACATATGTAACTGTTCAATATAAGAAATGTCTCAATGCAATAATACATGGTTAACTGCCAAATAAATGACATTATAGACAACATTACAAAACTTGGAGGAGCTTGGTGGAGAGAGCCATCATTAGGTTCCATACATGTATTTGATCACGTATCAGTGAAAATATTCCTCTAGAATCTCCCTTGAGCAATCTTTGTTAGAGGGTATAATTGCGTAGGGTAGATTCTCTTGGCGATTCTTTGTGGGAAATTTAGTTATTGAAAACTTTTAGGGCCTTTCTTAGGGCCTCATTGCTAAAGAATTTTAGCTATTAAGTAAAAGGAAAGGTTATAAAAAGAATATAATAGAAAATAATTTGAGGTTAAAATGCTATTTGAGAAAATTCAATCTCTGCACAAAAATTCACTTCATTCCTCAACTTCTTCTTTTCTTTAAAATGAAGTCACATAAAATCTGCTTTACAAGACAGAACCAGCAAGGAATATAGCCCAAGAAATTTACCACGAAATGGAGACACATATGTGTTTCAGTTCTAGGAAAGCTGTGTCTTGCTAACTTTCTTCCTGAATTTCTTGGTTCCTTACATTGAAAAGCATATGGGAATCTCTCCCTTTGCTGAACTTTCTTTTTGCTGTTACAGTTTTGCAGTTTCTCCTAACTGAATGTTAAGCACCTTCCCCACACCATTGCTAGTATTCGAGGCTATATATGTCCACACAGCATTAAGCGACCTTGACCTATCGCTACTTCAGTCGATCAACACATTTACCCAACCACATAACTTAGACCCTTTGGGGGTTTTCCAGTCTATTTTAATCTATTTAAACCCGACACTGGCAGATTTCCATTTCCTTTGTTCCTTGTGTAGACTTGGTTTATGCCTTTTGGTCTCTAAAAAGGACAGAGAAGAGGCAGCAGTTGAAAAATGAGATTGGCAGTTTTAACCAAACAATTTGGTCAAAGAGCTTTGATATGCTAAACTTGCTAGCTCCTCCCAGTGTACCTTTCTGATTTTGCATCACACCACCACACTGAATCCCAAAGGAAACCAGGGTAGTTTTTCAAATTAAAAAGAAAAGAAAGATGGGCAAAGCAGTGTAACCGTCCTTTTAAATCATCTCCACGGATTCATTCTGCGAAATGCAGGCCTTCATAAATCTCCGTACACCAGAGACCTTTTAAAAACGAGAAGCCGAGAATACTGATCGTGTTCTAAAGAGCGAAAACAGGTGATGTCATAACGCACAGCCCAGTGTGGTCACAGCCAAGGCCGGGCGGGGAGCTGGGGCTCCAGTAAGCACAGAGCTCTGCGTCAGTGGGTGAATCAAGTTATCTCCGGGGCCCCGAGGACACCGGTGAGGACCCGGCACCAATCAGGTTCTCGCTCGGCGCCTGCCTTTGTTCTCACTAGGGAGCAGGTTCAGCGGCGTCTGGCGCCGGGAACCTGCACTCTACCCGCACGCGCGTTGCTGGGCCCTTTGGGAGACCTGGCTCCCCCTCTGGCCTTGTCCCCCTCACGTCCTGCCAGCCAGAGCTTTTCCCAATTAGATCTGCCTTCTCTTCCCAGAGCGTGAACAAAAAATCCTGACTCACCATTTTTTAGCTTTGGAAGAGGCCGGTCCAGCCCAACAGTTTTAAAAGGCAGTTATGTTCTCTAAACCTTCCCCCAAAGCACGGTTGTGTGTTCTGCGTGCGTCTGACGAGCTGCCTCAGAAAGGATTTTTGGGTGAGAAAGCAAACCTGTCTCTTTGGTCCCTTAGTGCTGGACAAATAAAGGAACTTTCATTACTGAGAGGACTGCGAAAACGGGTTTCACATGGAGAGCAAACCGCGAAACCAGAGATTTTATGTCTTTTCCCCACTAACTCCATTAATGGTGTAAATGTACCTCAAACATTTATCCTCTACTCTCCACCCAAGCCTTAGGTAACTGGTCTTTTGCAAAAAGAGTTTCACGATAAATGATGCAAAGTTCTTAAAGACCTCCTGGATGCAAAGTGTTACGTGACTGCGGTCTTCTTTACAGCTAAGCTAAGAACTGGGCAGAGAAAACCTGACCACTGCCGTGAGGGTCAGAACGTTTTAGCTCCTCACCCCACCCGCTGCCACCTCCCCAACCTTTCACAAGAAATCAGGAAATATTCAGCCCAATCTTAGAACCACTAGCGAGCTCCAGCTCCCAGCTATTTATTGCACTCCCTCACCAGTTCTGCAGGGACCTAGAGAAGGGGGCGTGGCTTGCCTTAGCGGAGGGGCTGGGCTTCCCGGGAAGATTTGTATATGACACGACCGCTTCCTTCTATTGGCGGAGCTGCACAAACTGTATTCCCTCCCACCCTACTAACTAACTAACCCGCCATCTCCCTTCAGTTATGAGCCTCGGAGATAAACTTAACTTGCCCGGAGATTCAAGGCATACTCGGCCTCTCTGATTGGCCGACGCGGCTCCCAGCCGAGCTCTAGTTACTCATTGGCGGCGAGCTAGCGACCCGGGGGCGTGGCCGGAGCTGTCCGATTGGCGGGAGGGGGCGGTCCCGGAGCGTGAAGGTGGTGAAGGTGGTGGAGAGGCGGGGGCGGGGCCGCACTGAGGCGCTGCGGCGGCGGCGGCGGCGGAGGCAGCGGTGGCGGCTGCTCGTCCTAGCCTGGCGGGGGCGGGGGTCTGGAGAATGGGGGCGGGTGGAACAACGGGCCGGTGAGGAGCAGCCGCCACCGTCTCCGCCGTCGCTTCGGCAGCCGCCGCGGTGGTCGCCTCGGACAGCGTCGCTTGCTCTCGGACCGTCGCCTCCTATCCTGACATCCCGCCGGGAGGAGGCTGAAGCGCAGCCGGCGGCGCAGGGACGGTCCGGCTCCGCAGCGGCGCGGGCGGCCGCAGTGACAGCCCGGCCCCGGCCCGCCGCCCGCCCTCGGTGCCCGCAGCCACGATGAATCGGGGCGGCAGCAGCCCGTCGGCCGCCGCCAACTACCTGCTCTGTACCAACTGCCGGAAAGTGTTGCGGAAGGTACGGGCTCGGCCTGGGGTCCGGCTGGCGAGGGGCGCTTCCTGCGGGTCGGCGCTCAAGCTGCTCGGCCCTGGGGCGCATTCTTGGGGCGAGGCTCGAAGGGACCCCGGGGCGCCTTCCCTACGCCGAGACCGAAAAAGGGGGCGTGGGTTGAGGGTGGAAGGTTTAGACTGCTGCTGCTTTTTATCTCTGCCAGGACCGACGCTAGTCCCGAGGGGTTGGAGATTTTGGGGGATCGGGGGGAATGGTGCTTGTGTTTTGTTTTTCGGCTCATCTTCTTCCCTTGAAACCCCGGCCTGGTCCTCGGGCTGAGGAAGCGAGGGACCTGTTCGATCCTTCTCCCAGTGCTGTTGATGGAGGTCGATGTGAAATCAGAACGGCCAGGTCTGGTCTTGAGGAACCTGGCTCCTTCGCTGTGGCTAACTCCTGCGGGTGTTGTTTTTGTTTACTCGCTTGTTTCTTCTTTCTGCCTTCCTTGCTCTCTCCCCTAACACCCCCTTTTTACATTCTTTTGATAGTCCTCTTGTGTCTATAACTCAGTCATGAAAGGAACTGGTAAAACAGCTTGAACTTTATGCCCATGGGAAATGCTATTCGACCTTACAGTTCCTCGGGCTGGGGTTGGGGGAGGAGACTGAGATGGAAGTGAGTTATCCCTCCCTAGCAACCCCCTCTTCTCCCCGGTGTAGGTCCAGAAAAATCAGACGCACAATCAGCTTATTGCTTCCTAGAGTGACTGATAAAAGTTTACTCCAGTATTGTTTAGCTCACTTGGCTTAATCGCTCCGTTAAAGGAGGGGGAGGGGGTGAGAAGATGTCGCTTTAGACCGAGGAAAGCTTTTAATCAGACTCGTATAGCGGCCACTGGATAATATTTTAATCGTTTATTCTTATCCAAACTCTATTTTTACATTTCGTTAAGTGGAAACATTAGTTGAGGTGTTTCTGTTTGTCCAATACAAATGAATTAAAATTGCTGAGCTGTGCAAATGCATAGGGACTAAGGTGAATACGGCACCGTTTTTAGTCAATTTCCCTAACTACAGTTCCGTTGGGGTTGTTCTTTATATACGTATTAAAAAAAGAAAGAAAGCATGTAAGTAAGCAAGCTCAAATATTTGCGCTCTTTGTCCTAAAACTGTTTTTCTTCCTCTGTGGGTCAGGCCAAGTGCCAATCAAAGTTGTTTTTCAAGCCTCTTTTCCCTGCAGTAGGGCTGCTGCTTTCTTTCTTTTTTTTTTTTTTTTCTGTTTTACTTGAGAGCATGAAGAAAGCAAAGGGATTGCAGATTTGAAGTTAATCGAACAATTAAATATGCCTTAAATTGTGTTTATTGCGTATGTTTTTCTTGAAACAGATTTTTATTAAATGTGCATGTTGAGTATGTGCAGTTATTTTTTTCCCCATAAACTCTGGGATCAAATTACAGTTGATACTTGTTCAGCTCATTGTAGGGCAGCTTGTGAGAAATGCAATGGATCAGAAGTGCAGATCAGCTTAGTTGAATGTTAACGCTTTCACTTCAGGGCCAGATGTCATCTGAACTAAGCTTTTTAAAAAATGGTTATTATTATTTCCTAACTTTAAAAGTTTCAAGTTATGTCTTTATCATGAAAAAAGTGTTGTTTGAGACACGTTTGATTAAACTCAAGCCTGGTTAAAATAACAGCTAGTTGGTTTTTTTGTGTTTTGTTTTAACTGAATGGGGAGGGGAGAGCTATATTGATTTTCATTTTTTTAAAGGCTCTGGCAATTTGGTAGGCTAATAAAATGTTTGGAGGTGATATTAGGCTTCAAAATCTACTTTATTATTTTTTTGAGAGAACCATGGCTATGGATTCATCACACTTTGCTATCATTCTTTATATCTTTACCTTAACTTTTAAGAAATTATTTCTATTTATCTAGAGAGAGCATCCTCATCTCTAGCCATTATTAAAAGAGAGAGATATATAGAAAATGGGGATTCACTGTTTTCATATTTTATAATTGCTATGCACACCTCTGCCAATGTTACAATTTTTAGTAACTCCAAGGGGTATTTAATATTGATTCATGCAGTAGCATGCATTGACTTTAGATGGAAATGGGACTGTTTGAGCCAGTTAGGACATGACTTGGCAATATTTCTAGCTTTTTTAAAAGTACTATTCTTAAGTGCTCTTAAAAAATATCAAGTGTTTAGTGTTTTAAATTTTCAGCATTTAAAAATAGAATGTGAGAGTTTATTTCTAATAAAGAGATGGTTTTCTTTTTAACTGAACATTATACTCTAAGTAAAATTCATCAACAACTCTGTGTGATTTTCTGAATTTATCTTGTGTTTTCCAATTAATAAAGTGTTCAGTAATAACCAAGTGAGTCACAGAATTTTGAATTTTTGTTCAGTGTAGTTCATAATGGAAGAATAAAATTCATGCATACCCAGTGTGAATTACTCTTTGCTGTTATAATCCTCATTAATGACAGGGGAAGAGTCACCTTTATATGTGGCATGATGCCTTTTTCTGTAAGTGGCTTAATTTGTTGCAGTGTGTTGAATTTGGGGCATCTTCAAAAGGAACTGGATTCACCTTCACATGAAATTATTTGGTTTAACCCCGTATCTGAAAACTGAGTTGTATATTGTATGAGAATCATATTTATTCTTAGAAGTTCCTTTACAATTTTGATTGTGTCCTCCATAATAAAGAATATAATATGGAATAAAATATTCAAAATATTTTATTGAACATACCTAATATGAATATACCTAAAATAATTAATATACCTAATTTGGTAATCATAGGTCAGTAAAAAGAATGGAAAGGTAAGCCATAGAGGGTAACAAACAAACTGTCCTCAAGTCTAAAACTCCTACTAAGCCTAACTTCATCTCTTATCAATGAAATAATTCAATAAAGTTTGAAATAAAAGAAAATGCTTCTATTTACTTTGGGAAAGATAATGAATTTTGAAGTGTAATACATTTTACATGAATAAATTCCAGGGACAACTAGATAAATTTTAAAGTGGAGTGCCAAACTGCATTAAAAAAGGTAGGTAACAGTCCACTCATTTTCCAATAAATAAAAGGTGTCATATTACAATGTACCTTGAGTATTAAGCAGTTAGTGCTACTGAAGTGACTAAAGCTCTGCGCTATAAGTTAAAGGATTTAATATTTAAAATTCTTCATGTGTTTGGTTAGTTCCAGTGATAGATGTTTGTTGGTTATTGCAGTTTTCCACTTTGCTTATATAATCACTTATTTTGACAACTTTTTGATGGTTTTATAAATGAAGAGACTGCGAAAATAAAATGGGAAATATTAGATTGAACCATATGAATCTCATTTTTTATCGTCAAAATTGTCAGTTAGTAACAATTTTATATGGTTCAACCAATAGCATGGAATTGCTTTGACTATGGATTAGTGGCTATTCTGCCTTGGTTAATCAGGTTTCTTATGTACATAATTTTGATTGTTAAAAGGTTTTTACTTCATTTTTATCTTAAATGAGTTAAGCAGATATTAAGCAGTGAATTTATAAGAGCAAATCATTATGCAGTGGTTTTCAAACTGCTTTTTATGTAGCCCTAAATGCTTTAGTGTTCAAAAATGCTTGAGTTGGATTAAATTTTTAAGTACATTTAAAATTATAGCTACCCAAAAATATGTTTTACCAAATTTTAACATTATTTAAAAAATTATTTTTTGTTACAAGATAATTCTTGTGCAGGCCTTGAATTAAAAAATACATATATATGTGTGTGTATATATATGTATATATATATATATACACACACATATATATATACACATATATATATTTAAACTTTTTTGTTAATATGACATTGATGAGAAAGATTGTCATTGATTATGAGGGCACTGGCTGTTTTTAAAAAATTTCTAACTATACATAACTACTAATGCTAAATTTTTACTTGTGAGAACACCAACTCATTATTAGAAACGTATTTTATCACTAAAACTTATAAAAATTATTGTTTTGTATACTTATATATTTCGTAGTTAAGGTTCAATATAAGATTTTATTTGTAAAAGGGATTCTGCTGCTTCTCCCACCTCCCAACCATCAAATAATTAAATTGCTAAAATATAACTGGTAATGTAGTGATACTGGAAGCCACAGGATGTCCTCATAGTAAGGTCTTTGACAGGTCCTTTAATTTTGGGCAGGTTAGTTAACTTCCTTGAAGCCTAGTTTTCTCTGTAAAATTTAGATAATTCCTACTTGCCTTACAGGTTACTGTAAGCATAGCTTGAGAGAGGTAATGTGTGTTAAAATACTTTGTAAACCATAAAGTACAACTATAAATATAAGGAAGAACAAGACAAGCCTATTTATTTTCCCCTTTCCCAGTATACCTTAGTTCTTTATGTGTTGTGGCAATGTATTTCAATACATACTGAGTAATTTCATTAGTCTTCACTTTTCTGTCCTATTTAATTATTGCCTGTAAATGCAAGGTAAGGATATTAATGCTTTTAGTTAGAATGATCAACATTTTTTGTTTGCATATTTCTATTTGTATCCTACTCCACCCTCCCCCAAATAGTAATCCAATGTATAGATTTTGGTTTTTCAAATAATAAAATAAAATTGCTTTTTGGACTCTTCAGCAGATGAGGGAAATTGACACTTAATTTGAAAAGACTAAGAATTAAAGATCATTCTGTTTAATAGAAGTTGGGGCAAACCTAGGAAAAAGCAAAGACTTTTTAATTATTTTAATTTAGGAGAAGAGATATGGAAGTTAAAGTCTCTCAGCCTTTTCTCCCCGTCTCTTCATCCCTTTCTTGTTTCCCTTTTGAAGTAATTGGGTTATAACTTATATATGTCTAGACCATCACAATTTTTAATGTTTTCACATTATCTCAGTTGATTCTCACAAACTCCAAAAATTTAAGTGGCATGGCCTCTCTCATACAACTAGTAAGATGTCCATTTAATTCTTAATACTGCCTCTAGAATAAACTAAACTGTATTCTAATTGTCCCCTGCATTATTGAGGTTGCCAGGGATTATCCTCACTCCCAACTTCAGCATCTATGGAATGCCTGTAGATACTTAAAACTCTCCAGGTACTCTTGGTTGGAAGTATGAATTTTAGCCACTCTTTGACATATTATTGCAGATCAACTGAAGGGAAAGGAGAAGAGTTAGCTGCCTATTTTTATGTAACAGTCGTTTGATTAATTCCTTAATAAGATAAAGCAGCAATTATCAAATATGATCTTAAGACCCTGGGGGTGTTCAGGACCCTTTTGGAAGTCCAGGGGTCAAAACTATTTTTGTAATCATACTAAGACTTTATTACCTTTTTCACGGTGCAAAAGCACTGGAGGTAAAACTGTGCTGGCTCCTTAGTATAAATCAAGGAGTGACACCAAACAGTAAACACTCTTCTTCACTGTCATATACTCATAGTGGAAAAAAAATGCCAGTATTTAAGAGAGTCCTTGAAGAAGCAGTAAAAATTTAAATTTTGTTAAATCTTAACCTTTGAGTTTCCATCTTTTCAATATCCTGTGTGACAAAATAAGAAGTGCATAAAGCACTTCTGCATAGCAAATTGGTTGTCTCTAGGGAAAGAACTTGTGCAGTTATTTTAGTTGCAAGCTAAACTAGCCACTTTTTAAATGTAACCCCATTTTTATTTAAAAGAACACCTGTCAGAAAAACTTTGGTTATTCACATGTGGATATCTGATAAAAATTTTCTTAAAAATGAGTAATGTGATCCTAAAAATTCAAGGAAAAAAACTGGCAATATTTATTGCCAGTAAAATTTAAACTTTCAAGGAAATAATGGAGTTTTGGAAAATGTGTATCTGCCATCATTAGCTTGAAAGCTTTCCAATTCTTCAAGGTTCTCCTCTTAAGTGATATCAATGGATGTGATTTTTTTTTATGTTGTATAACAAAATGTGTCAGCATTGGGAATATCTGCATAATTCAATGAACCAATATCTTCAAAATGACTAGTGCATAAAGACATTGCTACTGAGGACCTTTCTTTCCTTTTCACCTAAGACCCAACCAGTTAGAGCACAATGGATATAATCTTTGCTCTCTGACCATTATTTTTATCACTGATAATGTTGTCTGTTCTTGAATTTTCAGGATCGCTTTATTCAGTTTTGAGAAAATGCTTATCAGAATCATACAAGGGTAAAAGATCCATTCAAAGTATAAGATAGACAAATGAATTTTAATATAGAGGATAGAAAGTTAAGTTTACTGATAGAGTTTCAGGTTCCACATTGCACCTCACCTTTAAAAAGCTCTACTTGTCAATTTTTGGTGTGGTATCGAAGAATACTCACAATTATCTTTTTCGTTTTCCAGCTACATATCTGTGTAAGGCCATATTTTCCTTACATACTTCAATCAAAGCAAGAGATTGAATGCAGAAGCAGATATGAAATTCAGTTGTCTTATATTAAACATTAAAGAAATTTGCAAAAACATAAATGTTATTCTCACTGTTTTTGTTCTGGAAAATTAAATGATTTTTATGAAAACATGACTTATGTTAACATGTAATAGATTTATTTTAAATGAATTAATAAACATTTAGAATGTTCTCAATTTTAATTTCTAATACAGTAAATGTTGGAAGTTATAACGTACACATAAACAAAAGCTCTTTGCGGTCTTCAATAATTTTTAAGATTGAAGGTTTTTCAAGACGAAAATATTTGAGAACTGTTGAGCCAAATTTCCTTGCAGTAGTGTGTGGTACATATAAAGGTAATTCTCAGGAGTGTCTGTGGGGAAAATTAAAGGTTAATATCACTGACAGAAAAATGTGGTTAAGACTAACCCAGTCACCTCTATTCTGTGGGAGGATCAGGTAGATACTGCCTAGCACCTTTTCAATGACATCCTAGAAGCTTCTCTGCTGCCATAGTAAGATTTAGGCTAACTAGAAATGATCTTCATCTAATTTTTGTGAGCATATCTTTACCTGATAGAAACCAGGGAGAAAAAAATACAAACCTCTTTGGCTCTAAAGGAATATTCTCCTTAGTACTATGTAATGGCTAAAGAATGGTCAGATCCAAAGATTATGTCCATTGTGCTCTAATTGGTTGGTTCTTGGCTGAAAAGGAAAGAAAGGCCTTGAGTAGCAAGGTTAGCCTTTTTCTTTTTCTTGAAAGCTGAGAAGTGTGGGAGAAGCAACAGAAGAAGAAGGGACAGGAAAGAATCAGAAGAAAGAGAAGTATCAATGTAGACTACTGATAAGAAGCATTGTTACAATAAAGAAAAACCACCTCTGTAGGCAGGAGATGGAGGACAGCCCTGAATGTGGGAGTCCCTAAATATTGCAGTCCTCAAAGGTATAGGGCATTTTCCACTTTGTGTGTGTGTGTGTGTGTGTGTGTGTGGCGGGGTGAGGGGTTACACTGTACACTACCATGGCAGCCAGCAGTTCAGTGTGGTTTTGAAGACAGAGGCATAAGGATCTATTTACTCTATCTGATTAGATCTGGTGAGACCTGCAAATGACTACCAACCAGTATCTAAACTGTCCCTTAGACATCACTAATGGGGATGGGGATGGTGGGAGGAGGTGGAATTCACTATGTACAGTAAATACATTGCCAAGCTAAAACATTTAGTCTCGTGTCTCATAAGTCACCTTAAACCTATAAGTAGATGTGGTATAAACTATTTAAAAATATGTACATATCCTATATCATCTAAACAGTTAACATGTAGAATTCCTATTTGTCTTTCAAAAATTTTCTCCAAAAACTGTGACATCTTCAAAAAAACCTTTCCTAATCTTCAAACTCTTTGCCTTCTCCCTCTATTCCCAGGACTGCCATGCTATGCAAGTATACTGCATTTATTGCACTTAGTATAAGACATTGAATTAGAATTAATAATTTATATCTTTCCCCTACCATGTTGCCTCTTATATTTGGAATCTGGTTAATGGAAATTTTATTTTTAGCAAAATGGGATTTTGATTTAAAGATGTATTCACTTATAAAGATTGGCAGTGTCTTTATGTTGGATACAATATAATCTAATAAAATAAAAACTTCTCATTTTCCAAAATATGTCTATTTGTTTGCTATATCTGTTCTTCACAGCCATATTTTGTTCTCCTTACCTATAAGGAACACTTTCAGAAGTTCAATAGCAAGGATTATTTTATCTTTGTGACCATGGGAATGTTTCAATTAAATATTGTATGACTTTTTGGAGAGAGTTCTGTTGGGAGAAAGTATGTTAGCCAACTAAGAGGATCAGGACACTGGCCTTAGTTGTTGGTCCTTCTCAGAATTTTAAAATGGCCATTGCTTTGATATGGACACATGCTCCACCTCCTGGAGTCTGCTAGTGTTCTATAAGGGATGGCTGAATCTGCTAGTGTTCTATAAGGGATGGATAGTTTAAAGGCATATTTTCAAACCTGCAAGATTCTCTATAGGCCATCTCCTAAGGTTCATTTCCCCATAGAATTCTGGCTAAGCCATTCCTTCTTCCAACACCCCGCAACTCTTTTTCTTTGGAAATCTCCCAAGCCAGCTGTGATATCCTTGGCTAGCAGGCACTCCCTTGGTAACTGTGAACCAGAGAATTGATCATAGGCCTGGACTACCGCTTAGCTAGCTAGCCTTTACTTTTTTTTAGATCCACCCACAAATGAGTCATTCATTGGTCTATGGGCCAGGATATTGACCACCTCCTGAGGGACACATGAATATTACAGGATATTCAATGATGTATTGAAATGCCTTGCGTTTTGCTGCTCAAATCTAATAAGGAATGACAGGCATTTAGCCTTATGTTTCATAAAGAATGTATTGAACATATCATATAGGAATAAGGATAACCAAGTATAAAAATGGCTGATTTAGGGCTATATTATTTATTGCACCAAAGATTTCTCAAGTATAAAAATATATATTTGAGTAAGACTTATTTGCCTACTAATTAATAGCTACTTGTAATGGAAGTATACATTCTCATTTTTAGATACATATTTTTATATCTTTATTGCAAAGATGGAACTAGTCAGTTGAAGAAATGAAATTTGTCTTTCCAAATATGCATATATGTGAAATTTACCTCATGGGTACCTAAAGCTAGATTTTTGTGAAAGATTATTATAATTATCTGAAACTATAACTCTTAGTTTTGAAATGCATTTTATTATATCAATAACAATGGTAGCTTCTATTGAATACTGCCTATGTGCCACACGTAGACTTTGCTAAGTATTTAAGCTCTACATATATATCACATTTAATCGTCATGATGAACCTATGAAGAATTACTACATTTTATGGATGAAGAAACTAGGGCTCAGGGAGCTTTAGTTACTTGCTTAGGTCATAGTACTAATAAGTGGCAGACTCAGGATTTGACATCAGGTTTAACTTCAAAGCCTGGCTCATTTTATGGGTGTAAACATTGTGTTACCTTACATCCTACATATTTTTCTTTATGGAAAAGACTCTTGCCAAATGTAAAATGAATGAAACTTAATAGGACCTGATTATTTGAGAGATTAATAGGAGTGGTTTCAAATTCAGATATTTTATACTCTATTTTTTATATTAGAAATGCAAATTTTTTTACTTGTAATACTAAATCAATTGCAAACAAATTGAAGTTCTCACTGAACAGTTTTGACCTATTGAGCTAGCTTAACTAGCTCTTTTATCTGTTGCTAATTAAATGGCCATTCTTTTCTAATCCCAGAATATATTTTTGCTAATTTCTCAGCAAATTTTGACTTCCTCCTCTTGCCAACCATCATGAACATTCTTTTGATTTTTTTTTTTTCCAATCATTTTAAAAACATGAAACCCATTCTTAATTCCCAGGCAGTACAAAAAAACGGCAGTGGGCTGGATTTGGCCAGCAGTCTAGTCTGCCAGCCTCCTGGTATAGCAGAAAATACAATGAATTTGGCATCAGAGGCTTTGGTCAGATGATTTTTCTGAATTCTGATTTGCTCATTATTAAAATACAGATAGTTATAGTACCTATTAAAAAAACATTTCTATGTCATTCTAACTCATTGGTGTACAAAATTAATCAGAGCTGATCGTAATAAAACTGCTATTTAGAAGGACTTGGATGGATACCATATAATTTGGGTGGATCCAAAGTAAAACTTTAAAATTTAATCTGAATATACTTGAAAGCACATTTGTCCGGTCATTTAGCACTATAAACAGAGTGCTTTTTACTTCTTGAAATTGTCACACCTTGTTTGATTTCAGTAGGAGTGCCATTACGTATTACGGAACCTTAGATTTTAATTAAAGTTATACTTTGATAGTTTTCCAAAACATAATTTATATGAATAGTTTGGATTGATATATCATAATGCAAAATTAATCACTCAAGAATTTGAACGTATTTTGTGCTTGTCAGAGTCTCCATTGTTGGGATTTCAGAGCTCTGTCTTTGATGTCTCTAGTGAAGCGAATATATGGTAGTTCCGTAGATATTCTTTGTCCCTACAGATAGGCAGTGCAACAGGCATAGTCGTTTTTCTTTAGTAAGTAATTTTAAAGTGTTGAA